>NW_005054371.1:3593312-3723294 GCF_000277835.1 Geospiza fortis | reverse complement strand
AAAACATAATATGCCAGTATCTGTCCATATGAAAACAAAGATTGGTAATACAATACCAGAACACAGATGTCATGGTAGAGGACTTCACTGACCTTTAAGTAATAAAAACATAGCCTTTTACTTTAATAGACCTTGGCATTATTATAATTCTGTCCTGGTTAACCACAACATGTGAGTTATTACATATTTTATTCAGGTCAGCCGTGTTAGGATCAGGATTTTAAAACAACCACAGAGAACTTCAGTAGATTACACAAATCATATACAGGATTTGATAGGTCTGAACAGCAAGAATAACTTTGAGTCCTTTTAAAGGAAAGGTGAATGCAAAGTGTGAAAGTAATGATTATATTAAAGTCAAAGAAGAAGAAATATTTGAGGATTATATTTTGAGCTCCTTGAAGTAAATTTTCTCTCCACTTTGAAAGCAAGCTGACTAGATTGAGACACATCACAGATGAAGCCCCTTGCCAAGCAGGCAGCCTCCAACCAGTCATGTCTGCATTGCACACTCTTGCATGGTACTGAAAAGCAGCTGCAAATACACATGCTAAGGGAATCACAGCCACAACCTTTAGCATATTAATATGCCTTGTGTGATGCATTAGGAAGGCAAAAGTTCAACTCTCAGTCAGATCAAACACATTCTTGTTATTTACAGTTCCTGGTGTTACCATTTGCCACACCAAACAGCCCTACTGGAAGTAGCCCTCCCAGTGACTAGAAAATTGAAGTAACTTTTAATACTTGCTCCCACCCTACCAAGGGTGGCATTAATGGCTCGCTTAGATTAGCCCGCTGTGCAGCATCACAGCCCAGCACCACCTCTGTCCCCTCTGCCAAACTCTGCTGCCACAGAGTGCTGAGAAGCACCCTTGTTAACTGATGCAGGAAGGGAGCAGGGAAAAAAGCCATTCTGACACAGAAAAAATCCATCCAGCACATATCTTTTGCTTCTGGAAAGTAAACACCACCATGTTCTCATGGATGAGAGAATCCTTTTAGTGTGAGTGCAGTGAAGCTAAGCAATAAAACAACATTTGGCACTCTGCTTTTCTGAAAACCCAATATTTCCTACTAAATCCACACAACTAGTGAATGCACAGCTTACACAGGTGATTAGGAACATCTCAGCCTGGGTCAGTAAACTCAGTGTGCTACTAAATTAAAGATGAGCTGAGGAGAAGTGCTGACATATATGTCAGATTGGGAAGCCTGGGTAGTGTTGCAAACTCTGGCTCTGTTGCCCTTAAGTTGTCACCATGACAATCACCACACACACAGCAGAATAACCCTCTGTTTGCTGCAACAGCTCCTTCTAGATGAGGCATGGTTTGTTAACTGCCCATCATCCCTTTGGGCTGGACACCCTTTGATGCAGTACCTGAGAGCAGGAGTACTGGAATTGTTCCACCAGAAAACTCCTGCAAAAGCTATGTTAGTTAAGCACGTGTTAATGTTTCTAATGGAGTTAAAAACAGGATTCAGTAAAGATTTCATATCATACTTTAAAAATCAAGACTGTGCAGCTAAACTAGCTGGTGAAAGTGTCATAAATTATACATTAAACTATCTGTCTGACAAAAAACCCCAAACCAACAATAAATGATCATTTATGGTAAGTGCTTCCTACTTAAAAGTTATCTATTACCTCTGTGATTTTACAGCCTGAAAATGTTTCTTATCTACCTCCAGTACTTCAATATCCCTTTTAATAATCTTTTTAAAGTACCAAGAAGGAAACAAAGTGCAGTAAATTTGAATTAATGAGCAGGAGAGTGTAGAAATGCCTATCAAGCTGTATAACACTGCCCTTTCAGAAGCAATCCTGCATCACAGCAGATTTTACACACCCACAGAAATCTTTGCTACACATAAGATCTTTTACTTGCATTGCTGTCCACGCACATCCTGCCCTTGGATTAGGAGACTCAGTGAAATGAGAAAAACCCCTGAAAAACTTCAGATTAGAAACACTGTACATAGAGTACTAAAATTCACATGCTACAGGTACCTGGAAGACCCATCCTCCTCCTCTCCTTCCACATTGGCAGGATCTAGTGGAAACCTCTCCTAACCTTCACACCCAATCTAAGTAAAGCCGTACTACAGATGTCGCTTTCATTCAACCCCTCACACTTTAAATGTTTGCCCAGAACATATCCCATGTTTTATTCCTATAATAATCATTCTTTCTTGCTAGATACATGCAATAATTCAACTGCATTTCCCAGTATGCAACAGTGAATTCTATAGAGTTAAGCCACAAAGACCAGACCTTGAACCACATCTCATTGCTTCCCTCAGCATCTCCATCTTTTTCTTCAGACTCTTTTCGCATCACACTTAAATTTAATTGAGTTCTGAAAAACCCAGCCTGAATAAGAGTATACTCTTGAAGGTAATGTCAGAAATAAAGTCAATTATCACCAAAATCAATGAAAAGGTATTAGAAAAATTATCCCTCATAAAGAGGTCATTGTAAGGGATTGAAAAATTAAGTTACAATAGCAATATTAAAAACCTGTTGGAAAGCTCATTACACCAGTGTACAAATACCAATATACAGATTTATCTCCCCATTCCCTTTTTAACTGTTGTCTCTCACTTCTTACTTCAAACTCTTAAGAGCACAACTTGCACATGCAGAAGAAAGTCTGGAAAAGGACACCCATATGCACTAATATTAAGATATAAGCATAATCAGCAGGTGCTCAGGGGACATTTTCCTGATACAAACATGCAAGAGGGTGGCCCAAGCAATCCCCACTTCAGCAAAGCAATTTAAAAGTATCAAAAATCTTCCAGTTCATACTGATCACTGACTCACAACTGGAAAGGAAAAAAGGAGGGTTTGCAACTTATTTTCCTTATCATCAGATCACACAAAGTAGACACTGGACAGTCTTGCATTAAAAAAAAAAACCTACTTATTATGGGACAAGGAATTTGATCACTGACAAAATAAGAAATGGTTCAAGGCAAGAATCTCCAGATTAAAAATAAATTTAAAATAAATGAAACAAACCATACAAAGCTTAAGACTATATTGGTTTTGATATTATAGAAGATGGTAGCAATTATTGTCATAATGGAAATTTATGATTTCCACACATATGTAAGTCATATATTTATGACCTATAGTTTCTTAAAGAATTTCTCTTTCATAATAAAGCCCAACTGTTTTGCATAAGGCCATGGTATATTTACTAACAAAGCTGGTGTGTAACCAGCAATTATTACTGCAGTGACAAGACTTAATACCCATTGAAAGAGAATTTCAAAAACTGAATAACTGGTTTGATAAGTGTCTTCCCAAAAAGAATGTTAATGCCATCACTTCTAGAAAAAATACACTGCCTGAAAAATCCCTGGTTTACTTCATTTGGTAGACTGAGAAACCCATCAGCACAGCATGCCAGCATCATAGAAAATTAATGCACCATATATTAAAATGAGAGACCACAGTATGTTAAGATTTAATTAAATGGCCATGTTTCTAGTAAATCCAAACAAAGAAACTATTTTTTATTTTGCAGTCACTGACAGGAAAACACTCAGACATGCATGTGAAAATGCATAATAAAGCAACAAACAACATATGTTGTCTTTAAATGAGGTTATTACCTCCCCAGCTTTTCTTTCTCTGGCACAGAAGAGTCAAATAGCTAGATGTGAACTCTCCTCTTTATTCAACATTTTCCATGAGTTACCCTGGGATGGCTCCCCCTGGTTTAGGTGTCCCTTATTTGTGACTTCCATGGTGTTGAGTTCCTCTGTAGATTGTAGGAAATGTTTATTGGGATAGAGTTCAGGGCTCTAGGCTTCAGTTCACAGAGCATGTGTGCAACTAACCGCTGAACACCTTGAATATGAAAAAAGAATTCATTCTGAAGAAATAATTTTGTATCCCAAAGCTTCCTGTGTATTCTGTCTCTCATTGAAATTATTGAATGCAGCAAGATTAGATTTGTGGAACAGAGAACAAAGAACTGTGGAAAATTAGTTTCTAGGTTTATGTGTTTAACAAATCCAAATGTGTTTTCATACACTGCAGGCCCTCATCACAGATGAATATTGCACAAAAATGAACCTGAAATAGAATTCTACTCACATTTTGCTGTTCAGTCACCTTCAGCCTGGCTTGGTCTTACTTCTCCATCTCTTCTCCTAAATGAAATATGGAGGAAATTATGTTAATTTAGTGTCTCTGAAGTGTTTTACAACAGAACTAGAGACAAAATTAGGTTTCTATACTCCCTGTTATCAACTGTAGGCATCAGAGTCATAAGAGTTTCAGTATTTAAAAATATTGCTGCAATCACTTGTTTACATGTGGTCTTGCATATTCCAAAATTTTCTGATTAGAAAAAAGAACAAAGTTCTCATATTCTCATTTGTTCATGGAGGTAAAACTGATGCACATAGAAAACCTCTGAACTGTAAATAAGTGGATGAGCTTTTCCTAATGCAGTTTAGCACTATGCAATGGCCATGACCCCCAGATATAAAATACAATTCTTTCAATAATTGCATTAATGGTGCTTTAATATGCCTAGGATGAATTTTCTTGGTTGCCTCTTAGAAGAAAATAATTAAGATACTTCCACATACTTTTCCATGTTCCACATGATGGGAATCCAAAGTCCTGCCCAAAATTACCTTTCATTTCTCCCTATCTTCCAAGCAACATATTTTGAAAGATTACAGATTTTCTCAGCATTACTTGATATAATCAGAAACCCCTTGGGTTCAATTCTTGACTCCTAACCAGAAATAGAGCATGATAACACTGAATGCATGAGTTAAAGATATACTAGTTAAATGCATGTTTTATTAGGAAATAATTGTGGCAATATTAACATTTTATGCATGATAATTACAGAATTAAGTTTTCTCTTCAAGTGCCAATGCATGTCTCTAAATCAAATTAGAGTGAAGCCTCAGAAATGTGAACTGACACCATTCATTGATTTTTGTAGGTTTATGTTCAAATCCAGTACCTAAATGTTAGGTCAGTTGGTCTCTCATCCCTACTGGTGAAACAATAATAATTCTTTTAGGACTACACAAAGATAACATGACTTCCTCCACCCTATTGTCTCACCCAAATGACCTTTGGCTCTGCTGAACAAGATGCTTTTTTAAACAGTTACAGGTTAATACATTCTTGTGAATTTCCAGCCTTTTTAGAAACATTTTGTTTTTCTTCAGAGATTTCAATTTAGCATGACTGAAACAAGTAAATGAAATAAAATAAATTGACATAATAATATTGAAAACAAGCTACTTACAAATTAAGGAAGAAACTATGCAGTTTCTCTGTTCCACAATTAAACCATCAATAATGTTAAAATATTCCTAGGCTGTATCTGGATTTTAAAAAATCCTAACAAATTTTTACCAGTTCTAGGAACCATATTAAAATATTATTAATTTCTAGTGAAAAACCATAATAAAGGGAAACCCCCCCCTGAAAAATGAACTTCAGTGTTATTAAAACAATTTTAATTTAGAAATGTGTCTCTGCCAAGACCTTAATCTTTCAGAATCATGCTTTAGTATTTCAGTTGCTTTAGCTTACTTGTTTTCCACATTAAAATACAGTGCCAGAAGAGCTGAAGGGTCAAGGTTCTCCCATTCCTATTTTTAAATTATACTCAACTTTACAGCTGTACCAATGGCTTTTATACTCTAATGAGCATCAGGCTTCTGTTTGTAACATATCAAGTGTAGGGTTGAAAAAGGGATTGAAAATTTTAGTTACAGCAACATATGTTGTTTAGCCGAAAATATATTATGCTGCAGTAATATAAAAAGTGCCACAGAAGAGCCTTTAAATAACTCCTCAAAAGTCCACAGGCTCATCTTTGCACCTGTACCTGAAAAATCTCAAATTAAAATTTAAACTTCTGTTTCCTGTTAGAATATTTTTCCACTTGACTTTTAGTTTTAAAGGATAAGAAGCCATATTTTAAAATCTCAGATGAGGCCTCTACTGTCCTCTTTGTATTTTGCTTGAGCAAAACTCTGCTGATCTTATTCTGTTGTAGCTTTTAGTCTGTTTGCATATTTCTTACTTTAACTGTAAAAATGTGTCACATCTTTAGAACATGTTCTAACCTACATTCCAAAGTATCTATGCATTTCATTTTCCAGAGGAAATACAAAACAAAACAAACAGCACTGGCAATTACAAAATGGAAATGATGAAGCACGTGATAATTATCCTTCACCAAAATTGCTGCTTTGACATTAAAAAATGAAGTTTCAAATGCTGATTATTCTATAATAAAAATCAAATGTATATATGATCCCTGAGAAAACATATAGTCTTGGTTGGTTATTTTAAATAAAATTATACACAAGTAATGTCATACCTATGGGATAATTCACGCCTTTAACCTAAACTAGGTCACACAAAACACACAAAAGCTCTTTGTACAATACATGCAGAGCTAGAGCTTACTTTCACATGGGCATAATACAAAGTGCCTATAAACTTGCTTTTCTGGTCAATCTAATAAAGCTAAAAGTCATAGCACAGTGCAGCCCAACCTGCCTTGCCCTGGTTATGGTTTTCTGTCACTGGGAGGGTCAATGGTGCATGGGCAAGAGCAGCTGAAACATTTCACATTGACTCAACAGAGCTGCAGGTGTAGAAGCACCTCCTTCAAATTAAAATTTAAATGACTTTCCATTGGTGCTAACTTTAATAGAATAGCAATGAAACAGGAGGGTGGTAAAAAGTCTACAACACAACACAATTTATATATATACCTTGCAAGTGGCTTTTCACTGTTACAAAAAGCTTAATAACATCCTAGTTACAGTAATTACATGGTCTTTCTGTTAACATTGCTCCAACACATTTAATTTAATTTGAATAAAACAAATTGGTTTTGTTAGAACTAACAAACACCATGGTGGATCGTTTCCATGTTTATCTGGTGGAGTGCTCTGGCGTGATGAATAGCACATAATTTCTGATCCAAGCATAAAACAACTCCAGGTTTTTTGACCATGCAAAAATTAGAAGAAATGGTTACTTGCTCAACTTGAATAACCTGAGCATGAATCCTCTTGGGCAGACACAGTGAGAAAATCGTTCTAGGCAGAGTAGGACTACCCAAGATTGATATTAAATATGGTCATAAGATTGTCAAAAACTTCATTAATGTTAATAACAGAGCAGCAGAATACAAAGGAACCAGGCAACGTTTTGCATTTCACACACACCTCTGCACTGCTGAAGTGTATCACAAATAGACTGAGAAAGGACATTTGCATTTCACACACACCTCTGCACTGCTAAAGTCACAAATAGACTGAGAAAGGACATCTAATAGAGAACTAAAAAGTCCATTTACTGAGTAGCAGGAAATCCTACATTTAAAGAAAAAGTCATAAATGAAACCAATTCCTGTGAAACAATCAAAAGAAAGCTTTGGGGCTTATTTAGACATCTGAAGAAAACACATATTTTTAAGAGTTTAGGTCCCAGCAGTTCCTATTTTGTTCCACTGTTGAAAATGTTTTGTAAAATTTTGATCATTCAAATTCAATATGTAGAGACAAGAGAAATACAGATTACAAAGTTCAGCGAAGTTCTACTTGTCAGTTTTTTCACATAGGTAGAATGCAAAGAAAATTACATAAACACTATTTTTCATGGAATAGTGGGTGCAGCTACAGAGCATTACAACCCAAATAGATTATATTTTGTTCTTGAATTAGGTATGAAAATGTCGTGGCACACTAGAACCATACAGCAATAATGAACCTTCACAAACTGATGCTTTGTTCAGAGAGAGAAGGTTTTGTGGCCATAACAACAATAATTTATTCAAAGCCAGAACGAATTTTCTTCTTGATTGTTCCCTCCCCTCTTTTATCTTTAAACTTTGCCTTTGGAAATGGCAAATGTTTTTAAAGTTCAATGTCACTATTAGAGGATATTCAAGTTCGTATACTTTTTTATTTCAGATTAGATTTATTGTCTTCTTTTTATGCTTCTGTGAATACGTGCTCTAACTAAAAAAAAGCTAAAAAACAACAAAAAGCATTTGTGACCTAAAAAATAGCATAACCCATAACCAGGAAACATGTGACTGTTTATTTAGCAAAAAAAAAAAATTAAATCTTAGAAAATTGTTTTCAATTGAGTGAATTCATTATAATCTGCAATAGATATTTATAGTTGATCGTATTGCAGGTGGTATCTTGGGATAATCTTGCTTAATTTTTATATGAATAGGTTTTAGGATGGTTGTTACTTCAACCACATCTTCTGTCATTAAGTGTAAAATGCTGGACAATGTCATTAGTGCAATTAATTAAGCAGCTAATGCATTGTGAGGAGGATATTCAATTATACCTCACTGGAGTTGCATACCATGGGTGTCATAACCAGGTCAGTTTGAAATGCTTGTATCTGTCATTACAACATCCCTCAGTGCAACAGAGTCTGAACTAAATCATCCAGTGACTATTCAGCCACTAATTTCCTATTTCAGCCTTGTCTGACATATATATGAATATTATTTCTCAATTTCCTCCTTGAACATTCATCCCATGTGAACATTAGCAGCAGACATGGTACAATGTTGTCTTGCAATAAAAAATGTGGCTACATTTAAATACAATCTTTACCAAGAGAGAACTATTACCTTGAACGATATAAAGGTGGAAAACTTTATCCAATACTTTGTCAGTTTTAAGGCAAGCAGGTTAGCTGAATGTGTTCATCAAAACCACTTTAAAACAGGATATTATTGCTCTATCCTATTGCATAAATCTATGAGACTTGAAATGTTTATTTCACACCTTTTCCAGAAATTATTAGAAACCACAAGAAGTCAGAAATCACAGAATTTTAAACAGCATGAAGATCAAAGTGGTTAAAGACATGAAAAGATTTATATATCTGTTGGCGGGAAGAAATGTGGGTTGCAATCACCAAAGTAAATATTTCTAAATAACATTCAGGAAACTGATTTAGCAATGACATTTAAGCTTTTAGAGATAATGCTGAATTACAAAATTGATTTCTGCTTTGTATGTTATTTTCCATGACTGCCTGAGGAGAAGCAGTGGTTACAGGGCTTCTGGTGTAAATTTCTTCCACCCCAAATATTCTGCCAGTAGAAGCTGAAAGTATTCATGATTAAAAGGTAGCTCCAATAAACTTTTGAGTGTGTTTATTTCAATAATTGACTGATAACCATCCCTACTATACCAAATAAACATTCCTGACCTGATTTATGGCTATATTTTAAGATTTTTTTTGTTTAAAATTTTCAGATTCAGCATGGGGCAGATAAAAAATTCTAACATCTAAAATACAAATTAAAAATATAAACCCCTACCCTACAGACCAATAATTTTATCTTTCTATTGTTTATTTAATCCACCATTTATCTCATTTTTTAAAAAGTGGGTACCTGCAGCTGAGTGGGAGAATAGTGCAATGACAGCTTTGCATTCTGCTGCTACCAAACTTCAGAGAGTAACATGTAATACATTGAGGCACTTGCTTTAATGACAAGAGAAAAGGAAAGAGCTGAGTTCAATCAATTCAAAACTGATTTTTATTTCCTTCTCTAAATGGTTTTCTATTTTAACTAGATAGTGTTCTAAGCTGTACAGTAGCAACTTTGAAATGTCTGAATGTTTTGGAGCTCTTCAAATGCAAAATGTCCTAATCAGATATTTACTTCTCAGGAGTACATGACATTTTCAGTTAACATGCTTCCTGGTCTCTAATTCTGTTTATACAGCTGTCACTCCTAAATTCAATAGCCATGAAATTTTTCCCCTGATTTAAGAAAATGAGATATTGTTACCATCTTACCATGTGCTGATTTCAATAGGTGCAAAGATATGGAAATATCTCTTATTTCCCCAGCTTTTTCTAGAATATTGCCATACAAAGATTTGTTCTTACTTTTTCTCTTACATTTCAATACTATGAAAGATTGAGATAACCTGCTGAATCTGAATTTACCCTCTCAAAAGTACAGTTTAATTATACTGGAATTCCAGTGACCTGTATATTTATCAAGCTCCTCTGCACTCAGCATGTAGATCAGCACAGCAAGTACTTAAGGTTGGAACAATCAGAATTACTACGAGATCTTTAATTAAATGTGATCTCATGATTCCCATGGTTGTTATGGCAACTCAGGCTAAATAAAATAATCTGAGTGATACTACATCAGCACTCTTTGTTGTTTTTAATGTAGGATTATGATTGCAATCACTATATTAACAACTGTGCTTACTTTATTAGCATGATTTATTTCTTCTTGGGAATACAGCCTTAGGGATACATTTTAGGCTGCTTATGCTCCAA
Source organism: Geospiza fortis (assembly GCF_000277835.1). Taxonomy (NCBI): domain Eukaryota; kingdom Metazoa; phylum Chordata; class Aves; order Passeriformes; family Thraupidae; genus Geospiza; species Geospiza fortis. Next base: position 3,712,940 of record NW_005054371.1, on the reverse strand, counting down.
GCAGACAGAATTCGTTAAATCCAGTCACTCATGTCAAATATGTTCCTGCCATGTAACTGACCTCAAGATACTGAGTCTGCTGGGGTTCTGACAACAGAAGAGTATATTTTTAATATGATTCTGATATTCCATCTCCTCCTGCATATTTGAAAAGAACTGAGTATCATGGCAAGCATCTTTTATAAAAGTTATAGTAAAAAGTTAATGGCAATCTTTAAAAAATAGACCACATAAATGTTAGGTTTATGGTTTTGTGTGTTATCATGCCACTCCATTGTGCCTTTGATGCTGGGTGACAATTTAACAGTTCACTTCTATACAAGAGACTTAAAAATAGAGATGAAGATGAATTTTACTGCATTCTTTATCCAGTGAGAAATTGAATGGAAGCTTCTGTGAATAGTAAAGAGAAATGCATGACATACAACTTAGTGATGGAGAAACAGTGCAAATGAAACTCACTCCTTTATAATTAAGTTCATAATTAGCAGCTCACAGCAGGAGGGATGAATGAGAAGGATGAAGCTGCACCATAACATCCAAAATTAAAGCCTGAGCTGTTCATGGCATCGTTGCTTCTCTTGCATTCAAAGAAATGTGAATTCCCTCCAAAGCTATAACTAAAACCACCAGTACAGAAATTGTCAGGAATGACATAGATTTCATTTTCTCCTAAGGTTCAATCTATGGTTTGCTGTTCTTTAACCCTGAAGAATATTATTGGTTGTTCTAATATACACCCAAGTATAAATAGTGCAGATCACTCTGTCAGCAACCACCAAATCATAAAGAACAGTATCCATAACTGAGAAAACAAAATATTGCAGGTGACTTCCAAAACATTGCCAGTCCTTCAAACAGCTTTTGATAAGTAACAACATATTTGTCACTAAAGTAGCACTGCACACACTCAAAACTGATACAATTTTTTTTTATCACAATTGATGTTACTTATTGGTAATCACTTAATGATGGATATCTCAGTTTGGTTTTGCTGATTGGTTGTCAATATCATTCATTACCCTTCTGCTGGTGCAAAGTGCAGGCAACTGACAAAGCTTGTGACAATTAGAATCTCAAACATCTAATTGAAAGATCAAACATAGAAAGTTCAGAAAACTTTGCTTATAGAGAGTTCTGCCATCTTTTAAATTTATCTTGCTGGCAAATTTCTTAAGACAAATAATTACTTTCTGAGACAAATTGTTACTTTTTCATTTCTCTTTAGACTCCTCAAGTACATAGACATTTTTGGATCTCATCAATACTGAAAATTCCACAAGTCCTTGGGGTGAAACCACTTAAAACCCTCCTTCAGCTCTTGAGGATGATTGGAACTATGGTTAATTCTTCCCAGATTAATGTGCTTTCACTGCCCATTTCTTCCCACACAATGAAAGGAAATCCTGTGTATTGAATCCTAGCAGGATTTCATAGACTCATGCACAGCAGGAGGCAATAAATAGTCTGTGCATTATGAATTGGAATGGAGATGGTAGATATGTGGTGCTGGGTGGAGGCTGGGCATCAGGTCACCAAAGAAACCACCAAGTATCTAAAATTTGCTCATATTTACCATCATAACTTCTTCTTACTCAAACACTTCAAAGACAGGTTTGTGTAGTAAATTAACACTTATCACCACATGCTGTTTATTCAGTATATTTGATTAAACCATTACATCATCTGAATATCAATCAAATCTACAACTTTTTGCTCTGAGCTTCAAATTGAATTATTTTACACAAGCAAATCGGCAAAAATTTATTTGAGAAAAATGCAAGTGAATGAGAAGCAAAGAATGAAAATTAATTTTTTCATCTATTTTAGAGGCAAGTAGAAACTTTTAAGTTGCAGGGGGCTTATGATTTTGCAAAATGTATAAAGTGTTGCCAATGTCAGGATTTGAAAATTTACTCAAGCTCACACAGAGTCAGAATGCAGGTTTTACTTCAATACAGCTGTGTTTTTTCAAGATATTTTAGTGCTCCATTTTTTCCTGATATTTGTCATCTGCATACTGTGGTCAGGTAAGCTTATAAATTCCAGTTGGGGTTGTTCACAGGAACAACATCACAGGAACATCACAGGAACTATTGTTATGCAAAGCACTGCTGATATTTTTATATTTGCAGGTCATTTGCTTGCTTGTTATTGTGACAATGCAGGGTTGGTGGCAGTGTGCCCTTAACTTGAAATGATCCAATGCTTATTAACAGCAGCTGAATGAGGGAGGTCAGGGGTGAGTGGGACATGAAGATTCACATCCTTTTTCAGAAGGAAGTAGAATATTTCAAACAGCATATCAAATATGTAGCAAGTACTAATATTAAGACTTCAATAAGAAAAAGCTACATACAATGGAATATTTTCCAGAGTAGAATCAAAATGTAGCTCCTGGCAAACAATATTTATTAAAAAAAAAGAACATTTTTCTAAATGTCATTATATGTATTTTTAGATGCCTGTTAGTACCAATTAAATGAAATTACAAGTCATTAAGTCAAATGAGATTTCCCTGCTATTCTATTAATTTGAAACATTATCTCCTCTGTAGTTATTCAACTACAGTGAATCCAAACTATATTTAAAACAGAAGCAAATGGCTGTTCCCTCACTATGTTTCTAAATTGTTTGGAGCATGCACATCCCATGTTTTGAAAAATGATTCACACAGAAATGCCACATTAACACAAATAATACATTAATTGAGATATCGTCACCTTTTCCCACTGATGCAAAAGTACCATGCAGCAAATTGTTTTCAGTAGGAAGTACACTCACCAGCTCTAAGCAGCTCATTTAGAGAGTGCAGGAATTATAACAACCCACTCTTTTAGTCTAATTGATGAGCTAGATTTTGTCTTCCACATAGTAGTATTGGAAATAGCTAAGCAGACCAAAATGTAAATATAGGTGTGTCTCTGCAGACACATTCTTTTGGTTTCCAAGAACTTTCAGGAAAAGTGTCTTTTGAAAATTGATCCTTCTCTTCTGTTAAAACCATTGTTTTATGATTATTTGCATCCACCAGAAACATGGATAGTTGAAAAAAAATACAGCTAAAGGAATTACATACAGATAGGATTGCTATGCCTCTGTGCAATCCCATCAAGATCTGACTACAACATCAAATCCTTTGACCTCTTCCAGTGCTGCAGGAAAGGACAGGGCAGCCAAGGAAGAAACTAAATGAATGCTACTCAGCATGGCCCGTACAGCTCATAACTTGGAATATCTGAGGAAACTACTTCACTGTGTTTATAGAAAGAGGACAAAAAGAATTAAATAGAAAAAGATCTAACCTTGAAAAACTAGGCTCGAATTGAAGGTATAGACTTGCATCTAAGCGTGAAGGAAAATAAACTATGAAGTTTTGTATGCATAAGATTTTAAATGGAAATGGTAAGTATGAAATTAAAATGGGTAGAATTTGCTTTGGAAGGAAGAAGAGAAGCAGAGAGTTCAAAAAGACCAGTTACTGGAAATTAGACCTACTTCTCCAATGCTGATTTTGGACATCCAACGTAGATCTCCAAAGAAATGCAAACAGAAGTCAATCCATGCTCTTCTGAGATAAAAGGGAGCTTTGCCAATGAGATGAAGTCCACAGCCAGCAGAAAAATCAAATATTTACAGAGAAAGGCTTAAACTGTTCTGCCAGAGCCAGCTTCAGTAGGAGTAACTTAATTGATGTTAATAGTGCTTTAGCTGACAACTCAGCAAACTCCGACATGAAACTGTGTCACCTGTGTGTGTATGAGGATTTCAACATTTTCATTCTATCCCATTCAGCTGCTCACATTTCTGCTCTGAATATTACTCTCTTAATCTCTTTAAATCTGTGATTTTTTTTGCATAATAAATTCAAAGCCAGCTGTAATGTGATAAGGCCTTTTTTTGCCCTTTGACAAAATGAAACTTAGGAATCTGCCAATACTAGGTAAAACCTTTTGTTCTTTAAAATTCCTGTAAACAAATTGCCTACTGCAAAAAAAAATTTGCCTGCTGCTCCCTAGGCTTCTCATTCTGAATATCTTTTAAATTCTCACTGACAGATGACTTCATCAATGCCACTATAAGAATGCCACTCAGTCTCATTAAAAAAAAATGAAAGGGAAAAACATCAATATTGTCTTCATACTTTCTTTCGTCAATGATTTTCAGAAGCTAAATCTCCGCGTTTACTTTTTCACCCTCCTTCTGATAAATAGCTTAAAAGTATTCAAGGAAAAGTGTCCAAATACCCTAAAGTTAAGTTTGGATATACTTGGGCATTGAATGAGCTGGTACTAAACAAACTGCATTGAGAGCTGGTGTGGGTTTGTTTTTCAGTGTGAGTAGCACTTACGATCAAGCAATGTGGGAAGGCAGAACTGGGAATTTTGGCTTCATAGAGGGCAGCAGAAATCCTCTGACAGATACCGATTAATGTTTGAGCTGGAGACAAATATATGTTCCAAATCAGTGCTTTGCTGATTTATCAGACAATATGAAGAAAGTGTTATAATTTTCACAATGTCTAACATGTAGCTGTGTCAGTATTCTAAAGTCATGGGAGTTATCTTTTAAAACTTTTATTTATTTATTTGGAGCAGTTTTAGAAGCACCTTCTGAAGCGGAAGTCCTGTTTGCCAGTGCTGACCTCAACACATGAAAAAGGGAATGACCTAACAACATTACCAAAACCATGACTGAATATATCTCATGACTCAGAAAAACAGAATATAAATTAGAAATTGAGAAGATGCAGAAACAATTTAACTTTATACAAGTAAAAGAGAACAGTTCTAACATTCTTATAAGTTTTAAGAAATACTCCTTATGTAACTGTCCTAAAAGCTTGGCCCATTCTCATATACCACACCTTGCAAGGATTTAAGAACTTCCTTCTGCTTATGAGAATCTCTGCATGAATGTGATAAAACACAACTCTGCAATAAAACTCTGCATTATGGCAGGGCTCTGCTTCAGCACCTACTCACTATCAAACAACTGCCTTAGAAATGAGGCAACTATATTTTTTATTGCTTCCACTTTGCCTTTTTTGGGGGTAGTAAGCATAGGAAAGTTAATTCCTATACAGAATTGTTAAGTGGGCTATGTTTTGCTAAAATCCCGCTTTAGTTCTTGCTTTGAGTTTAGAGCTCAAACTTAGTTACAATGAAGAATTCCAGTCAGAAGTTTATTTCTCCATAAAATAATTTAACTTCTGTACATGTCATCAAATTCATTTAGTTAAGAGCAGAATACAAGGAAAGAAATTGATTTGACAAGCTAATGGTTTTCTCAGAAACATATGTAGCTGCTCTTAACATCCTTTTGTAAAATTCATAGTCCACAGCTCCCACCCCCAAATTTTGCTATGCAATTTCAACTTCTAGATTTTCTGCTGTTATCTGTAACCTGATTTTTTTTACAGAAAAAAAAATAATCAAACCATACATTCACACAGAACTGCTGAAATTTCTCAGCTCTAATGTTCTCTGATTTCCATATAACTCTGCAGGGGAAAAATACTCAAAATTAATAATTCATTTTAGAATGACGTTAGATTAATTGTAAAATACCAATTTTCTTCTGCCCAAATGCAGTGACTCCTAGGAAGTTATGCACTTTTTGACTAATGTCAGTTCTTTACCTCTTCCTGACTCTTTTTTCTCTTTGTCCTGGAGCTGTACCTGCCAGTCAAAGTACTGAGCTGCAGCTTCTAACACCACCTCCTGCTTGCTTGATTTATGCAATTTTCCTCTCTTGTACTTGGTAATAAATCTTTGCAAAGAACAGTACTCAAGCCATTGACCAAAATTGCCACCTTCTTCATAATCACATGTGCTCAGTTACTAAGATAAGATCTGGGACACACAACACACAGCAAAGTATAAAGAGGCCTTTAAGTGAAATACCAACAATAATAATGCCAGTATTTATGTCAGGTAGCTGAGGGAAATAAAAAGAATAAATCCTGGATTACCACAACCTGTCCATGTTGTGCCTTAGTTGGGACAACTGTCCATCCTCCACCCCAAACCATAGACTATTATTTAAAAGTGACACTGCTTCCCAGGTGAACCAAAAGTTGTAAAATCAGGAAATTAATTGCATTTCATCACAGGCAAAATCTTAGAAAAGACAGGAGGAATACCTAGGGGAGTGCAGTCACTGTTTGAGACTTAGAAATCTCTGGGCATTTTCCCCTTCCCTTCCAACATCAAAGTGGAGTTAGGAGAAGGTTGACAACAATGAAATAACTTCTGGATTACTTTTGGATTTAATTAAATTGATAATCTGCAACATAATTATCCCATTTTCAAAGGTTACTCTCCTAATTATTTTTGTTTCCTTTAGTACAATTCATTCCAGGGTTGTTTTGCAGTGCATAAACTGGAAACACCAGGGTGTTCCCAAAACATAGTGCACAGCCAGGTGGGCGTGCTGGAACATTCTCACTGCACAAGGGCAGCAAAACACTTTATTCTGGCTAATTGCAGATGTGCAGAGGCAGGCTATAATGTCTCTAATCCTCCACAATGCAGTATTATTTCATGCAGGATGGTCATGTTTGGCCATAATGGGGCTCTATCCAGCATACCATGCCATTGTATCCCACAGACATTCCACCTGGATCTGCTTTATGGATTTTCACTATTTCTCTACTGCTGGAATACAATTTTTTAGACCCTTGCCAAACATTGTCCTGCAACATCTTGAGAAGCGTTTGGTGTCATACTGCAGTTTCAGAGACATAGCAGATGAGACAAAACCCTGGGGGTAATGCAGCATAGTTTTCCATAGGTTTGGATTGCAAAGTTTAAGTTCTTGCTGTTTTTATGACAGTAATATTTCTCATTAAGTATCCAGACACTGGATGAAATCACTGCAAAAGTGTATTTTTTTGTATGAAATCCTGTTATTTAAAAATTCCTGATTATCTAGGAAAAAGCTACTGCAGGTGGCTACAAAAATATATGGCTCACTGCAGAGACCTGCACTGTTACAGGCAGTAAACTGAAGAGATTTATACATATATTTGAAAACAGAAAGAACAGATACTATTGTTTCAAGAGAGAGTAGAAATATCTCAGTAAATAACTCTATCACTTTCATTTGACACATGCTTATTTTGGGATTTGGTAGTGTCCATATCTTCTTGTGAGTAGCGGCCAAACTCCTTTCTCCCCTTCAGGACACTATTTCAAGTAGGCAGTTTAATTATTGCCTGCATTGACTAGTTTTCTGCAGGGTAGATGCACCTTGCAGTTGGTTTAGGAATACTGAGCCTTTGGCAAAGAGCAAGCATAAAATTATCTTTGGAATCTTGCCCCTGGAAAGTATTTCTAGACACCTGAAGCAGGCAAGTGACAGCTTTATCAAAACTTGGGAATTTGCCATGATGTAAGTATTGGAATTACTGAGGCTGTCCCTAAAATGCATGGCATTTCTGATGGGTGGATAAAAAATGGGAGCACAAAAATTAAGCCAGGCACTCATTTCTTTTGAAGGTACATTCTTCAATAAATGTCAACATATTAACGTTGTCAAGTGTGTTAGAGGACTCCTTTCAGGCAGTTACTAAGGTATGCTTTACATCCACTGATGGCTTTCTTCTCTTGGTAAATTCTTCCTCACTGAAAGGAAATATTTTTGCATTCATTGCTTGCTAGAATTGCAGAAAGAGTGATTTCCTAAAATTTAACCAAGAAGTTGCTCATGACAGAGCCTGTACCCACCTCAGCTTCCCCCTGAGCAGTGTGGAGGTAATTTGGAAGGCTGGGAAGTGTTAGCAGCTCAGTGACTACCCAGGGACAGCTCCACCAAGGTACCACCTGAGTGGGGTTCACAGCTGTAAAATCCTACACAGAATCTTGCTGACAGAGCTTATGGGCTCCAATGAGCACCTCACAGCACAGCAAACACTCAGCACCTGCACTATGCATGCATGTCTCCACCAAAGACAACATCAGGGCTCTAAGCACATCCAGTTCCATTACTTGATTTCTACAGCCTTCTTCAGAGCTGTCATTAACATCTCAAAGCCACCTGGAGCCAATTAGTTATGTAAATTATATTTCAAAAATATGCCAATAACAAAGCTACATCCAGCTTTAATAATGTAACAGGACAAAAAGTTATCTCCTCCTTTGGTCCTTCATCTCCCTTCACTAAACAGCTTTATAGCTAAGGAATTACTCAAGCTTCGCTGAAAGAATTCTTTATCTGTACCACATAAGATGCTCTGCATCCTGTTATCTTTTCTATACATACTTTTTCTTCCCCTAAACCAGCTATCATAGTAGCCACACCAGTAATGTTTTTATGTTAAGATCACCACATCCTCATTTTAAATACTTAACCTGAAGAGGGAATTTAGACATTCAGTGTGCCATAAAATATTCAAAAAATACTGACTTTTCTTGTTTCTCTACATGACAGTCTATTAATAATTATTTTTTATTTGCTATCAAACAGTTACCAGAAAAATCCCAGGTCTGGTAACATGACTGATGCCAGCATAATTTCAGGAAAAAGAATCTTGAGCTTTCTATTTTATTGGATGGCCATTAAATGCCACATATGTCCTCTAAAATTTATCTGGATTTATAGAAAGTGACAATTACACAAATGCTGGACTGTTTCAGTAACTCATTGGCAATGTGGACACAAAGGTGGACAAAGATGCCCTGATAGAGATAAACAAGGCACACACCAAGCTAATTTTGGTGTTACTTCTAAGCTTCAGATGTCAGTGCCCTTACAAAATCACAAGTTGAGTTTAAATAATGTTCAGCATCACCTTAGAAGCTAACAGGAATTAGATTCAGTCCTCAACAGAAAGGTTTAATACCAACTCAAATACTGCTTTTGTTGTTTGCTTTGCATTTTGCATCCAAAATGCAGAGAGTCAAACCCTTCAGGCAAAGCTTTTTCATTAAATGATATATATATTGAAAAGAATAAATGCAATGCTGCTGTGTTTTTTTTTTTATAGAGAACATGCCAAATTTAATCAGTTTACTCCCCATGCCTGCCTGATTTGATAAGGAATGATAGCTACTGAATGTAGCTGACAGCAAGTGGCACAGATTATAGTATTCAAGCTACTCTTTCTTTAAAAATCAACCAAACAAAACCTTATCAGAAATATTCTGTCATGAAATACTTTTATATTAAAAAAATCAAAACTGTGATCAATCAACAGCTAGCAAATATATATGATTTGAATCACTGAGGTTTAATTCACCATTTGTTAGGAGAAATAAAGATAGTCTCAACTGAGAAGAGAATATCCTCAGAAAAAAAAAAAGAGCATTCTTCAGCCTAAAAACTTACAATGACACAAACCAGAAGCTGAGTAAATTTTGGAAAATTGATTATTGGTGTGAGCATAGTACACAATACTGTAAGTGGTTTGACTAATTACCATTTATTTCCACTAGAAGAGCCTTCAGGACCTGATGCCATGCCAACAGAAGTTTAAGGAGAGGTACAAATTGACTTAAATTAGTTTTGCATCAAGAGTATATCTCTGATTTCAGCAGAGAAATATAACTACACATAGAACCTTAACATAGTTCCCTTCATCTAGGAAGTCACATTTCTAAAATCACGGATACGCATTGAAAGTAATTTATCTCAAAACTGACCCCGTAACTCCCTTTTCCTCCTCACCACATCTATGTTTATAGTTAGAAAAATGGACAATGATGATGAAAACAAATGGATTCAAACACATGAACTAACTCTTATTTGGACCAAGGCTCCTCATGCCATTACTGGGAAGAGGTGCATAACACTGAGGTCAGACTGTGCTGGAACAAGACCTCACCTCTGCCCTCAAAAAAACCAAAAGAAGTGCTACAGAATTCCATGTTCTTTCATCAGTTGCTTCAGAATACATCTCCTTTACATTTTCTGTTTGATATCAAAGGGAACAAACAAACCACTGTTAAATGATTAAGGTGTTGCTTATGTCCAAAGTTATATCCATAAATACAAAAAGAAATCTGAAATGCCTGAACTTCTTACACTAGTTATGATTGAAAACAGCTCAAAAAAACTGAGAATTAGGCCCAGTGAGTCAATAAAACCTGAACTTTTAGATGAAAGGATTCTTGATATGACTAAGATGGTTAAATGAAGCACCTTAAGATCTTGTCTTTCTCAACTGAAATCTAGAACAACTTAGCCAAGAGGAGAGGTTTCAGACCTGGTTCTGACAAATAGACCCCACAGAATTCCATTAATTTGCAAATTTCAGATTAGAAGTTACCTTTTACTTGTTCAAACAAAAAAAAACCCCAAACCCAACATTTGCACAAATTAGTAGACATTTTTCTGTTCTTTAATGATATATGTTATGTCTTTGAAATCTTTATTTCTGAATAGTTCTTTCTTTGCTTCTTTCCTTTTCTACCCAGGGGTGGAAGGACCTTCCTCAGTCCCAAGGGAAAATCTCCTGTCCCTGCACTTGTCTTCACTTTGGGGCCATGGTTCCAAAGAGGTGCAGCCACGTGGAGATATGCTCCCGAATGTTTTACAACAGGAACTTCTCAGGGTAGAAGTTTGTATATGTCACATACAACTAGCACCACTAGCTTATGTTGGCAGGTGACAAGAAATGTCAGTGCATTAAAAGCTTATTAGAAATTCACATTAAGCACTCAGAACTTAGGAAAGTCACTGATTAACAGACTTGTAGTGATGCAGAAAGTCTTCTGCTGGTCCAGCCCAATGCAAATGACTGAGCTGGTCTTTTTTTAGTACATGCTGGAGCCCAGCTGCCAAAAATGATAAACGGTTTCAGCCAGATGATGATTTACTGCTCCTGTGCAGCTGTGAGCATCAGTACAGAAATGTAGCATGCAAAAAATGTAAAATCAGAAAGATGCCATTGCTCTAGTCCTAGCAAAAGAACTATTCCTGTTATTTCAGAAGACTGCTGCCATTAAGGTAATTAAACACTGACAATTTTGTTCACTCCCTATTTAAGATGACTGAAGTTAGATTATATTAGAACCTCCATCTCTAACTCCTTGTGCAGTATAACTCCCATTCAAAAATAAATCTTGAAAACATAATTGATTATCCAGGACAATTCTAGCTTTCATTTTCAGTTAGGAGCTGAGGTGGCAGACTGGGCAATGCTGATGAATGCTAAACAGCCTGTGACTGATTTCACACAAATACTCTGCCAACCCTGTAACACAATGAAGTATATTGAAAGTGGAAAGTACAAAATCTATTTCAAATTATACGAAGACTGTACGCTGGGAGAAAAGAATCAACCAATTAATTTCTAACTCCATCAAAAGCTAATTTCCTTTAAATTTGTATCTTTTCAACCACAGCATTACTCTAACATCCAAAAAAATCCAAATCTATTTGATCAGGTTGCAGATATACTTTCCTAGTAGGTAATTCTCTTATGTCCAGGTAAGCCTTCTTAAAATTTCATTATCAGCTGTAAAATATTTCCCCAATGTCCTGTGAGTGGCACTTACACAGACATATCAAATATTTAACTCTTTCAAGATAATCCTCACTATTGTAAATTTAGGCTTGCAATACCTTTAGGAGTCTGTGAGGGAAATCTTGAGGTTATGAGTTACCCAGACTACCTGAACAGAAACAAGCTACTTGTAATAACTTTAGGATAATTCAATGAAGTGGGTTCTACTAATCTTGTAATGAAGTGCTGAAATACTTGGTGGGATAAATACAGCTAACACATTATTAAAAATTTACTTTTTCCATTTAATGCTAAATTTCCATTTCTTTCCTTCCTATAAATGGAAGTATAGGATGAAATTTTCGACAAAAATAATAATTCCAAGCAACTTTATTTCAGTGAATATGCAAATGACCTTGTCAATATGTTTTATTTTAACAGGTTGAAAATCTATCCTTTATTTTTTTCCTCCAGCTACACAAAGGAATAGCTAAGCCGACAACAAAAAAAATACATATCTGTTTCCACAGTGTTTCATGAATAAAAATCAAAAACCTAGGATCCCCCGAAAGTATTTGGGTTTCTTCCAGTTAGCACTCTCCAATGGAAAACATTTCTCTACCTTGAAAAGCTCTTCAAGGATTGTCAGAAATATGAAGAACCAGTGAGCTCATTGAGATGGAAGACCTGTATGGAAATGTATTCCCTGATAGACAGGAACAAAGAGCTCCTATTTTCTTGGTGCTACAAGAGTGAAACCCAATCTGAGGCAAATTTCATAATGGGAAAAAAAACTGGTAGAAGGTTGCTGGCTACAGCAAAAAGTGGAAAAGAATACAAGTAAATATTGCATTTGTTTTAAAATATTATTTTAAGACAGTCTTTGTGTACAGGAAAGTAGGGCAGTACAAAATTGAATATTAATATTGCAAAAGAGAACAAGTCCATTACAATGAACAGAACATGTATACTATTTTTTTTCTTTTCCTGAGATGATGTGTGTTCACATAAATCTTCATGAACCTAGACTGAGCCAACAAGGTACTTAAGACTACCATGAAGGGAGATGTGAGGCCACCAGAGGCTCTCCTCCAACGACTGCTAAAACCAAAGGGAGATTGCTGACCTCTAAATATAGATTAGGATTCAAGAACTACCTCAAAACTGCATATTAAGCACATTCTATGTCTCTTAGCTTTTGCTTTATGTTTGGCTTAAATGCACACAAATTTAGAAGGAGGTAGATTATTCACAGCGTCATCAGCATAATCAGCACTCTCTCCATTATTATAACACTTTTCCTGCCATTGGTGATGGCTCTATAGGAAAAAGAAATCCCCCATTAAAAAATAAAATACAGTGATGAATGGATGGATATAACAGGCTGAGATACAGAAATCTGTTTTCCCTCTCTGGGGCTTCGTACAGTCTGTGTTGAATGAACTGCCTATTGCCAAAAGAGCAAGAAAAAATGAACCAAGATTAAGACCATTGGATGTCTGAAGTGACCGATTAAACTCAATTGAAAATATTGTGTGCTTGTACACCCCGTGTATATGAAATGAGCTTTAAGAGAAAAATGCCATCCTTCCCCATCCCCACCAAAGTGATGCTGCATTGAGCTAAGTCTGATAGATTTTACTCTGAGACATCAAGTGCTTCCTTAAAGACAGTGGAAATAAAGCTCTTATTCTGTGACAGGGAAGGTTAAATTGAAGCACTCCTTTTTTTGTATTTGACATTTACAAATAGCAGAAGTCATGCAGTAATGAAATAATAATGAAATTATAAATAGGTTACTCTTCATTTAAATTGCAAAGATGTGCTTTTCTGCCTGCCTCAGAGGTCACACATGTTGGTGTACAATGACCTACTGAAAACAACTTGGCAAAAATGGAAAGTTCAGCGGGTAGTTTACTGTCCAGTGAAATCTTCACTTACAGCCTATGCAATTTTACAGTAACAGGTATAACTTCAGTTTTACAGTGCCTTTTATGCTGCTATCCCAACCTGCTTGACTACTGCTAATTAATTCATCTTCCTGGCCCCTAAGGGATTAAACAACTTGCCAAAATTAAAAGACAGATGGCACAATAAACTAAAAATATTGTTTGAAATGATTGAAACCTCAAACCTAACTCTCTGAGTAATGGGGGGAACCTTCATACACAGAAGAGAAGAAAAACCATTTAAATAATGTATTTCATATTTAGCTCCTCTTGCTGCTTATTTCTGTATATGCTAAAACATTTCCTCAGAGCTGGGCCTGCTGAATCGCCTTCTGAAATTTCAGAAGTGGCAGAGAATTATCTACCCACAGTGATTGTTCTTCTCAAGTATGTCAGACACATTCTCACACAGTATTTAATATTCCATGCACAGAATGTGGGATGGATTTTCTATTTTTGGCTGAGTAACAGCTGAGAAAAAAAAAAAAGTTCTGTCTTGGATTACAGAGAAACTGTCCTGTAGCAAAGAAGGACCTCATGAGATTTTGGATATTCATTTTTCATTAAATCAGTTCTGACAAAAAATCAGCAAAATTCCATACATTGTAATTCAAAATAATTGATCTGTGGGCAGATAAGGGCATTTATTTAAATGCCTAACATTTCTGTAGATGCTCAAATTAAAATCTTATTTTGAAAGCCTATTTTTCCCTGCTTCTAGTAATATCCCAATGGAGTACTGAAAATAAATTTGGACTTAACTGAGAAAAATAAGACCACTGAAGTATTGTGATTTGCATAATTTAAAAACGATAAAAAAATTCTATAATATCATAATAATGTTTTAACTTCAAAAAGAGTAGTGAATTCTAACTAATATTAAATAAATAATTTTTTATCAGAAAAAAAATATTTCCTTTGGTTTAGGATAAGAGATAACAGTTAAATTCCTTACAGGAAAAAAACCAGGAAAGATGACCAATGGTCAAAATTCTGGGACAGCATGCTGCATGTAGTGCCTTCAATCTTAAAATAATGGACTTGTCTTCTTTTGTGAGCTGTCTTGCAAATCAGCATCTGTTTCTGTAACTTGTCCATGCCCTCAGACACTGATACCAGGTAATTTCCAAAATTATTTCTTTATCTGCCTACTCTAGCTGGGGCATGTGGAGGCTGTTTTCAAGCTGCCATAGAGTAGACAAAGAGGAAGACAGCAGTGGTGAGAGTTCACCAGTTTCAGAATTTAACCAGCCCTGGGCACAGCTCCTCTCCTCCATCACTGCACTCTCTGCTGCACCTCCCTACATGTGGAACAGGGGCAGCAAAAGCTCCTTCTCCCAGATAAAGCCTGCTTTATCTACTTAGACTATGAGCTAAGGAGCAGCAGAGGAGCAGTTTGCTCTTGAACTAAGTCACTTATTGCATTGCAACTTTTTTTTTTTCTTTTTACTGTATTTTGTACTTGCCACTGATTCCTGACTCTCATTTCAATACACAAACTCCACCTGCAAGTACCACACTTCTTGTGAGGAAGTTTGGCTGGCCCATCCACCTGGTGGCACTCATGCATCTTTGTAATCTTGAGTTAATTAAAACATCCTTTTTAAACAAATAATTATAACAGTGCTTCCGTTAAAGCCAAGCGTTTTGCTAACTTTGCTGAAATCTTTACTTTGGAATGTACAATGGAAGGTACCTCTTCTTTATTCCCTGGGAGCAAAAAGCATCCTCAATGCTGAAATAAACATCTTTTCCACAAGAAGGTATCTATGAAACACTCTTTCCATCGATAGCTCTGCTCCATAAATTCTTACTGTACTCTTGTTCCCTTAACCCTACATCAATATTGTTACTGCACTGAAAAATCAATCTCCTATTTTTATCCTGTTTGGTGTCTATGCCCAATATTTTAATCCATGATGTTGCATTTACAAGACGGTTAAACTGTGCCACTTGAGTAGACCAACAGCTTCTAAATAAATTAAGAGGTTTCAGTTTATATGTACAAGTTTTCCTCTCCAATAAACAAACAAGCATCATAGTGCTTTGCCTCTTGCCTTGGGATACATTATCACTATAGATTTGACCTTCAAAACTGCTTCACAATAAGTTGCACAGTGAGAGAATACAAATGGTCAGGAAAGTTTGATTTATAGACTAAATTTTATTGTCCTATTTTGAACATATTCAGATATTGTCTTCCTGTTATTCTATTTCAGTTCTCCAAGTTTACTGAATCCAGCCCCAGAATTTCTTTTTAACATCCTCCTGCACACACATTGCCACAGCCTTCAGAACTTCCAAGATTTCTGAAGGTGACTCTGGCATAGTTTCTTTCATCATACATGAAAGTTGACACTTTTTAGTCCTTTCATATTTTAGTGTCATATTTCCTCCCTACCCAGATACTCCTCCAGACTTGCTCATTCTTTGCCCATGCAGTAAATGTCAGAACTGCAGAGTGCAGCCCCGAGGACCGAGTGACCCAAATATGTGGACAGCCAAGGTCAGTGGCTAACACAAAATCATTATTTTATATATATATATGTGCAAAACAGCCTCTCAAAGCAGGACAAAACCTGACACATGGACTGGCAGAGGCTGGGTCCTGCTCAGTGCAAACAGAGCAGAGGTACAGTGTGGCCACACAGCCAGGGCAGCTGCCCAAGCTCTGCTCATCAACATCTCAAACTTCCTGAGGTAGCTGAGAGCAGAAATGCATAAAACAAACACAGACAGCTTCCCCTTCACTAAGGCTGAGGTGAACCTCTTGTATATTGTGTTTCAGTGAAGAACTTGTACTTTCTGAAACATCTTCAACAGAGTTTCCCTATTTCGCATTGAACATTTCATGTTAGAGACTACACAGACTTTAGCTCAACTCCTTCAAATTACACATCTTGGGTAGGTTAGAGAAAAGCCTGGAAAGAAGGAATTCAGCAAATGCTCTGGCAGAGCATGGCCCTTGAGTAATTAGAGCATAGCCATATCTCAGATCAGCTCCTGCCCTGGCAGGCTCACTGTCAGCAGCATTGCTGGGCTCCCTCGCTCAAGAAGAAACTTTTCAGTGACTCATCATTTCTCACTGTCTATGAAAAATATGCACATTACTCTGAGCATACAGGAGCCTAGCTGGCTGACAAAGAGGAATATAATAAAAAGATTTTTTCTTTTAATGGAAAATTTTATGCTGCAGAAGGCTGCAGGTTATTGCATTGCAACTTGCCTTCTCCCTATCTGTCTTTCTCCCTTTTTCCTTGAGCAACAAAATGACAACCTTTGTGGCCTCACAAATCTGCCAGTGCCCACACTTTATTGATTTAAATTATGGGTGGATAAAATTGATATGTACAAAATGAATGTGCCTAGTCCACAGCAGAGATCTCACCAAGGAAATGAGTACTTTAAGAGTTTGCATTTAGAGCTGCTTCTTAATAAGAAAAATACAAGGAGGGGTGGAGCCATAATTAATAAGGATAAATAGATGCTTTTTCATACATTTTTCCTCTTGCAACATCTCCTCCTGGCTAATTCACATTCAGGCTGTAGAGATGCACTGTCATGCACTGCAGTATTTGTAAAGTACACCTTGCATTTACAAGCTTATTAAGAGTCACAATGGTATTCACTGTATTATTATTTTTAGCGTCATTATTTACCTGCAAGTTTCCTCTTCAGCTACTTGGAATCCTTGAAATCTATTCTGGACTCAGGTACAACATTAGCCCAGATCTGTGACTCCTTTCTTCCACTCATACCTGTGCTAAACTATCCAATTCAGGATTCTTAATCCTTGTCATGAAACATAAACAAACAAAGACGACTTATTTAGTCCTGGCATGAGAAATAGCTTGTTTTCATTAAATAAAAATCCAGCACTGCTCACTGAAATGAAATATTTCAAGCTTTGACTATTCTAAACAAGGGTATTGATTTTTCTAGGTTTTTCTATTGTGAGAGCTCTTGTAAGTGATAGAGACCGTTACATCATTCTGGTTTAGCAGTCAGGATCTTTTGTGGAACCTTTCCAAGCTGCTGGCTCTTTTTGCAAACAGTTTGCTTTTAAAAGCACTCAGACTTCTTTCATCTATTTACATCTCCAGTGGCAATTTTATTCAATAGCTGAATACAGGTATTGCACATCTGGTATCCATAATCTGGATGTTATTATCCATCTGGTACTTGCCCTTTTTTGTCACTGCATGGAACTCAGTAAGAGTGAAAATCTGCAGGCAAGACTAAGCTAGTAGATTGTGGGTTACACACCTTATTCCACATGAAAACAAGCCTCAAGAAGGATATTATATTATATATTCATTACTCAAAGAATCTTTTTAACTGTGCAAAGACTTTGGAGTGGTAAGAGATCTCCATCTATCTGCAACCTTAACCTTTACCTTTTTAAGTGCACATATTAATATAAAAAATGCATTATTTTGGTTAGAAAGGTCTCATGTAAAAATACAGTCTGTCCTAACTCAGACCAAAAATTTATTTTTAATCAGCTTCATTTGTCAAGTCTGTTGATAAGGCAAGCAAAAACTCAGAGTATGAAAAAAATCTGACCCATTCTGTAAACAGAAATATACTCACCATAACACAGTAATGGGGTGGGGTGGGAAGGAGTACAAAACCATTTTTCAAAACCTGCTATAAGTGAATACAGGTTGACTTTGGAAAATTGGGATTACTGATAGGACTGCAGAGTGCATTCTCTGCTGCTTTCTTATTTCTACTTCCCAGTGAAGTTATATGATAATTTTGGAAAAGGATGAGTAATAATACACAGGTTTCTATGCCTTTGACTTACAATTAATTCTGCCCAAGTTTCTGTTTGTTCATTTGTAAAGCAAATTAAATTCTGTTCTTCTACAGCTCATGTCTATTACTGTCAGTGCATATGGAGGAAAATGAGAGGCTGTGACTGTTCCTTTCTGCTCCACACAGAGTTAAAGATATTGCAATGATATTCAGAAAAGGTCTCATCTGAGGGCTGTGTTTTTTCTCAGCATTTGAATGTGATGCTGCAATCAGTGTGGGAAAACTGAATGCTACTTTCCCCAAAACTTTAAACAATAGCACTTGGAGCATAACTTTTTGAGGAGCCAGGAAGTATTCCATGCAAAAATCAATCTTCCATCTAATCAAAATGTTATCTATAAGGCAAGAAGGATAATCTGAAACTAATTAAATTCCAAGTGAAAACAATTACATTGTAATATGTATTGCCCTTAGGATATTGTCACTTTTTACCACCCTGTTACAATCATAAACCAGAGAGTCGCATTTGTGCTGCTAACCTCACCCACCTCAACCCAGGCCCAAAGGATAATTCAAGTACAATGCACATCCACACAGAACAGAGCTATCCAAACAACCTGGGCAGCTTGATCACCATCTGGCCCAATCTGGCTTTAGCAGAGATCGATTCTAGGTCATCCAACTCCTTTACTGTTCTCTTTTGATATATTTCCAGTATCAGTACAGGTCCAGTATGAAAAACTGCACTTCAAATTATGGAATTTAAAAGAATGAGCCTTTTACAATAGAAAAAAAAATTATTCTCCCACAGAAAATACAGCATAAAAGTTTCTGAGATCTAACAAATTCAAATGATGTGACAGACATACACCTCCCATGGTGCCTTCTGTCATGGCTGGCTGTATCCACAGGCAGAGGAAATCTGACAAACCTCAGGTCCAGAGAAGGGAATAATTTTTTGAATGCAAGACTCATCTGAAGGACAGATGAGAGCTAAATAAAAACAGTTCTCTGAAGGATTGTTTCTAAAAATGGGATGGCAGAAACAGAGCTCCAAAGAGAGTTTTCCTGTTTGCAAGCTGCAGAGGGAACCAGACTATCCCAATGGCAAAAACGGGACAGCAACACCACTGCAGTGGGACTGTGCACCCTTACCAGGGATTGGCCATCCACAAAGGAGCCATCCCAGCTGCCTCTCAGAGATTTTTCACTTCCCTGACAAGCATGAAGGTGATCAGGATCCACCCTGTAGCAAAATTGGCACTGCCAATGCCAGTGCCTGGCTTTCCACTCCACTCCTAGAGATGATTCCAATTGCTGGCCAGGATGCACAAAAGCAGAAATATCCGCCACTGAGCAATGAGTGAATACCCACACCAGAAATGACCTGAACAAAAAACTAAAGTGGCCATGAGCTTTCAGAAATATCTTTTTCAGAAATCTCCTCCTTGAGTTCTCTTCAATTCCCATCCCAGCAGAGTTGCCCAGTATCCTACAATTTTATTTTCCTGCTTCCCAGAAAGTGCTGGGTAGGAGAAAAAGGCACTACAGTCAAAGGGTACTGTGCAATTCTACCAGTACAGAGGAAAGTAGGTGCAGATTCAGGGCATCCAGTGATTAAAACAGATGTCGAATTTTCAACACGCACCAACAGCTGCATTAGGTGTCCTCTCACTTTCATACAAAACCCTTAAGTCACCCTTGGAAAATAGATTTTACTGCAGCAAAGGTACTTGTGTGCCTATTCAGGTAAAGAGTGATAAAGCTTAGGGATCAAATAGCACAAAAAGTGCCAATTTTCCTGATTTTGATATTAATAATTTTATTATTAATCTGGAAAAATAGATGTAATAATTAACAATAATAAATTAGTGCATTCTTACAAAATTAAAACCTACCTTTCACCTAAGCAATTACTGTCTTGCCTACAATAAAAACTTGTGTGGGCTAAGACTGACTGGTGCAAACCACGATGATCCTTTGAATTTAAAGTTTTGTATGCTTAATGAGCTGTCACGTATCACATCAATGCTGGTCAGCATTTTCATTGAAGTATTTTCCTCTCATTGTGCACTTCAAGTTTTAGAACCAATATTCAACCCTACAATAAAAATATTTCAACTATTTAATTCAGTAAGGAAAATAGAAATATATTCTCCTAGTATAAGCAAACAAGAATTAATCACAATTTTGTCCAATCTAGTACTATAGTAAAGCAGTACAGCCTAAAACCAGTTCAAATAAAACTAAATTTACTTAGTTAAATTTGTTCTGAGATTCCTTTTAGTATCAGATACAACATGACTGGATGAAAACAAAATTGGTTTGTTCTTTCTGGTATTTATTTATATAAAGCACATCTCTTCCTCCTGCTGGTTTGCTGCTCTGAAGGCAATGATTTCTTACCATGAGTTAATGAACAATACATTCTGTTAGGAAAATTTGTAAGACATAATAGAAAGGTGCTTTGAGCACGTTGAACACAGGCCTTCCAACAAGACACATGGCAGATCTCTCTCCAGGAATGCAAATTCCTTCCCAATGCCCAACTTCCTACCACCAAAGGGGGCCTTGACTGGCCCTACAAGGACTCCAATCTCCCTCCTGACAACAGGTGGCAATATTTTCCTCTCTTTAGAAAATACTGCTAAGACTGGAAATGGTTTAAGGCAGAATTCAGATTTCACAGCCTTGTACTGTCTGATTCTGCATACAGCAAATATCAGTAAATAAGGCGTCATAGCTTAAACATGAGATATCAGTACACGGAATAGAAACTTTCCATGTTGATGAGAACTTTTGTTACCATCAGCATGGAAAAATGTCAGTAAAGTCTTCCTGGCCATTTCTACTGGTTGTGAATGGCAGTGTGCTATTTGAACTAAGCTCAGCACAACCATAGATTTTTTTAGTTGGGTATGGAACTTGGAAGTAATTTTCAATGGTCACACAAATATTTCATCTTAACTTTTCCTTCAATGCTATTCATGGAAGTAAGCTGAAATCCCCTAAGGCTTGGAAGCAAGGGCAAAAAATCAGAAATAGACAGATATTTGCTTTAGGATTTGCATAAACAATGCAATGAAAAGGATACCAAAATAACAAGGAATTTGGGAAATACAAACACAAGAGGTTCCTGTGTTCCTGAAGGAACAACAAAGAAGTAGTCAGTGAATAAACCTGGAGACACAGTCCCAGGTACTTCATAATCTCAGGAGAAGCTCACAGTTACATAGGATCATAGCTAAAAAACCACATTTAAGTCTAGGTTTTATTCAAGGTGACCTATTTGGTCATTCTCACCAATGACAAATTACATTGGTGAAGAAATTTTGAAAGTTTAGGAAATGGAGTTCTGGTTTATAATAGTATGCAAGGCCCAATACTCAGCCTAATGTATTCACCGTCCTGGAGAGTGCAAAGAAATATTTAAATACAGTGAATAATATTTAGTGTCACTGATTTTTCATTTGAAAAGTATATAATTTTTCATTTTTTAACAGTGGAATGAATTAAGGTAAACCTAAATGTTATAAGATATTAAAATTTTGTCCCTATATTATTTTAATGTGTAATTTAGTAATCAGGGTAAAGGACCACTTGATATAATGTAACATGAGACAGACATAACCTGTCAAATCCATTAGACTGTAAAAAGTACCTCTGCAACTGGGGATGAGGAAGAAAACACATCCATTTTAAATGGACAAACATGTTACCAAAATAAATCAACCACTGTAATTGCACACAGTGGATCCCAAAGGGTTTTGATGCTTTACAGGTTAAAGAGTTCTTGCATGGTTTATTATAGAGAAAAACATCTAAGGAAAAAAAACAGGATAAAAAGCTTGTAGTACAGGAATTCAGAATTCGTACTACTATCTCCAGGGGTTCTTAATCCACCAAAAGAATTTTGCCATCTGAACTCTTAATCTCCCAAAATACAGAGGGGAGAAGAGAGAAGGGTGTGGAATCTCCAGATGAATCATTGTCCATTCACTGGGCTGTGTTGGAAGCACAAGTTGCTTTCTGACATGGGTGCTCAAGGTGCATGAAAGTGGCTTAGGGTTTTGGATTTCAAACCAGCAAATTACAGTCTGAGGTTGACATTTCCTTTCATCTACCTGATCTTCATTTAGATGAGCTTCTATTTTTAATGTTTTTAAAAAATCATTATATATGTCAATGTATCATAATTACAGGGCTTCTCTGACATTTGTGCTATTAGTTTGCTTCATCTAAAACAATTGCTAACTGTTGAAATATATGCATATAACTCATTTGGCAGAACTTCCTCATTTCAGAGTCTGTCTATTATTATTCCCTTTTAAATGGTAATTTTATCCAAAGCAATATCAGTTTCACCACTGGACTTCAAAGATTACTTTAAATTTGGCTTTTTTTTTTTTTGTAGACAGAACTCAAACATTAGAAGCAATGTGTTCAGACTCTGCAGCAGCAGCAGGCAAGGGGCTTTGCTGAAAGGTCTGGACTGAGACAACAATTCATATGTTTTAAAAGCTTATTAGCTTTCTTTCTAAAAATGAAAATAATTTATCATTTCCTTACAATTTAACCATAGTAGCTGCAGAGGAAAGATTTCAGGGTTTTTTAATTACCTTCAGTATCCAAATAGCTGGTTTTCAGATTCTATTAATCTTTTTGATTAAAGCAGGTCTGCTGCTGAACAAAACTGTAAACATACCCATTGATTGCAAGATGAGTTAGTGCTAGATGATTTTACAGTAAGTCTGTATGATCACAAATTCCTTGTAAAATGCGTTGGTTTTGCTCATGTTTACATTTCCTTCAACAGTTTATGAAAAGTTTACAGTCTTATGACTCCATAGATTTAACTCAGTCATCTAACAAGGTACTTCACAAGACACCCATATTGGCATATCCCTGTTCACTAATCTCTGTTCTTATTCTAAAGCTCAGCAGTGCAATTTATACACTGGAAATAACAGCATCAAAGAGAACTTGAAGTCTGTTGGTATTTTCTTGTGGCATTCATGCAGTTTTGTGTTTTATTTCATCAAGTCTCATGGGACACACAATCAGGCTGAGGCAATATTTCAGCTCAATGTCTTCAAAAGCAGGGACTTAAGAGAAGGTTTGCTTAAAATAGTGCAAAGGCAGTAAGAAAAGAGAGAGAAGAACTGAATCAAGAACTTTGCACTGTTATTAACTATGTCCTCAACAATTTCAAAGTATACAACTTCATTCTGCACGTCCTAAATGATTTCAGAAATTACCTTGGATGTAGTTTTTAGAGCCAAATTATTGGGTACCACTTCAGGGTCTAAAGTGATCTCAGAGTCCAAAACCATCTGCCTGCTTTCCTCTGCTATTGGAAAGGTTTCTGTGCAATCAGATGGAGTGGAACAATCTCCATTAAACTGCTATTCATTACAAGCTATTAAGGAACTTTTTGATGCAAATGAGAACCCACTACCAATAAAGCCTTTTTGCTGTTGACAATGGAAAGTATTCTTTAGAAAGATGATCAGATTCCCTACATGCTGTGAGAAAATGTTTGGATGTCTTTTCTTATTTGAAAGCAGATGTAAGAATCAAATTAGCTCAGGTTACCACATTGAAGTTGGCAGACTTCTATATTAGCAGCAAATAAGATAAATCTAGATTTGAACAAGACAAGGATGTAAATGGCAGACATTTATGTATATATCAAAGATTTATGAGCTGCTGCTAGAAAAATTTTCAGTTCCCTTACTCTTCTTTCAAATTCCACCAAATACCCAGTTTTATTGGTATCTGAAATATGTGTTTTTATTAAAACAGGTCTGCTACTGAATAAAACGATAAACATGTCCATTGACTGCATGAGTTAGGGCTAGACAGGTATTGCTGCTTATCCCTTTTTCATGCTCATGTTATTGAGGATACCATTTGACAGGTTTAATTGACTCTGTAGAGAGGGCAAGATCATAACTTGAAGATATAAAAGTTGATAGCATTTTATCAAAGCACAAAGAAAACCTAAACTGTTATATATGAAAAGAATATCCCCCCTCAGCATGAGTGCGAAAACAAGGCATTTCCATATACTACATAGCAAAAGATCTGCTTTGGGCTTAAAACAGCAAACATCTAATTTCTGAAATAAAATCTTTGTGCTACCATTATCGCCTTCTGAAACAAGGATGCCTTTGGTTTTCCACATAAAAATAATTCCCATTGCAGTTGTTTTGCTGCAAATAAACAAGAAAAGCATGTGGTGAACATTGGTTCAGCATGTCCTGTGAGCGCTGGCTATGGAGTCAGGCTCTGTGCTGGGTGTAAATCAAATCCACTCAATGGAAAAGCATAACTGGTAATATTCATTAATCTGAGGGATGGCAGCTTAGCATAAAGGTGAACGCTCAAACAGTGCAGCAGCAGACACCACCTCCTCAACACAAGTTTAATCAAGAAAGACACCACCCTGAATTAAACCACAACTCTGTTATGGAGGTTGGACTAAAACAAAAAGCTTTTGAATGATATGCTCATGTGCAAAGCTTCTGTTTCAGCAGCGAACATTGTCCTGCAAAAATATTTTTTTAACCAGAATATTTTCAGAACAGTTCCAGTTTAGGTATCTTGATGATCTAGATGAGAAACCAAACAGTTTCTTGCATCAAGCGCCACTTTTCATGATACATAACTCCCTTCAATATATGGGCTAAAGGAAAAGAAAGTGCAGCTTTAGGGTGTCACAGCACTTGAACCATCAGAGAAAGAGTTCGGCCGGGTTTTGTAGCAGCCAAGCTACCCTCAGTGTAGGGAGGGAAGATCAATATGAAGAGAGATCCTTCTGCTTTCAGGAGCAGTAAGAGTACAAAAGATAGCCACTGCTCTTCAAAATTGCTGGTTCAGTAAGTCCCCGCTTCTCAATAATTTTACCACTAAGTTTATGAGCCATATGACAGTACTTCAAATTGCTACTTTTAGAACAACCCATAGATGATATATAGGTGATGGGATAGCCCTACCTTGTCTTAGATGATTAATTGCCATACTTATTTTGCTACAAGAAGCAATGTTATTACTCTGAAATAATAAACAAGGTCAATCCCATATCCATTCTATATTGAAAACCATGCACATGATTATCACAGATAGATACTCTGATACTCTCCCAAATTGTAAAACTAAGTAACCACTTACAATTTCATGTTTTGTTATATAGGGCCTTCTCATCACTCTTTTAAAATAAGAAGACAAGTAGATGACAAACTGAACAACTGATTTAAAATTCATCGCCACACAAAAGGTACCAGACAAAGAAAGAGTTGAAAAGTTCACCCTCATTTGAAGGAAATTTTTTTTAGGATAGCTGTTATTCAAATATAACCATCCTTTGTCAAGTTCAACATATTCTGAGTGGAAAAAACCCCCCATCTCTGATATCCTTCTTTACAGCTTAGCCACCCTGACTCTGACTACAGCAAGGTCCTACAGTCTGTCTCTGACAGACTCTGGCTGCTGGCTGATCCTGCTGGAATATGATTGCAAGTATTTCCTTTCTGCCTCTGACCACAGGCTGTCACCTGGCTCAACTACCACTGCAGACTCTGACTCCAACTCCATCAGACCCAGACTGACCTCACAGATCTCCTGCAGCAACAGCAACTCTCTTCCTTGTTTCACTCTTCTTTGTGCCTCTCTGGGTTGTTCCTTCTTCCCCAGAGCTTCCCCTACCTACTCCAGGTCCTCTTCCTCCAGGCTCTCCATCCCACCCCTTTTATCACACTTACCTTTATTAGTCACACCTGGGACCCATTAAGGCCAAGGCTGTTCTTCTTTAGTAATTAGTACAGCTATGACTTATCAGGGCTGAGGTCACTTGTAATCCCTTCCACACCGACACCTATCCACCATGAAAAATAAAGAACTCAAAAAAATTTCCATTAGACTTTGCCTGAGTAACATCAAAGGCGTCATAATCATAATATAATTTGTAACAGAAGAATAAACAAACATGGATTTTAAATTTTATGTGTGCATCTGAATCGAGCAGCTGCTTATATGATACAACTTTTTAAATTAGTATAAATACAATCCCATGTGTGGACAGATGTTGATTTAACTTGGAATGAGTAAACCAATCTGTTTAGCCAAAACTCTCAGAAACATGATTTCAGTTAGTGTATCCTTCAGTGTTTTCAAAACACCTGTTTTGAAAAGCATTTCAGTGCAGGGCTATACATACAGCTATAGCTATATTCTCCTCCCAAACTACTGCATTTCATGTCCATAAAATTGATAACAAAAAGAACACATTCCACCTACCACTTCTAAAACAAGAATTTAAATAATATCTTACTAAGGAAAACAATTGAACCAGAAACTCACATTGAAAAATACAAGCAAAGCCAAACCCCTAGCATACAGCATGGCTGAATCCAAATTCCACCACTCCATCATCCTTAGAAATACTGTAGAGGAGCAGAATAAAATTTGCCAGTCAATAAGTATTTTTCAGTATTTGAATAAATATGGAAACCACATCATCAGAATCTAAAATAACAAGGGTAAAATAAAATTAATATAATAAAATTACATTGTTTTTTTATATGCATCTATGAGAGGAAATTATTTTGCCATAAGACAGATGATTCTCTTGATAATTTGATAAAGGGACTTTTCCCCTCATTTTTCACCATTAATATCACAACATAAGTATAATACAAAAATCCTAATTTCAAAATACTTCATCTGACATCTAGGAATGAGAAAAAAGCAATCCTAATATATTTCCTCCTTTTACTGAGAAAGTTCTCTGAGAACTGAAAGCTCAGTTCCTTTACACCAGAAAGATCTCTGAGAATCAGTCCAGGGATTTAAATTTAATACTTATACTACAACCACTATGTCTTTCCCTGAATAAGACCACACAAAACCCAAAAATATCTGACCACTTCTTTTTTCAGAGCCCATCCAGCCATGAGTAGGTACAACTACAGTAAAAGAACAACAACCAACCAAAGCCAACAGAGTTATGTAAGACAAAGAAACAGTTGAAAAGTTTGCTCTCATATGAAGAAAAAGCTTTTTGAGATAGTTGTTATTCAAATAAAGGAACCTTTTGTCAATTCCAACATATTTTGAATGAAAAAAATTTCTAGACTGCATTTAAAATGAAGTTTCATCTATTCCAACAACTTCATCCCTGAACAGTCAAGTGTAAAAGTTTCTGGCTTGAACTGCCAGTAACCAAAAGACCTGGCCAATTAAAAGGTTTTGTCATAGACCTCAGAATTTCATCTGAGCACAAGCCTTTGGAAAAGGGCATATTTCACTCTGTTGGGGTTGTGTGGAAAAGAGCAGCATCTACCTAAGGAGCAGCTGAAATTTCTCTTCATGATACAACACGACAACATGCTGCTTCTTACAGATCTGATTAGAAAAATACTAGGAAATTCATCGTTCTCTTTAAAGCCTCCATAGCTATGCCATCATCTGGTATATGCTACCAACTGGTGTCATCAGCATGAGGATGGGAAAGCCTGCTGGCTTGTTTGAACTCTGGTGTGGCCCTTCTGTTTTCTTTTGGGTGGCTTTCAAAAGCTCCCATCTCCTTTAGGCAAGTGCTCAGCATTTGCAGGGCAGAAAATCCTTTTGCTTGTATCCAGCACAGGCAGCAGCTGAGGGAGCCCCACCAGGTGGGGAAAGCTGGATGATGGGCCAGTGAAACACAGGGGTTTGTACAAATACTTCATATGTATTCTGCTTGTGGAATATTTTAAGTTGGCTTATCAAGAACTTTGGAGTATATTCCAAAGTACAGCTCTGCTCCCAATCCAAAACACACAGAGATTCACATCCTGCTCATTTCCATTGATGCACTGTAGTACACTAAAGGGGCAAGGCAGGGCAAGAGAC
The DNA here is from genome assembly GCF_000277835.1 of Geospiza fortis. NCBI lineage: Eukaryota > Metazoa > Chordata > Aves > Passeriformes > Thraupidae > Geospiza > Geospiza fortis. Next base: position 3,684,890 of record NW_005054371.1, on the reverse strand, counting down.
ACTCTCTGTCTGTCTGCTTCCCCCTCATCCTTCTGAATCTGAACACTGTGCCTCTCAAGAGGCACATAAATAAACAAACAAGCAAGCTGATGCCCTCAGAAGCTGCTAAAGAAAATGCGTCTCCAAAGTTTTGATGTATTTTTCACTCTAAGCATAGAGTTGTTTCAACAAAACCCTTTTTATTCCCAAAACAGAGGTCAAAATCATGAGTAAGCAGAAATGATAACAGATGTTGACATTTCAGCATTTGGCTGTGGCTAAATCTATATAAATAGGAACTGCAGCAGACTTAACTGCCTGTGGTGGTCCAGACAGCATCAGGAGCCAGAGCTCCTGTAGCCAAATCCTTTGAGAGGAAGGGTCTGTCCCTCCAACAGCCTGAACAAAGACTGCAGATTGAGTTGTTGGAGATACAGCCCAGGCCTTCACGTTCTGGGCCTGTATGAACAGTCTCATCATACTGAGGATGTCACTGAATTTAATTAAAAGGAGTATCAGAAGCCCAGTCTATTTTTTATATTTTAAAAGCTCAGGCAATAGTGTCAAAACCCCAGAGAAGCCAAATTAGACATAAAATCCTCTTAGGTCAATGAAATCACCCAAAAGTAAATCTTGCACTTAGACTAGATTTTAATGGATATATTAATTCATTAAATCTGCAGCTCAGCCAGCTTACATTAAACATCATTTTCACAAGTAACAGTTTTTTCCCTGTTAAAGAAAAATTTAAAATCACCCCATTTAAAATCAAACTGATATGACAGACCTTTATAGAATTAGTTAATGTCACATCTTGAGAGAAAGGTGAATGAAGGGCATTTTAAGCCAGAAAAAAAAAATAGTTTGTTTCACATAATCAGAGATGTTGCTCTATGGATCACATAACACATACATGCAAATAGAAATTCCTAATAAGCACACAAAAAAGCAAGTGTCATAGCCATAACTGGACAACAAGCTGCTTTTGGAAAACACATTTAAGATGATTTGGGCAAGAAACATACTTTAATTGCACTGCTATAAGCATCTATCTAGATTGTGAGATAGTTCAAGAGGCCTTGTGGTTCTCAAAAATGTTAGAAAACCATTCCTACCGGAATTATTTATATTCATACACACTTAACTCACTCAGATCATGGGCTGTACAAAGACTTTTCAATTTAAGATCTTCATTAGTGCATGCCCATTCTGAGAGCATTTCCCTGAAAAGGCACTGACTCCTCATATGGCCAAATTTTTGGGTTGGATTAGAAAATCTACTGTTCAGATGGAGCACTGAATTGGCTTCTTTGTAAGTCCATTTATTACAGCAGTCTCTGCAAGAGTGAAAGCTCTTCACCCAGACTTGCTCTGGGTTTTGGTAAAGCCACCCCTGTTCTGACATGCTCCATACACAGCAGCTTTGCAGATCTGCCAGGATTGTTGTCATGGCCATGGTGCCCTAAGGGTTTGTGCCTCTAGGAAGGCAAACTTTGGGGGCAGAGGTTTAATCTCCATCAGACTGACAGACATCTTGCAGGGGAAGAAACACCTTCTAGAAACAAAAACCTTTCTGAAACAGAATTAATCATCTTCTAAGCTGAATGTGAGCAGAGAGACATGGGGCTGAACTCACCACTTCAGACACCTAAAAGAAAAGCCAGCTGATATCTGGGGCAACATAAACAGTGTTAGGAAATTCTGATGCTTTCAATGATCTTTGGCCCAAGCTCAAGGCACAAAAATACAGCATCCTTCCACAGTGAGGAATCATTTTTAAGTGAGGTTCACGTACAGACATCTTTGTTCTCCTTCTTCTACCCAACAGCTGGAAGTGCAGAGCCATGAGAATGGAGACTTGGGGCCCAAACTGTACTGCAAGCTGGGATGTGTGCAGCCCCAGCTGGACCTAGTAAATTCTTTAGGGGAAGCATCCAAATTGGAGGTTTTAAGACCAGTTAGTAGTTGAACATGCTTCCTGAGGGTGCAAGTTTTGGATCTAGGAAATAATGGATTTTCTGTTATAATTTCACCAGAGTGTTCTCTTTCTCTATTAAAACCAAAGCTCAGATATTGTATCTTCTGAAACCTCTGTGGTAAAAAAGAAACAAAATCCTGAAACTTCATCTTGTGGGCTGCCTTTCAGTATAAGTTTATACTGGAATAACCCCACAATTCCAAAGTTACAAACCCTATTTGCTGAAGATCAGGCATCAGGGTTTTTTCTCCTCATAAAGGGAGAAAATTAACTTCAGATAACTAGAAAAAAGCAGCCAGAGCTTCCCCATACATTCCTTTCTAGGATATGGTACACAGTACTAACTTTTTTTTAATGTACCAGAAATAAGAGCTAAGAAACAGCAGAAAATTGGCACATTTGTCTTTACAGACATAAGAACTGTACTATGATTAATCCAAACTGCTTATAGTGCTTTTTTAGCTGCTTTCTTTCACACAGAAATATTGTGAAGCTATACCTAATCATACCTAAACAGCGTGTTACTGTTTGTTTGGGGCTGTTGGAGAGAGAATTATGCTTGTTTTTCCAAAGGCACTAGAGATCTTCCATATTCAACTCATCTCTTATATTCTGCTTGTGTAGGTCTGTGGAGGCATCACCAGAGGGAAATAATAATGGAAATTAGAAATGAAGCAGACTGCTAAAAACAAAATTAAAGACCTCCGAGAAATTACAGTCTTCAAATTTGATTTTTTTAAACTGACAGCCTGCTGAAACTCAGAGAAAGATAAACACATTATGTTCAACTTCTGGGTATCTGCCTTACAGTGACAAGAAAATATCCTTACTTCAAGAAAATGCACTTTAGAAAAAGGGAATAAGAAACTGAATGTAAGGATGGCTGGAAATAAAACAATTTCAAAGGCTTTGACATCAAACAGTTTATTATCATCTGCTTTATAATTGCATCTGCTAGATTTCTAATCTATCAGAAATAGAGAGATTCTGAGCTTCTCATGGGAGCAGTCAGGTCTTAATGAGAAATGCAGATGTGAAAGTTAAGCTCTTGCTTATCAGGAAGGAGTGAGGGAGTGGGGGAAGGAGATGGTGATCTTGCAAGATAGAAAAGAATTCTACTACAAAGAGTTCTCTTTCCAAGTGCAAAAAACCCCACAAACTTCTGTTGTGAATCATTAAAAAGGAGATCTGGTTTAAACAGCCTTCAGTCCAATTTTAAGAAAAACTGAATGAAAAAACACAAGAAGCAGCTTTGGCAGACTTCTGCATTTAACACTGTCAAAACTATTTTAACCAGGACAGTAAAAACATGTAGCTTTACAGCACTATCTGAAAGGAATTAATGAGGTATTTTGCATATTAATTTTCCAAGAATATGCAGAAGCATGACAAGAAGAAAAATATGTGTTTGTGGGTTTTAACAAGGAATAACCTGGGCTAACAGGATCTGGCTGGAACAAAACAGGAGAAAAATCTTTGTAGAGGAAAGTGGCACCAAAATCAAGTACAAGCAAAAAATTTGGCATTTTCACACCCAGGGACAGATGCAGTGAATTGGTTTCTGCAATGGAGACGGAACATGTACAGGGCCTGAATATTACAAGTCAGAGATGAGGGGTCATATGCACAATGGGGCCTAAAGAGCCAACACAAGGCAGGGGTTTCTGCACAGCCAAAAGGGAAAGCATGTAAATGAGAACCTGATGGTGAGGAAGAAGGGTCCTGGGTGAGTGTGCTGAACAAACCCTGGCTGTCCATGGGCAGGTGGAGACAAGGACATGCAGCTGTGGGGCTGCCAACAGCCCAGGCAGGGACAGCAGGTGACCTTGTGCTCTGGGACAGCTCTGCCAGATGGGATGTGTGTAAGGAGAAAAGCTCTCAGAAAAGTGGTTGAATCTGGACAAATGAAGCTTTGTAACTAGTTTTTCTCCTTAGGGGTTTCAGTGAAATCAGGACATAGGAACTGACTCCACTGTCTCCAGATAAACAATAATGGGAATGCTGGAGAAGCTTAGGAACAAAAAGATGAATTTTGGATACTTGCATGGGCCATGAGGTTTTATTGAGCAGCATCCTCATTGCAATGATGGTGGCAATAAAAAAGAAATAGCAGGGAGCTTCAGGAGAATGATAAGGAAGGGAAAGTCAGGGACACAGGAGAGATTTTGAGATGAATTAGATGAAGGTCACTGGGGTATTGGTGAGGATAAGATCAGACACCGTGCAGGCAAGAAACTTCTACATCCAGTGCCAAGAGATAAAAGGCAGAGTTGTGAGAGGAGAAGGGAAGGCAAGCCAAGGGTTGGGGTAAAGTCAGATCATTTATAGCCAGTTTTCTCAGAAAAAGCACATGAAAAGGGAGAAATGGAAAATGGATGTGATTAGAACTGAAAGGCTGTGAGAAGGAATTGTCTAATCTGCTTGAAAGTGAGCTGTAAGACAAAGACAGAGGGCTGCATTGTTTCCCACAATAAAGGCTGGTGGGTTCGATCTGGCAAATCAGCCTTTGTTTCAATTCTCTGGTGGTAGTGTTTAATCTCAAGTAATTATCATTGCTTTGCAGTATTCTCTGCATCTCCCCTAACTAAAACAATATAACAGTGAATAGGAGGGCATTTTAAGGAATTCATCAATTCAAATGTTCATAATTTAGACAGACTCTCTTAGTTTCTGTTTTTCTTTGAAACAAATCCCCATGACTTTTGTTTTTCCCTAGCTGTATTTTACTTAACCTTGCACAAGCTATTTAATCTACATTAAACATAATTTTTTTAAGTTTACCATGAATCATACCAGCCTGATTTCTTGTCTGTGGTTTGGTAACTACATTTCTGTTGCCCTTCTAAAGTGCAAACTCAGAGTTCATGCTAAATGTAATGTTCATTAAACCTTTTATTTTAATTTTTTCCCCCACAAGTATGAGAATTTCAAATACATGAGTGAATTTATTTATGTTTGTTTTTTATATATGTAGGACTTACAAATCACAGGTTAACACAGGCTGGAATGATCCTTTTGAGGTCTCCAGGATTATCAGCAGTGTGGAATTTCATCTTAAATGTCTATGAGGCCAGGAAGAGAAATTCCATCAAAAATACAGAATACAGGATTTGTCCACTTAAAACCCTTTAAAACATGATCAAGTTGCTGCAATTAGGGCTAAGAACAATATTACTAGCTGTAATATTTCATCTTTCCTTATGAGAGGATAAAAAGTGAGTGGAACATATCAATAGTGATGCTGGAAAAAAACACCTCTAAGACTGAGCTGGATGGAATATTTCCATGACCTCTATAAAAAGTCATTTCTGCTTTCACACAGGGAGAAAAGTAGCTTGGAGTGGAGCAAATCCACTTTTACTTCATAAACTGTTTCACATTTATTGCACTGATTCAGCTGAAGTCAATGCAGGCTGTAAGCACAAACAAAATGCTTTTTGGTGTTTCTTCTGTGTAAAAGTCAGGAGTACCGGATTACAAACCCTATTTTCACTGCTTGTAGTTCTTTGCAGGGATACCAAATCTTGCAAATCCACTTCAGTACATGAAGGTTACCTACACTCATGATTCACATCCTATTTTTAGCCATAAAATATAAGAATATAAATTGGAAATATCAAAAGCATCCAGTGGTGATTTAGCTCTGCTGCCTTTAAAGTCAGTCTTTTAATTCCCACTGGACAAAATAAAGTTAGTTAAATCCAAAGCAATTGCAAAAATCCACTCAACGGTTATAAAGTGCATGGTTACTCACTAGATCAAAGGACATTTTTAAAACAATCCTTAGGAGAAAGGGGTCAGCTTATTCTTTCATGAAAAATAATGGAAAATACACACTGGTCCCTACTGCAGTGGAAAGATACCTTCATGTGTATATCTGTACATTCTGGGGAAATGGGCCTCGTTTGACTAAATTTAGCAGCTTTTTCCCGGGTGCTACTCTTGTAAATGAAAACACAATCCCTGCACAATATCCCTTTGTCATAAAGATCTTTATACAGTTGCTATTAAAGACCAAACACCAATATTCCCTATTTATGGTCCCTGATGTCTGTTTGATGAGTGAGGTTTTTTCTCCCTCTAGGAGACCAAACTAACACAACCCTGCTGTGTGTGTATGTGAGGGACATGATGGCCAAATGCCAGGAAATGCATTATCATGAACACCTTTTTAAATTATTGGCACTGGTGGTTTCAACCAGAATTGGAACTCCTTCTTCTGGAATGTACCTGTACATGAGAAAAGGAAAGCTCTGCTTTATACCACTCATCTTGGATTCTCTCTCTTCCAGTTTCTACCTTGTAGAATTAATATTTCAGAAAGAGATTTTCTCCAATGATATTCACTTGATTTACATTACTTAAGTATCTTTCAGGCCTGTGTAACTATCAGAAAAAGCACAAGATCAAAATTTAAATTTTGCAGTGGTTAAAAGTTCCAGGGGAAATATATTTTTTTGCTGTTACTCTGAAGGCTAAGGAAAGTCAGAATCCACATTTGAACAACACAAGCTATTCCACCCTGAATGCTCCTAAATTTTGTCTAAAGGACCCAAATCTCTGCTGACAGCAATAGGGTTCCTTCTGCAGGCAGACTACCCTGGCCAGCAGGGCTGGTGCCCCACCACACAGCCCAGGCAGGGATTAAACTGGAATTCAATCATGAAACCTGTATAAAACACACTGCAGAAATTCCAGGGTGAGAAAGTTTCCCTGGTGCACAAAGCTGTCCCTATGCTCTGCTGGCTGCTGGAGCAGCAGAGCACAGGTGTCACCTCCATCCCCCCACACACAGGGCTCCTGATCCTCCCTGACAGCAATGTCTCAGGAGAGAATGTTCCACCAGGAGCTGAAGTGAGTGACTGACCTCTTAGAGATGGCTGCAGGGCTTGACAAGGTGATGACATCCTGCATCTTTATTTTTATTGCATCAGCTGACTGGAAGGATCATATCTCAGTCATTTAAAATGACCAAAGGTCAAAGACATGCAAATGTCAAAAATAAAATGTGTTAAAGTGGAGCCAGGGATGTCTCAGTGAATAACTCAACAGACTCTCCTGGATTAACTGAATCCTTTTTTCCATTATACCAATGTTAGTTGTTAAGAAACAATTTCTAATTTTCTTATTTACATTTTAATTATCTACATTAGACAACGAGATTTCACTTTCATAATGTTTTAAATAAATGAATTATTCTTGTTTTATGAATTACTTGGAAAATACTGCAGATGTTTATTGAATCCCACTTGAATATCACTACAGAAGTTGAAAATTTTCATCTCTCCTGTTCAATACCTCACTATAACTGTTAATTTTTCTGTGCTTGTCTGTATATAGATAATTTAAAAGAAATGTTTCACTGCATTCACAAAAGAACTGATGAGTGTCATCTTGAATATAAAGAAAATGAAAAGTTGAAAGAGGCAAAAGCAAAGAGTACTGCAAATGAATGAATTTAAAATTTATTTTATGCATTTACTGCAACACCACAAAAAATTCCCACTTCCTTGTAGATGTTTTTTATTCTCTAACTTCATCTTTTTAAAAGATTGTTCTTCAGCTGTGATGCTTTGACTGTGAAAATACTAACAAAAAGCAATTCCACCCAAACAAAACCTATGCAAAGGTACTGACAACTCCTCAACCGTTAAAAATGCAAGAAATAGAATTTTCTTTTCAAGGAAAGGTATTCAGAAAAAGAAAAGAATCCAGGAGTGCTATTTTCCTTCTTTCTGTTCCTTTTCTTTGTGTAATAAAAGTATTTTATAGTTTTGACCTTCTATACTCATATGTTCTTTCATTTTTTCCTTTTTTTTTTTTTTGAAAACTTTCCAATATGGATGCACTTACAGCATCATCGAGTTTCTTTATTTGACATACCTTTCATTTCTCATTATAAAGCAAACTGAAAACATAGTCAAACCTCTTGCTCTTGATGAAAAGGGATTAGAGTTATCAACTATTTTGGAAACTTTCTTGCATCTGGGCTTTTCAGTTTCTTCAATACAAACTAAGCATTCTCAGCTGTGAAAAACCAAAACATTTCCTGGATAACTGCAAACAAACCAAGGTTTCCAAGCTGGTTCTGGCACGCCAAATGTCCTCAGGACCCATGGCCAGATCCAGATGTGCAGTGAAATGAAGCTTCCCTTCATTAATCGTCTCATTTTTTGTACCTTTATCAGCTTACAGGATATGCAAATAACTAACAACAAATACCATGGCACACCTAATTAGAATTAAAAAAAAATAAAATTAGGGGCTAAACAGATAATGTACTTTTAAAGGTGTATGGGTGAGAAATAAAGCCATCTTCAGGAGATTTCTTGTCCCATTTACTCATATATAGCTGCTTTGGGAAAAAGCTTTGAAGTGTCTATTCTGCCAGTGGAAGGCAAAAATTTTTTGTTTCATCGTTTATTTATACTTTTAGATGGGGAGCTGGAATTATTTTTCAGTCAGCACTGGCAGGGGAAACAAACTTGATAACATAACTGTACTTGCCATCTGCACATACTTCACACATTGTCATATAGAGTCACTTGGATAGGAAAACAAACAGAAAATTGCCGAGTTCTGTGTGTTATGTAAAACTCTCTGCTTGTCAGTACAATTCAAGAGTGCCCTCACCTACACTGAAGGAAAGATGTTAATCTAAATTTGACAGAAGTGTCTGCAAGAGGTTGGGAGGATTATCTGTGAAGTTTAATAGTAGCAGCAGTTTAGGACATATTTAGACCTTCTCACTTGCACGAGGCAAACTTCAGGAGTGGAACAAGCCATCTGCTTCTGCACAGAACGGTCTTTAAAAAGTAATCTTTCTGTCAGGCAGTGCTTGACTCATTCTCAGAACCTTTTCTGATGGAAAACCATCAGTTTATGGCACCTGAAAGTATTGTCTTCTGTGGCTGTCAGAGAAGGAGGCTCACTGTTTTCTCCCAGGTTCCTCTGCAAGCACATTGGCAGCAGCAGCTTTGGGCAATCTGCTACCTTTTGCTGACTCTTCCTGAAATCCACACCTTTCCTTTCCACTACTAGCAGCCTAAGGACTATCTTAACTTGATTCTGGTCCTGCAAAGAGACCAAAGTAAATCTCAAGCTCATGCTTGAATCCGAATGGTTACATCCATTTTACCAGATTCTGGAACAGTCTGGGTGCACATTGTTATCCTTCCTATAACAATGAAAGCTCTCCAGCATAAGATTTCTTTTTTCCCTGTTTCCCTCCACACTTATGAGCGGGCACTGACATCACACTAGGCCCTCCTTGGAAAGAAAATTCAGGGAACCCATGGTCTTTTCCAGTAGGGTTTCCCATCTGACCAAATGGGGTACAGCACCCATCCAGCAGGACAGGACACCCCCTGCCCTGCAGTTCAGGTGCTAGAACCACTGCTACCAAGGACAGCACATCCCAGAATGTGTTAACTGTGTCACTGCTACGCTGATACAGAATTTCTATAGGGGGAAAAAACCCAACAAAACAAAAAACATCCGCAAAAACAACATAACACCTAAAGTTTTATAGAAACCTTTAACAAAAGATAATTTTTTGAGAAAAAATAAACATCTTATCCCACACAAAGGGTATGTCTTATCACTCCCTGCTGTGGTTGTAAAACTGTCAATCAAATCAGATTAAGACTTTTGACATAATAGCTACATATAGTTTGATAACAGGCTGGAAGTCACCTGGACTAGTAGTAAAATGCAAAAAAACCCACCCCAAAACCCCCCAAAAAACCCAAAACCACCTCCCAAACATAATCCTTCACAGTGCCATAAAATAGACAAATAGATGTTTGAGAGGAGATCATGCAACTGAGATTATTCTTACTCAACAACACAGTTTTTGTCCTTTCTTTCTGTCTTGAGGTTAAGCAAGCTAGCATAACAGGTATTGTATACAGCACTTAAAATGAACTGCCTGTGCATGATGTATTCTGGGGGAGAAAACAGAAGAGATGAGGAATACATTTGAATACTAAGGTAGAGTCACTTCCACCCCAAACCCTCTTCCCTACAGAAAGATCTGGCATCTTTAATAAAATACATTCCTAGTGGTTAATTGAACACATCTTCCTGCAGCTTCCTTAAGGAAAAAATATCTCAGTAAGTATATCAAGATGATAAAGGAGATATATTTAGAAATCCTGTGATGTGAAAATGCAGTCACAGCATCCTTTCAAACAGTACAAGGGAGAGCTTCTGAAAGAAACACTTGGAAGCTTAGGTTCACACAGGAAGATTGCTGGTGTCTGTATTATCAGCATTCCAAGCCAGGGGGATTTCCAGTGCTGACATTCCTCTGACAAGTTTGGTTATGGCCAAGTAAGGTGGTGGGAAATGTAAAAGGCTTTGGGAGGGACATGTTGGATAATAATTTTGTTGGGATTGCACTCAGAGGATGCAAAACAGAAGAAATAGGAAAAACATCAAGAGATAACAGTTGCCATCCTGTGCTTAATGCAGAAATTTCATAGATCTTGTAGAAGCTTCCTTGTGTTCCTACACACATTGGTTAATGTCCTCTGCTGCAGGGGCCAGCAAGAGAGGTCAAGGCAGCTGTAGGTATGAGAAGAACCTCCACAAAGTTGCTTGCTGGAATTCCAGCCATGTTCATGGGGGTTCTCTTCTCCCCTGTGTGTGCAGCGAGGAACCCAGTGCTCTCACTGACAGCAGGGCTCCAGCTCAACAGGCAGAGTGCAGCAGAGAGCCTCAGGCTCAGGCCGAAGCAGCTGAGCACAGGGACAGCAGCCTGCTCACACACAGACAGGGAGGCTGCACAGCTCCTGGCCATGAGGGGGAAACTGGGCAGCTCCCAAAAATTCATCTCACCTGCAATGGGAGACTGGAAGTGTGTAGAAGCTGAGAAAGGCAATGAGAAGGTGGCCCTTGCACAAAGTATTTGCCAAATTGCTTCTGCCCATGTGAATGGAAGAGGAATGTGAAGCCAGTCCTGACCACTTGGTTTTAAAATGTCAGACTATTAGAAAAGCAGCAAGGAATACCTGACATCCAAAATTAAGTAATCCAACTATTTGGCCTTGGAGCAGGTGGTACAAAATTTGTACTTGGAGAGAGCAACAGAGAATGTCCAGGTTTTGCAATAGACTCATGGCATTTCTGTGGATTGCAGCTTTACAAGGTGAAATGGTGATGGAAATGTTGCAGACACACACAAAGAAAAGAAAGGGAAATGGACAGTCCTGGAACAAACCCCTATGTTTTAAAGCTCATGCTAGATATTGCAAATTTGTAGCTTTTTCAGAAACTATGGAATTCACAGATAACAGTTCACCATTTTAATTATCAACAATGCAAAGTGAAGTAGAAGCAGGAAAGTTAAGACGTCTAAATACAGAGGTGATACCTTCCTTTCTTTTGATTTTGTACACTTGAAAGGGGCTCACATACTAAAAAGTACATCAGCCCTCCCTGCACTTAAATAAATAGTTTATTTTAGAAATCTAAGAAAATGTATTAAATGCAAGCTGGGGCCCCAAAAACAAAAATAATTCACTTTTGGACACTCGATCCACCTCAGTGTAACAACAACAACAAAAAAACATCTCTATGTTCTTAAACTTTCTTATCAATTCAAGACTCCACAGGGATCAGCATCCTGCACTTACATTAGGCAACAGAAACTAAATGCTTCCCAGTTAATAGGGAGATACTTTGCAATGTATCAAATTACTGCTGGAATATTAGTTTATTACTTGCTCTACCACACAAAATTAGGGCATGATGTAATCAGGAGGCAAAGCCTTCTCAGGAGAAAAAAATTATCTGCATACTTCAGTCTTTAGCCTGTCTCTTGTTTCTGGGATAACTCATGTTTTGATGCACTTAGTTGGCTGATCTAATGCAAAACATCTTGAGGAACACAGAACATATGGCTTGGGAGGTTGAACATGTGTAAGGAAGGAGAAATGAATTCTTCAAAAGTTCAGCTGCAATGAAACTGTCACAAATGATGCACTTCTTATCTATTAAACATGTCACTATTAATGTCAAAACAACTCAGAGATAGGCTTAAACACAGTGAAAATGCTACATCCCTTGAACAAAAATTCATGCTTTGATGAATTTAATACATTCATCATACAGAAGTGTGTTATATACATAAATGCATTTTGCTTGGAAAATTAACTTACTCCATTTTTAATATGAGATATGGATATGACCTTCATAAAACTTGTTACTGAATTCCAGCTGCCTTTGCCTCTGCATGTCTTCCCCTACTAGAAAAGAACTCAAATCACATTCATACTTCAAATTGGACACTAGTGTTGCACTGTTTCACAAATATAATTCAAACCTCTTACTAACAAAAACAAAGTTATCAAAATATGTTTAAATCCTAAATCCTTAAATCCTAAATTTCAAAGAAAGGCTATAAGAGATTGTTAGCAAAGCCAGGAATGGCTACAAAGACCATCTTCAGTTATAGCTACAGATATGGCTTGGAGTGACAGAAAAAAACTGATTATGAGCACTAATTCCATTAGCTCTCCTTGCCCATGGTGCCTCTGTTTCTGAAGCAGAAATATATTTTTCTTGGTTTGGCAACAACTGATATGAGGAATATGGTGTTAGGATGAGGTTGGACTGGCTGTAAAAGCAGGACTAACACAGTCATGCCTTCTGTTGTGCTGCCTGTGATACCAGAGGAATGCAGAGAGCCTTTCAGAATCTCTTTGAAGCACTGCTGGAGTGGAGAGCTCTGCTGGTGCTGCTGTAGAGTGTGTGAACAGGGAATTTATACATAAAACTTTGAAATGGCAAAATCTTAACCTTTGTTATAAAGACTACAGGAAAGCTATGGGCCTACAAGACTGCCATAAAAGTTATGTATTTAATTCTTTTGTGTCGAAAGAAAAAAAAAGACCAAGTGTGTTTCTGAAAGTACTAATTATTTTGCCAGGTTGAATCACAGCTGAGATGTATCACTGTCATTAACCTCATTGTTAATAGTCTTTTCAATAAATTATCACTGGGTGTTCCTTACAGCCCTTTCAACTTAACATAAAAGAAAATGATCTGTCAAATTTAAAGGCTTACGAATCTGAGTCTCAACGCAGAGATGAGTGAAGCAGCCCTCGGGGGCTACAGCGAGTTGTGGACTAAAATGTAATGGAATCAAAGACAGCTCTATTGCAAGGCAGAGGGAGGCACAGCCTGGGATCTTCTACTGGATGTGGCCACCACCAGCATCTGCAACTCACCCTGGGCTGCACAGGAGGAGCAGGATGTGCACACAGAATTTGAATTTTTAATAGCAATAGATGTATTGCATAAATGGAAGGCTTCTGGTAAATCCATGGTTCAGCCCCCTCATCCATCTGCAATCTCACTCCTCTTCAGCCTGGATCCCCCGCCGCACAGCCCCTCCTGCCCCAGCCCCACCTCCTTGCTGGCTCCCCCAGGGCTTTCAGCCACCAGCCACAGAGTCCTACAAAACAAACAAGGCTTCGGCATCTGCATGGAAGCAGGAGGAGGAGAATCGCTGCTCACGGAACACCACCCCTCTCCTAATCCCGTGGGACTCAGCCTCTGAAGGGAATGCAGGCTTTGCTCGCAGGGGCAAAGGCTGTGACAGAACCTGGCCACTGCACACAGTGGGTGCACACAGACACCTCTCAGGCTCACAGAACCATTCTAAGATTCTCAAAAATGCCCAATATAATTTTCTCTTTAAATGCCTCCGCTTTTTGAAGCTGCTCCTCAAAGCACACTTGGATACTTGGTGATGGCAGCCAACTACAGGGAATGTGGGGAGATTTTGTTGAAATCTTAAACTTATCATTGTTTTCTCTCATAAAAGCAGCTATGCCACACACCTTGTTGCTAAAACTATCATTTGAAAGAAGTCCCCTAGCCATTTCATAAGTGCACTTAGTCACATAGAAGTTAAAAAAGAATGATCTTACTTGGGAGGATGGGGGAGGAAATCAATGTTTTAAGGGAAGATCAAAAAGGATTCATGTTTTAATTAGTCTCTTAAGTTCTAATGATAAACTAGTTTTGGGACTATTGGAGGATTCTTCTTTCCTACCCCTTGCATACTAAGATCTCCTTTCAAATATATTCACTTTTATTTTCTGTTTATTTTGGGTCAATACATCAGTACAGTTTGATAAGCTCTATCTTTTCTAAGTTTGTTATTTCCTTAATCCAAAAAGAGTTAAAATACAAAAGCCAAGAATTATTTTATATGTGCAGACCTGCTGAATTCTGACATTTTGCAGAGGATAAGTACAAAATGAGAAAAAGAAAAAAAAACCCCCAAAACCAAAGACCCCCAACTTTTAAGGCAAACACTGAGTCCTCCCTTGAACCAAAAGTGTTTCCCAAATCTGAAACTGTTGCAAACTGTGCCATAAAGTGCGCATTGTTGAGCAATGTCCTGCCCACCAAAATGGGAGGAGTTTGTTCTGCCATAGCCAGTTTGAAATGCTCACCAAGTCCCAGGGATGGGATTTGGGCTCTGCCCTCCTGAGGATCCCCAGGCAAAGCTGCCTTGGGTCTGGCTCAGAGTTTTCACCAGGGAAGGGCACCAAGGAAATGCACTCCTTTGCAAAAGAGAGCAATGCAAGTTTCCAGCTATAATTAGACAAGTCATGGAACTTTTAATGAACTGTACTCATTAGTGATACAGCTAACCAAGGCAATTAAACCTTCTTACTATTCTGGTAGCTATAAGACTGATTATGGTGTTCTCTTCTCTTCCCTTTTTTATAATTTTGCTTTTAACAATTAGAGCAGCTGCAGCAACCCAAACTAAAGCAGAGTTTTGTTGTGAGCTAATAAATTCGACTTTGTATTGCATACAGATCTTAATTATGCAAGATATTTTAATTTTTCACAAGGACATAGCACTAAAAAGGAAAAGATAAAAGAAATAAATTCTTTCTGGAACATAAAGCAGACAGACTCTAGGTGGCAAAAACAGATAGCGATAAAAATGAGAAATAATTTGAAATTGGCTTTAACAAAGATAATTTTTGAACCTGTAATAAGTGAAAACACAAAAAGAGTGTCTAACAGTGATTTAATTTCTTTCTGGCAATAGACTAAACAAAGTCTGCTTATATTCATTTATGAAGTATAAAGTTGTAGTAGTGCCTGCTAAGCAGAAAAAAAACCCCAAACCAACACTAACTTTATTAAGGTAAAATCATTACTGTTATTTATAATTTGGCAGTCCACAGAACCCTGGAATGATGTTCAGTCTGTTTCTGCCCTAATGTATGGTAACAACCTTCATCAAGAATTTATAATCCGAGGGCAGGAGGAAATGAGAGTATTCATTGTTATTGCTTTACAAAATCACAATCAAAAATACAAGATATTAAAGCAAATACTCTCCAAGCTAAGTAGGCACTTAATTCCCCTTGAATAAGTTAAAATTTTTAACTTCAGACTACATACGTTGCATCTCTGACATGACTCCTCAAGCCTAAAGAGGAAGGGAATTAAGATCTTGTTGCGTATTTCCTTTTTCATCTACCATTCTAGAGCTGGAAGAATTCAGAGGTAGAAATACTAAGACATTTTACACACACACACCAAAAAAAAAAAAAAAAAACAAAAACACCAAAACCAGTATTTTCTAAAAAGAATCCTCTATAAGTGTGTGTTAATGTTATTTCACTGGACACTTTTCTATATTCAGCCACTTTGGGCAGAAAAATATTTTTAAAACTGCACCTAGATCATGAAATTTATAGAAAATACTAATTGAAAGCATGGGAAGCTTGCATTTTTTGAGAAATACAAGGAGAGGTATCCCACAGGTGAAACATGTGGAAATAGACAGTTTTCCAAGTATAAATTCATATTTGTTATCATTTATTATCATTATCAAACATAGCAGTTTGCAAACTGCCTTAGTATTTGATATACTCTTAGTAAGATAGAGAAGTATATCAAATTTAGATGAAAAATGAGGAGTATATTTCAATTTAAAAAAACCCAGAGAATACCCACAGATAGGTATGTAACAAAGCTAATTATAAATCTCCTATTTAGATGTAGTGCAGTTTGTTCCCTAACTGAGGCTCCTGTGTACAGAGATGCACAGAGAGCAGGATGCCTTGTTACAGATATTGTCATCACACTCAAGAAGTTCACAGCAATTAAGAGAGGAAGGCACCAGTTTGAGGCAGAGAACAAAAGCTCAGCAGCAGCAGAGTCCTGCATTCACAGGATTAAGCAGCCTGGAACATCCAGAGGCTTGTGCTAAACACAGATTATTATCTGCAAGAGAAACAGGATCCTTCTGAGACTTATTTTTCTCGCTACTGTGAAGCAAAAAGATGAGGTGAGGACTCATCAGACCATTGGTCTTTTAACCCACTCATATAGGGGGCTGAGACACCAAAATGTCGATATAAAAAATTAACAATAATAGGAAATAATACTTTAAAAATATTGTGTTATTATTTATCCAG
The DNA here is from genome assembly GCF_000277835.1 of Geospiza fortis. NCBI lineage: Eukaryota > Metazoa > Chordata > Aves > Passeriformes > Thraupidae > Geospiza > Geospiza fortis. The sequence goes on along the minus strand of NW_005054371.1, from coordinate 3,668,471 downwards.
CTGGCAGGGGATTTCAGTTTGTTCACATGCCAAGTCATTGAAGCGCCACTGGACATCCAAGGGCACATCTGAGGCAACAAAACCTGAGCATTTTCTCAGTCAGAAAGGAGAAAAACCACGTCTCCCTTGACTGGAGATAAACTGGAGCATCAGTGCCATGCAGGGGTGCCTGCTGCAGTGCTGCACGAGAGTCTGGCGTCTACAAATACTGAGGCAAGTGAAAACTACATGTCTGCTTCACTAGGGAAACAATATCTTCTCTCTTGGCATTAAAAAATAAGGTTTTTGAGGTTTTTTTCCTGCCACTCTATTAATATTCTATGTTAGTTTAAAAAAGAATTCACATTGTTTGTTAGTTAAACATAAGTTTAGCGCTCACTTTACATCTCTGTAAACAAAAACAGTGTTTGGAGACATTTTTAAAATAGAATTCTTTTCCTCAAAGGAAAATGTTCCTTTTTTATAAAAGGAAAAAGAGATTCAGTAATTTTACCACACTTCTGCAATATTTAATTTTTTATTCTAAAATTTAGAATTGTAATGTATTATTCAATATTTTTCTTGCTAGAACTGTACAGAACAGGCAAATTTCCTGAAACCAGCAGAGAGGCTCCATTTCAAGCATTTTGCTGAACATGTTGGTTATAGCTTTATGTAAATTAATCAACAGGACAGCTATTCTTTTTAGTTTTGGCCACATGTGTATTTTGACTGAATTTTTTTTAGAGATAACAATAGAAAGTGCCTCATGTGAGATATGAGGATTTTTTAAATAGCTTATATCAGAACTAAAGCATTTGCTAATCCAGATACAGACAGGCAAATTCTTTCACACAAACGCATTTGTATTTTATTTTTTTTTCCCCAAAGGGTCCTCACAATATGTGAATATTTCATATGTGAAGAATATGAATACTGAGTGTTTAAAACTGTAAGCAGGGTACTATAAAATGCCTGGATCTGAACTGAATGTACAGAGATGATTCACACAATCAGCCCTGCTATTGTGCAGTAGATAATTCCCCTGAAACTCCTGGTACCTACCAACCACTGCACATCCCTTATGAAAAACACATAAGCCTGACACCTCTAAATTTATACTTTATAATCTAAATAATGCTCAGACTAGGGCTCAAATAGTAATCCCCCAGAAAATACACAGCTGTGCACTTGTCTAAGGAAGATAGGCCTGATATACCTTGGGGTAATTAAGAACCAGTGGGATACCAGGGAATACACATGACAGACAAGAAAATCCAGATCACAAACTGCACCATTAATGAAAGCCCAACAAAATGGTAATGGCACCTGAACTGCCTTTTTCCTCAGCTTAGAGAGGAGCTAATACTGAGAAAGAGTAGGCAAAAATATATCACCCTCTTTTTTGCTGTGAATAAATCAAACACCCAATTCTGCCCTATAAATCCATTTAAGAAGCTAAAAAAGAAAAACAAAACCAACCAAAAATAAAATGTCAAAAACCATGCCATAGATTCAAATAAATAGCCCAACACCCCCCAACTCTAGTCTGAGATATCAAAAGCCAGAAGGGAGCAGAGCAGGGCTGAGCAGCCCAGGGATCCACAGCCTGGGACTGTGGCAGTGCCTGGACCAGAACAGAATTCACAGCCCAGGGAAAAGGAGTGGCTGAAACCATTTTGCACTCTGCTGAGGTCAAGGCAGGTCTCCAGCTGTTCTGTTTTTGGAGCTTTTGAGGTGTTAGTTCCAGCTACAGGTACCATGGCAGAGTGGTGTGCACGGTACAGAGCTGTTCCTACCTTTGTACCAGTGGCCAGACTCACTCTTGCAATTTCTTGTCCCTCTGCCCCATCAAGGTTTGCCTGAACCTGCATCCACAGGGTGTTATCTACAGCCATTGTTGTGTCTGATGTGACACAAATCTCCCAATGAGAAATTTTCCTGGATACCTCTGCAATACTGCCACAAGAGAAGATTCCAGAAAATACACCAGCCTTGCCCCTGAATTACTTTTTCAAGTTGAATACTTCTCATGTTGTAGTGTAAAATCAGAGACAGAAGTGTTCGTTCATCTGTCATGCAACATAATTTAAACTTAGAATAAAGATATGCAACATACCATCTTTAATCATGTCTAATTAATACAGAGAAGTCTGAAAAGGCAGAGCAAGCACATGTGAAGTTTTCAGAAGTCATTTTCCTACACTACTCCTTTTATTTTCTAAATATTAGTAGGAAAGGATATTTTATCACATTGTCAGACATTTTAGATAAATCTTCCTTATTCTGAAAGGTCAGAGATCATCTCACCATTCTTTAAGAGGAGTAGAGTGCTAAATAAGAGAAGAAAAGGTAGATGGAAGCATGTGCTTCAGTTCTCCCAGAGTCCTGAGTGATAAAAATTACATTAGAAAAATTTCTTCATGCAATATTAAGCTGCTGTTCTACACTGAATTGTCATCTGCAACAGACAGAATTATCTATTGGCTATGATTTTATTACAGAAATTACTTATTACTACAGTGTTAGCTCAAACAGATGCAACAATGAACTGCAGTCTCTCATCTAATACCGTGGATTTTGCAGCCTTTGGATTACAGCCTTTGAATGATAGCTTGGTGTCAAGTTATGATGTGCCTGGATTTTTTTTACTGCTGTTGGACTTTCATTGAGTGCACATGGCTATACTGAGTTTATTTTCTAACCATAAAAACCAAGATGACATCTTTAAAACAAAGAAAGTTTCATCCTTCTCTTCCTATCTGATGCTAACAATATTTAGTAATGAAATTCTAGTTTTTAGTAGCCTCTAAGTATTAGCGAGTAGTATTTATTATAAATAAGAACAGTTTAAAGGACATGACAAAAGAATGGATCACAGTGTTCAAGTCTAGGTGGATATTGAAGAAGGCTGGCATGGATCTTGTGGAAGATAAAATATTCTAATGGCAGCTTCAAACTTGGCATCTAAAATCAGACAAATGCACACACAGACCATGACACACCATGGACTCCCAGAAAGCAAATGCCTCGGCAGCAAAGGAGATCAGTCATTTCCTCAAAGAACTTGCTCAATAGAAACTTATTTTCTCCCAGAGTTCTTGGCCTTCTTTGGCCCTGTGTCACTCCTGGCACCTGCCCCTGTCCTGCAGAAATCTCCTGGCACCAACTTTTGCAAAACCAACAACTACAAACAGCACTCTGAACTCCTGATTTAAGAAGATGCATTCCTGACCAAATGAAAAGGACTCTTTCAAAATGGGCCCCACACATTGTCAGGAATATTACAGACTGATAGAAATCACATTTGCAGCATTCATACTGTAACCAGTTTGAGTTTAAATTATGGATTCACTTGTAATCTAAAAGTATTTTAATCTCTAAGAAAATGGTGAATTATCCATAGTTTATTTTTATTAACATGATAAGTAACTGATGTAAATTCACTTTACTGTAGGACTGTTCATACATAAATACTTTGTTTTAGGCCGAAGTCTAGATGGCTTAAAGAGATTTAGGTCAGTTAATAATTTGAGCCAGCATATTAGAGAAGTTTTACTGTACAATTACCAAGCGACTTAAAGTTATTTCTTTTCTTATTATAGCCTGAAAGTTCCTACCTATCATTTCTTTTCCTGTTGCCCTAAATTGTGATAATTTTAATTTCTCTTCAGTTTTAATTAAGCTACCCTTGGGCTTAAAAACTCTGAAAGTTTTTCCATTTCATTTTTTTTAATAATTAAAACTGATTCAATTTGTTTCAAAGGTCTGATATTTAAACAGGCAACATTCTCATAAACCCTCAGCTCTGATTGTAATAAGAAATATATTTGTCATCCTTAACTTTGTAATGTATTTGGAATGAACTGTTCATTGCACCACTCTTTCAATTGCTTCAGTCAAAGTAAATTAATGTGTGTTCACAGCTTGAAAAGTGCTGTACTGCAAGGCATACTCATATTAATATGTGTTAAGCTTTCTGGAAGCTAAAACAAAACTGTGGTCCTGATCTGGTGTCTTCACACTTGAGAAATGTGAAGTTAAAATAGGCAGCTTCTCTAACCATACACCATATCAACACATATTGCATAAGAGGGCTTGCAGAACTTATAAAACCGTTTTAGGAAAAAGTTTCAGATGGAAAATGGAAGCTTCCAGCCTTAAAAGAGGAAGTCAGAAAAAAACTGACTTGTTACCTCTTATTCTTGGAAAATAAACTTTGAAACATGTCACCCTACCCTTACATACCCCTGACCAAAATCTTTTTTTTTTTTTTAATGATAAACCACAGATTTCACTGTCATTGTATTAACAACATGTAAAATATAACATTTTGTGTAAGACCCTGACACAGTTCTCAAAATAACTTGCTTTTGGAACAGAGTATAAGAATTCTATATAACCCTGAAATCTTTGCATTGCAGGTGCTGCAGCACAAAATGGTGGCCACACTCTTTTATGCAAATCTCTGTGTATGGGTTCATTATCAATCTTAGCACTGGATCTATATACCTTTCCATTTTGTGTATAGCTGCCCTAGAAGAATGAGAAAATAGTTTTAAAAATATCTTGTAAGACAAGTTGATATTTCTTCAGTATTGCAGAAATTCTTTATAAAATATTAACTATTTTCACTGAAAATCTCACTGCTCTCAAGTATATTTTAATATTGACAAGAGCTTTCAAGCAGGGGATGTAATCTTGACATGCTCTCCTTAGCTGGTTTCTTCTGTTCACGTACGTCTATAATTCCAACGTGTTGGCAGATCCAAATGCCAAGTAGATTACAAGAGATGGCAAACACTAAAGTAGACAGAAATGACCTTGCCATCAGTGAGAGGCAGGGAGAAAGACATAAGGTGGCAAGTTTTCAGTTTGGTGGCTGAAACAAAGAACTAATTCTATCAGCTCTGTCTCTTGAAGGCAGTTACCCTTTTTGTCTGAAGTCCATCTTTTAAGGAAATTGAAATAAATGACTTCAGAAATGAAATATATTGACTCAAAAAGTGCAATTAAAACCAGATTCAGGTAGCACAATTCTGAACGGACAGAATCCAGGACAGGTTACCTGGTGTTCTAGGTCCTGTTTTTCAGCTGCCAAACAATTTAACTTTCCTCATTTCATACTCTTAGTTAAGGTCTGTGCAGTGTTTGTGACCAGGGCCAACAACACTTTGCACATCAATGGCCCCCGTATTGCTTTTGGTTTTAATTTGCAGGCAACAACATTTCTGAAACATTTTCCCAAAGGCTGTGTGAATAAAAAATAAACAGGATTCTTAGTATTCCCCTTTTTTTGACAAGTTGAGAAATACTTTAACAACTTGTCCATATGCCAAATCTAAAAATGCATAGGAAAGAAGGAAACAAATATTAGATAAGAAATATGCAGTAAAAGAACCTTATTAATGTACTGGAGGGAATTTAGAATTTCTTTCTCTCTCTCTAACCACTGCACACATGATTAATTAAACAAGGTCACTTTATGAAATAAAATACATTACAACGTTAAGAATGGTGAAAAGCAAAGGAAAGATTTCACTGGCTCACACGACAGACCAGGCTCTCAGTTACCAGTGATTAATCCTGTACCTAACCACCTCTCTGAAACACCAACTCCTTGCTTTGGAAAAGCTTCTATGCCTTTTTCCACCCTCTTTACCTCAGGAGGGAAAGAAAGGGACATGACAGCCTTAAATGCTGAAGATGTAACCCTCACCTAAGATTCACTATGAGATGGTGGAGCACAGCAACTGCACAGAATCCCCCCCTGGCTTTGCCTTGTTCAGGGCACTCAGGCTCAGCGTTCCCCCTTCTGTTCTCCCCCACAGCCACAGAATCTGCCCTGGCATCTCACTGTGGATGACCAGGACGTTTATTCAAAAAGACAAAGCAAGACACTTTGCTCTTCATCCCCTCACCACACCAGTAGCAGCTTTCTATAAAGAATAAAGCAAAAAGAGGAAAAGCATATATCTTAGTGACATGAGTGATTTATAGCCCCAAGGAGCGATAAAATGATCCATGACTAGAAGTCAGTGTTTTTATTAGAAATGATGATTCCCAGTCATGGTGCTTTTTCGTTATGTGCATAATTAATGTTAGCTTGTGAAAGCTGCCAATGACGCTCATCACCAGCGGATGTTCTTATAATATATGTGTGGATTTGAATGCATGATGAAGCTTTTCCATCTTTTGGGATTCAAAACAGAAGTTTGTGAATAATGCAAGACTGAAAACCAAAAATAACAAAGAAACTGCTACTCGCCCAGTAAGCAGTAGAGAAAAGAGCATGGAATACAAAGTAAAGTAACCAAAACAGGCCCAGACTTTCCTCTAAAAAAACAGAATTGTGTGAAGATCTGTTTGGTCTTAGCTTAGAAAGTATCTGCAAATGAGAAATTCAAAACGATTTTACGGACAGCTTTGGAAGCAGCAAATTCTTTGTTTACTAAGCCATCAAAATGGAGAGAGGCAACACTGGAAGTCACCACGATATCTGTCTGAACCCTGGCCTTGAGAGTGCACCTCTACTGCTGGCAAAGGAGCCACTCATGGGCAGCAGGGACCTCCCTTCCTGAGCCCAGTGTGCCGAAGTTTGATTCCTGGCAGTGTGGTTGGGATCCAGCAGCTGTTGGTGTGCTCACACGAGGTGTGCCCAGGCCTGGAGAGGCGCATGCGAACGGAGCCGTGTGCACCACCCTTGCACAGCCAGGGTGAGCTCTGTGCACATCAACAGGGCTGGGCAGGGCTGGGAACCTCAGAGCACGTGTGTGCACATAGAATTGGAAGACTTAGGGTTGCATTCTCAACTACAAGTTGCAACACAGAACAATATTTATTACAATATTTATACTGGGAGCACTTCCCAGTTTATGTTATATTACTGCAGCACCACTACCCTGTTTTAATTACTTCCTGAATCCCACTAATATTTATACTGGGAGCACTTCCCAGTGTATATTACTGCAGCACCAGTACCCTGTTTTAATTACTTCCTGAATTGGACTACTATACTCTAAACCACACTATTTTTTTTTTGCCTTTGTCTTCCTCTCAAAAATCACCTCTACAATTTTTTTTTTCTTGCACCTTCGTCTTCCTCTCAAAAATCACCTCTACGTTCAAAGTAGCCTTTTCCTGACTACTTCAGTTTATTTGGAATTTTTTCACTATTTCAAAACCACAGAAAACCAAGCAATATTGACACTCCGAGAGGAGAAATACTGTCAACAGCTATGTTTCCAAGTAGCATTTCTTTTTATTCTGCATAGGGTTTTGGATTTATCAAAATATTTACTAATGGGAATGGCTTTACTCAGTGCCTAGTAGATCACCAATTACACATTAAAGAACAAGTCATAAAATATTGATAAAATCATTAACTACAGTTTTATACATTTACCACGGCTAAAACCACAAGCTGCTACAATCTTAATTTGATTCCCAAGGAAATAAATTATTTCAAGCACAGTATTTGATTGCTAGAAGACTTCAAAAAAAAAAAAAAGGAAAGTGAAAAAGTACCTTTCCCCAATTACAATTTTGTGTTCACGTGTTTGCCTCACGATTACACTCTGGTGATCTGAACTAAATGTCCCAGACCCTGCGTTTTTAAGCATGCTGTATTCCTGAAACAGCACTGTGACTAGAGTTGCAGCTCCTCAGAACTATCAGTAATCAGGGTCTTGATGTTTTTAAATGTTACCCCTCAATTCGTTTTATGAGACAATTGGGAGAATGTTGACATGAGCCCAGATATGAAATATTAATTTGGTTCTTCAGACAAAGATTGTAACTTGTTTTCAGAAAGCTACTCTGGTACCTTTTCTTTCTGGACAAAGTGTTTTTTTCACTCTTCTAGTGATCGGTCTAAATCTCCAACAACTTTTACTTCAGAAGATAAGCCAGTGGATTTGGAAGCAGAACTGGCCACTGGCTCTGCCATCATTATGGGGCACCACTTTTCCAACTTCCACAAGAAGACCTCCCAAAGCCAAGCACTTAATTAAAAATTAGTTATCCTGTAGCTCAAATATACAGCTAAGACCAATAGTATTAACTAATTTGTCAAAACTTGGAGTAAAATCCAAGAAAAGGTATAGCAAAGGTTTAAAGCAAAGTGTCTTTGCCCTGCCTTGGCAGGGTCAGGCCAGAAGAACCACAGAACTCCCAGCACAGACATCCATGGAGACACAAGCATCCACACACTTCAAATGAGCTGCCCCACACAACCTGGTGAAAGCTTTCAGGAGCTGCCTATGCAAGCATAATCCTCCTGTATAATTTATATCAGTTTTCCAACCTTATTTTAAACCTGATTGCAGACTATCAGCACAACTGAGAAGCAGATACTTTGCTCCCCTGTTGTACTCAAGTTGTTTTTTCTCAGTTGTTTTCCAGAGTTCCTACCAAGTTGTTAATGAGCTGTCAATTATTTGTGCAAATCAAGAGGCTGGCACTGAGAATGAGCCACCAGAAAAGAAACATTTCCTCCAGTCTTGTGAAATGCAAGGCTGATTTTAAGAATTCTCTTAAAATTGGTGAATCTTCATCTATATTAGAACAAAAGCTACTTTATATAAGGCAGCTGACCATTTGAAATGTGCCTGCTGTAGTAAAAAACAAAAAGACAGCAAAATACTAAATACAGAGATACTAATCAGCAGCTACATTGATAGCAATATTTTGAAGGGGAAAAATGAACATGTCACTATTTCTTGGAGAGAGTTCACATCGCTACTGATGTCAACCTGTTTACTGAGTTTGTTTTTCATAAACAATTATCAGTTTAGGTCTTTGTTCTTTAAAGGAGCTTCCTGTTTTAGCCTCTTGTTCTTGCACACACCACATGTCATTTCCCAGTTGGTGCTGAGCCACACAAAAACTTCTCGACCCTTAGCACAACCCATAGGAAGAGATTGTTGGTGAGCAGGAATAAGGACAGGAAATCTCAGCACCTTCTCAGAGCAGATGGAAGGGAAATTTGCTTCATCTTTGTTGGACAAACCATTGAGTTCTTCTCTCCCCCCGCCACTTTATCCCCTGCTACTCATTTCCACCCTGCAGTTGTGTGTGGCTACATTCTGAGAGCCTGGAAACCACTAATGTGAAAAATGAGAACAATAATAATATTCTAACCATCTTTTTTCATCTCAATCACCAGCTGCCCTTACAAGACAAAATTAGCAATTTTAATCACAGTGACACAGATTTTAAATCATCCTCTCCAAGAAAAAATAATGATGTTTTTCTAAGTTTTAATTATGCAAAGGGTTACTCTAAAGAGGCTACAGCAGGATGTTTCATATGTTTAAGTTTAATCACATGCATAAGTCATTACAGAACCAGAGACTGGTATTTGTGCTGGGAGAACCAGCATTTTCCCATTAAGGGAGGACTGCTTCCCTTTGTCAGTCCTCCTGACTCTCATGTTTGAGAAAGCTGGATTCACACTGAGCAGCTATCTATGGATATCTAAAAAGCTGCATTGATCTCCAAAGAAATATCAGGGCTTTTGTAGCAGGAGGGGAAGTTAGGTGACTTTCACCAGGTGCTTCCTCTACCAGAGGTTACAGCCCAAAGGTGAAACACAGATGCCAAGAAGAAAAGGCTTAGAAATCCCCGAGAATTATAAAAATAAAAACTGCTAGATCCTTGTTCTGCTTGAGAGACCAGTACTGACTGAAAAACCTCTATTTTTCATGAAAATTTTGTAAAAATTTTAAAACTTATCAATTAAATTGTGCTGGTCTTTTAATGATGAAAATAAGGACCATCCAGCATAAATGCAGTGAACAGGGTCATGTACATGGACATTGAGAGCAGGGAAGTTTACATTTTAATTCAGATTGCAGAGACTAGAAGGGCTTTCTGAGCCTGCCCCACTGAAGCTAACAGGCAGACAAGAGATTATTGCCCAGCATCATTTAATCTACTCATCTTCTGCCCAGCTCCACGTGTGTGAGCTACAGGGTAATGTACAAGCCACACTCAACACCATCTGCTTGACTGGAACCCAGAGCCCCCCAGCAGGTGCCAGTCTCTGTTAGGTCAGAAGGCAGTGCTAGAGGTTGTTGTAGGAGCTCTTTGGGCTTCACTTCAGCCCTGTTATAAGGTCTGTTCTGAAAGCTCCAGCTCTCCTGCTGCTAACCCGTGTCCCTGCTGGGCAGGTGTCCCTGAGAGGAGCTGCAGACCATCCCTGCCCTGCCAGGCGCTGGAGGAGAAGCTGCCTATCAGTCTGAGCAGCCACTCCCTGTTTCACCAGTCCAAAACCCAAAGAATTTCAGCTTCCAGGTCCAGATCCTTTCCACTACCTTTCACAACCAAGTCCACTTAAGGAGGAGACACAAAATTAATGTCTTTTCACCTCAGGAAGATTTATTTCTCTGGCATCTGCTGAAATCATCTGTTTAGGAACAGACTCTCCAAAGGAGTGATTAAAGCTTTCAGGTTGCTGGAGTGGGGCCAACTCTGAGAGCCTATGGTCTGCTACAAAAACTCAAATGCAAAACCCCACAACCACACAACAAAACCCCATCAATCTAAGTAGTGTAGGGAGTTGTGGATTTTCTACTCAGAAGCATAATGCTTTTAATTTCCATTAGCAGTGAAGCTTAGACACACACACACAAGATTGTCACAGGAATGTCCAGGAATGGATGCACAACGGGTGAGGGAGCTGATGGACCAGCCTGGGTTTGTTACTGCTGTTAAATCCATACAGCAGTTATGACTGAATTATCTGTATCGCAGTCAGACCCAGAGGTCTCAGGTGACATAACTGTAGGCAAAGTAACTTGCCTATGGCAAACAGATGATGAACAGAATTAAAATCCAGGTCTCCTGAGTCTCAGACCAGATCCTTATTTTTTTTTTCTTCTGATACCATCTGTGATACTTAAGAAGCCAATTACAGTGGGAAAAACATTTCAACAAACAAAGGGAAATTACTATAAGTTGATTTCAGAGATTTTATCTTCTTCCTAGGTTTGGTAAATTTTCCTGAAACTTGGATGTCTAGAGGGAAAATGACACTTTTGCTTTGTGTTATAGAAACATCATCTGGCAATGGAACATTTACCTAAAAGAAACCACAGACACTAAGCAGCATTACCTCAGAAGACTGCACATTTAAACTACTTATCAACTAAATTCCCTATTTTAGAAAAAGGAAGAAAAAATAAAAGAAAGAGCTTCTATATTCCTGAATAATAGGCTGCACAAAGCCTATATTTGAAATTAAAATATGACAAGAAATTTGCCTGTAAAGAGAATTCCATGAATAAGATAGAAGCATGAAAAATAAACCCACATAACCTTTCTTGCAGCCCAAAAATCAGAAGTTATGGAAAAAACTGCTGCATTGTTTGCTGCATGTTAAATGAGTTTTCTAATTATATTTTCCATTATAAAGGACATAGATGCTCATTTAAGCAGACTTAAGACACAGTACAAGATTTGTACATTTTTTTCTTTGAAAAATTACTAAAATCAAATAACCCACCCCTTGTGCTTATCCTCATTCAGCAAAATATCTCTCACAAACCTGTGCCATCCAGACCACAGACTAGACAGACTATAGAAAGTGAGGAGTCAGGAGTGTGTGCAGCATCCTCAAGACACTGACTCACTTTTATGCCCCATTGCTAATATTAATAGTAATTTACATATTCAGCTTTAGCACTTCTATAGCACTTTATTTCTCACAGCAAAGAAGATGGTTGTTTCTCAGGAGCTGTTAATACTGGAAATATCTTCTGATCCAAAGGCAGAAAAGGTCTGAACACTGATGTGTTGTGTTGTATAGACTATTCTCATTCATAATGTTGACAGGGATGGACAGATTTTAACGCAGTATAAACAAGCGGCTTTAAAGGCAAAACATTTGAAATAAAGGCAAACAAACATTCTCTTTATTTGCCATCTTTCAGTTAGGAGTAAATTCCTGGCCTTACTGAACCTAGGATTTCCTCCAAAGTATTAACAAATACATCTGCAAATTTTCTACTAGCAAGGACCAAAATAAGGAAATCAAGAGTAAAGACATAAAAACATAACTCATAGCAGTTGGCACCTTTCCCTCAACTGACTGGATGCCAGTGCAAGAAATTCCACAGTCAGTTATCATTGTGTAAGAAAAGGCAAAATTCTGCTAAATATTTTTCTGAGCTTACAGCTGTGTCTACCCAGGAATGGAGCCTGAAATGCTATTCCCTCAAAAATGCCTCATTATGGAAAGTTTTTTACAACAGGAGGCCTTCAGTTCAGTGAAATACTTTCAGGTGAATTACACTGCACACACAGAACTGAGCTTGATAACTTCCTGTGGAAAAAGAACTCAGAATGAATTTCAGTAGGAAGTTGATTAAATTCCCAGTGTGCCTTTAATGCCATTTAAGAAAAACACACACAGGTTATTCAATGACCTCTAATGGGAAGTGCATGCCTACAACTCTAGAAAATGCAAATCAAATGAAAAGGACAAATGTCATGGAGATGTATTTTGTAAATGTTAAGTATTATGGGCCTTCTTTTGTACCACAAATAAACTTTATTATGCTACTACACTGCAATCAACTACAACTGCTTTTATGCTGGGAGTAATGGGCAGACTTAAAGAAAGCAGCTGGTGTAGTAGAATTGACCTCTGAAAACAGCTCTGGGTTTTTCGTCCCACTATTTATATTATTTTATTTCTGTAGCCTTTGGAAAGAAACAAACTTAGGACCCAGCCTATTGTACAATTCTCTCTGGTGTGATCAAGTGTCCCTCTGCTTTTGCTCAGTGAGCCTCTGTCCCCTGCAGCCCTTCCTGTGCACCAAGATGTGACCTGGCTCCCCTCACAGCAGCATCTCAACCATGTGTGCTCCCACCTTTACACACCCACATGGCAATAAAGCCTCAGAAGCCACACACAGGACATGAGTTTGTGGAAGTGAACTATAAAAAAGAAAATTAGTACCAAGTCAGATATTCCAGTCTTAAATGAAACAAGATATTCCCTTTACATTCCATTCAACACAATATCATTAGATTAAAAATAAAGATTGTGCTGTGTCCATCAGAGCTGGTGAAAAGCCTCTGACTTCCAGTTCTCCCAGTGCTGCAGGATGCTCAGTTACACTGGTGCCAGCACCTCTCTGTATCCTCCCCAAAGATGCAGAGCATGGTCAGCACAGAGTCAGCCCAAGGCTCCTGACCACTACAGGCTAAAGCTGGGGGCCAGGATTGCTCCAGCCCAGCTGTGGGAATGAAGGATGCCATCCCATCCTGGGATAATTAGCCAGGAAGCAGCCCCAGAGCTTTGGGTTCTGTGGTGCACAGCAAAGAGTGAGAGAGGCAGTGGCTGTCCAGAGAAAGCTGGGCAGAGAAAACTCCTCCTACCCTCAGGGAGCTCTCCAGCAGCAGCACAGGAGTCAAAGCTGCATCCCCAGAATGGATCACATGTGTTGGTGCCCCAAACAGCCATTCCAGACAGCTCCTTTGTTAGCCCTGATTGCAGAAATCCCATGAGCCCTTTGAATCACAAGAGGATCCCTTATTCTTCGCTGCAAAACTTGCTGGCTCTCAAGTTTGTCATAAACACAGCTGCCTAAACTGAGAATTTCCCTTATTTGCCAATCAGCAGGCAAACCTCGTGCCCAAGCAAAGGCAGTGTCTACTCCAGAGTAGCATTTTAAAATATGTGGAAACAATATTCTTATTATTACCTTTATCATTTATGACAGGAAGATCTTTAATATATGGGTGAATTTCTATTTGGAGAAATCGATAGTCTTAAATAATAACTGATATTTCAGGTCTTTCAATCACAATACAAAATAACCTACTATTAACTTTACAAATGAGAACCAAGTTAAAAGGCTTCTAGCAAATTACCAGTGAATCACCAGAATTTGCTTCAGGCAGAGATATTATTCCTAAATTGTTGCCAGTGATCTATACCTTTAGTGTTTTTTATTGCTAATTTGCACTGGTTTCTCATACTCTTCTTCTAATGGATCATTACAGCAGCCAGATAATTTGTACTGCTGCCAATAACTGTCTCAAGGTAAGACAGTTTAGGTAGAGCAAGAATAATGCACAGCAAGAGCGAGCCTTCGAAAAGAATTCCAAATTAAAGCATTGCTATGGAAAAACCAGGAACCACTTAACACAATAGAAAGCTACATTTTAAGTACCTCGCTTTCAAAACCAAGGCCGTCACAGCTGAAATACTACCTTAATAATATACTGTTAAAGGCTTCTTTTCTTAGTTTTTTTAATTCTGTTCACTTTCTTGTATGCCACAAAACCATACTGGGTCAAGCTGTACTTGAAAGCATTACAAAGTGACAAAGGCATCCAGAAGAATTAAATATAACAGTATGGAAAACAAAACAGAAAGAAAGAATTACATATACTTTGAGATTTTTCAAAATGCTCCAAACTTTTATCATACATAAACCACCTCAAACTTTATATCTTGCTATAAAGCTGGTCAGTTATTTAAAGGATAATGATAACCTATACTGATCTATAATTTATAGATAAATAAAAAATGACTTAAACCAAACCTAATAAAATCTTAAGATGCTTTAGTCACAAGTAGTACTCAATTCATCTCTGGTATGGCGTGTTCTTTCGTATCTTTCTTTGACTACACTATGGATTTTTCCTTCCAACAAACCTTCTCAGCCTATTCCTGAAGGGCAGCTGAGCAGCCCTGCAGAGTGTTGATGTTAATACAGCCCATGCAGCTGAGGCAAAGACCACTGGAGAGGATCCTCCAGGGAGCCAAGCTCAGAGTCAAAATCACCTCACAAGCAGACAGACTGCAACTCCTCCATGCACACACTCCTGGAGTGTTACACACATCCCACAAATGGAGCCAAATCCAGCTCTTTGCTGAGCATCCACATGTGGATGTGCAAGTACTGGAAGCTTCCTGCCTCATCCTTGGCGTTTAATTTCCCATCTTCCAGCTGCATTCAGCTTGATTTGCACACAGGCGGTGTGATCTTTACAAAAGGCAGACAGCCCCTATTATGATTGTTGTTATAAATGGCTGCTAAATGCTTTATCTGCCCTCTTAGTATCTACTAATTTTTTTTCAAAAGCTTGATGACATTCTTTAAGGACATATACAAGTATTTTGACCTTTCCTTGTGATCAGTGAGCTGGAATAGCATCATCTGCATAAAGCATAAACTTACAGTATTAATTGTGCATTTAATACACAGTATGACTGTCACCTCACTTTCCCTTACTGGTTTTGGGCAGCAGGGAACACGAGGCACTGAATTTGGGTCACACTCAGGGTGTATGAATCTGGCCTTCTCTGTACATACTCCTAAGCCACCACACTGACATGCAGCTGTCAAGGACTCCAAACTCCTTCCTGAAAGATGACACCTCTACAGTGCATTTATGAGCTCACTGTTGGTGTTTCAGGCAGATTTGAATACATTCTCTTTTCAGGAGCCTGGCATGTTTCTGTGGAGCTCGGTGACAATGTGCAAGCTTGTCCTGGGGTGATGTGACCAGAGAAGAGATCAGATCCCAGGAGCAGGCCTGGCCAACAGTCCAGCTTTGTGCTGCCACCCTTAAGGGTGCAGAGAGGAGCTGGCTGCTGACACAGAGCTAAAATGGGCTGAAAACAGACCTCTGTCAGGGACAGCTGCCTGGTGACATGACAGCACAATTCTTACCTCCTTTCAGTGAAGGAGGCTGAAAACACCAGGCATGTCAGGCTCCAATCTCCCCTGCCCAGTCAGATGCCACAAAAGAAGCTGAACCTCCCAAAGCAGTATATAGCAAAGTAGTGACATGCATTTTCTAGGATCCTGCTCCATTTAGTGCCATTACTTCAATAACATTTCTACCAGCTATACCTTATGTTACTTATCTCCTTAACCTAGGGGTTATATTGTGTTGCTGAGCACTAATTTCCCTTAATATGCAGAATTTTCATGAATACTGAGTTTTCTTAGTATTCCTGTTGTGATTCCTTTCTCTAATTCTGTTTCTAGGAGAACACTCCCACTGAGCTGCAGAATATTTCACCCTCTGTCCCTATGCAGAAGCAGCATTTAAAGCCATTCCCTATAACAAACTGGCACAGAATCCCCAGCCCCGTCAGAGGGAGAGCAGAGAGTTTGCTTTGTTATTTTATACATAAAGGAGAACAAGAGTGGAAAAGCATTTGAATCACAATTTTGGCCCTTACCAGCTACAGTTTGTTCATGGAAATAACAACATTCTTTTGAGAGGGAGCCCAGTACAGTCACCTGAATGGACACACAATTTACCCTTTTAATGAAGCAGTGTCTTGAAGAGGTGTAATTGAAGAGATTGACTTAAAGTCTCACTAGCATTACAAGTGTTTCCACAAGCTTTCCACATAAGCTAAATGAAGACATGACACAGAGATTAAAAATAATTAACAAAATGGCTGACACACAACAATAATAAAGGAAAGTTACCTGGAAAAAAAGGGAAGGGGTTTGTCTTGAAATTGTCTTTGAAGATATGATCAGTGTATTCATAAGTATTTTCCAAAGGGCCATCCTTTGTCTTCATTCCTATCTATTTTGTTTGATATATTGTGCTATCATGGGGCATTCTTCTGAACGTATATCAAATAAGCCCGTCCAGTGCTTCCTTTCCCAGTGCTGCAGGTATCAGCTCTGCAGCAAGGGCCAAACTCAGGTGAATGATTTGATAAATGTGCTGGCACTGCAATGCTTTCCACTTTGTGTGCAAAGACAACAAAATCTTTTCCTTATTTAACTCTACTCATTTTAAAATTCCTTTTTACTTTTAATTATGCAGAAATTAGTTTTATTTTCCTCTCAACTAATATTCTTCACAAGGGTAGAAGAAGCCCTAATTTAAGAATATAGACACATTTTCACTTTTTGAGAATAATTAGCCAACTTAAAAGACATTCTTTTTGAGAACACTAGAATATGAATATGTCTTCAAAATTATCAAAGCTTATTCAACCCTTATATATATATATAATTATTATACAGAAATTCAAAAGCATGGGTATGAATTTATTTATGTGTATAAAATGGAAAATCATAACCACTTGGGTTTTTATCTATTTTGACTCAATTTGCTGGCAAATCCATATGCAAAATATATATTTCTATTTACCTATTCCTTAAAATTCAGGAATAGTTTACCACTAAGAAAAACTATTTTCTTTGCATTTAACTACAGAAAATTGTGTTGCACCCATTTTTATGTCCTAAACAACTGGGCTATAAAAAGAAAGAGATAGAAGGATCAATACTCCACTCAAGTGATTCATAAATCTGAGTATCACCAAATACTGGAAGTCTATATGTATAAATTACTTACCTCAATAGCAAGATATAAATTACAAGGTGCAAACAGCACTAATGGAGGGTTCAGAAGAACTTTGTGAGGAAAAATTAAAAAAGCAGATCAGGATACAAAAATAACAACTAATCAATTCAGCTTATTGGCTTAGTTAACAAATCCTCTCTTAGAGAAGAAGTGTTATGATGTTCCATTTAGTAATAAAAGCATTAGAAAATGAAACTTCAGCTCTGATAGTAAATGACCAAGACCATTCAAGTTTTAATGTGTTGTTCTGTCATAAATAAACTTTCTCAATGGCTTGTATTTGCTGTTTTTCCTTAACTACTGGGTGGGTTTTAATGTAATTATTTCAAGCTCTCTCAGGCAAAACCAATGAGAACAATATGGAGGTGAAGTTGTAGCCACTTTACCTGCACTAATACATGCAACTGTTGTCATCTGGAAGGCTTCTAGATCAGTACCTGAGTAACATCTCAGATTTTAAATTGGTTGGGATTTGCTGACTGTAAAAGAAATCAGGTATGGACGTTGTTTTCATTTGAGCTGCAGATATGTCAAATGCAGCCTATAGATAATGTCAGTGAAATTGCAGAAGTAAAAAAAATAATTAAAATAAATATACTAGCATGTAGTCTGCAGCTAGCTCACCATTTCCAGCCTAGGCTATTTTCCCCTTGTGGCTGCTTGGGAGACAGTTACTTGATGTAAGGAATTCAATATATTGATGGTGAGACTATTCATAAAAGGTTCAGCACAAAGGAAGATGTGTTGCTAAAAGCAGTGAGAGAAATGGCTGCCATCATTTCCAGCATATTCTGATTTGATTTATGAACCCATGCAAACAAGTCACAGTCTTGGCACAGCTTCTTTCTCTGGCTATACATGTTGGATTGCCCATCCACAGCTAGAAGAGAAAACCAGCCACGGGATGGTTTAATCCTCCTCTTTCTTGCACATTCCCTCTGCCCTGTTCACATGAACTCCTCATGCACAGCAGCTACTCTGGCACTATCTCTGGTAAAGGGTAACCTTCTTCCACGTGTCCTTGGGAGTCACAAGGCTCACCAAATCAGAGAACAGCAGGGAGGAAGGACAATGAGAGGTGATGACTATCCATCCCTTTGTGATAAACTACTGCAGATACAACTGGATTTTGAATTTAGGCATGTCCCAAAGCTGTATGGCAAAAAAAAAAAAAAAAAGAAAAGGCTGAGACAGGCCCCTGAAGAGCTAACCTTGAAAGAAATCTCTACACTGGTAATTAATTTATACCAACAAGCTGATTGACTTACGACTTGTGACTGCCAACACACCACAAACCCAAGGTTAATTGCAGCCAGAGAAGGAGAATCTGGCAGTGAAAGCTGCAGAAAGCAAAAATGTGCTGACAGAAGTGTACCATCACCCCAGCACTGCAACCACTCCTCAATAACTGAACTGAAGGACTGGCTGGGCAGCTGAAGAATGGGAACACATGTGCACATGTGAAGACTACTTAAAGTAAGTTAGAAAAGCAGTTATGATTAGGGAAAAGTTAGGAAGTGAACAGAAGAAATAAGACTGAGATTTTGTTGTTTGTTTGGTTTTTTTTTCCTGTTCAGAATCTAGGAAATGAAGCAAGGACAAAAAAAGAAATTATTTTGCCACTCTGGAAAGAAATCTAAAAGGGAAAACAGCCCAAACTCAATCCACTACTGCAGATTACTCAGAAAGTGCAACTTATAAATTTGAACATCCCTTACTCCATTTACATCCTGGGGCCAAGCTCACAAATATCCTGTGCAGGGGCAGGAGCACTCACAGTGTTTTTGCAGTGAAATTTTCTCTCCACAATGGCATTCATAGCCAAGTAACTCAAGTTTATAAAGATCTCTGGGTTCTTTAAGTGGAATATACTGTGTTCTGGGTCACTATCTCACCTCTGGAAATAGGATACAGACACTCAATAGCAAGTTTAGCTTTTATTGAAGTGTTGCTGTGCTCTGCCCTCAAGAACTGCTCTCCAATTAGTGCCAGTTAACCCATGACTAACCAAATCCACTGCTGCCCTTTTCATGATCTGTGAGAACATTTTAAAAGCAGTTTAAAAATTCAAACTGTTTTTCTTTTATTCTGTTTCTTGGATTGGATTCCATTTTCCACATGAAATGTCTACCAGCAAGTTATGTGAAGAATCTCTTGTTACATACTTATTTTTGAACACTATTCAGAAAAAATTACATCAAAGTTTCCATCTAAGTGCACTTCATAATACCAGGAGGTAATCTGTACTGTTTTTAAAATTGAAATGTAATTAGTTCATAGAAAATGTCAACATGACACAGATACCTTCTTTCCACTGTGGAGTGAAGAACAGTTTGGAGAAATGTCACTAGAGTGACTCAGATCATATTCTTGGTAGGTGTTTTACAGCACCATCATCACCACCTTTTTTTCTGTTCATTTTTTAAAAAAAAAAAAAGTATCTCAATAATGCTAAAGGAGGGATGAAGAAAAAAAATTTCATCTAGCTCTACTGATTTCCCAGATTTGGAAAAGGCTATTATTTGCTCAAAATGTAAAAATTTGAGATTTTAAGACAAATATTCAGCTGTGCCTTGAGCATGACTGAACAAAATTATGACTAAGCAGGATTTGAAGTCTGAAGAATCTTGATGTCTGAAGTACTATTACAAGACTCCAATATTGCATGTTGAAGGGAGACTTTCATTTTATAAAGGCTCTTCAAAACATAGGTAAGCTTTAATGCCCAAACTAGAGATAATGGAAACACTTTCTCTAAATTTAAAAGTTGATTCTTATTATTTTAACCAGAGATGATGTTCAGAAGAACACAAAAATATCAGTAGGAACAGAAAGGATCACCCTCCAGCATGCAGAATGAAGTTTTTTTTCACCAAGTAGCACAGCAGACACATCAGGCAGAGTAATGCTCCCTCACAGAGGGCCTGTGTTTGTCTTTAACTTTATTTGCCACATCCACTGGACTTTAAGATAGAGTGTTCAAAAACCAATAAAGGGAAAAGCAACCTAAGACATCGATCCAGGAGTTAATGCGCAAATTAACAATTCCTGTGTTGCAAACATAAATTTTCGCCCTTTAGGAATCTACTCAAGTGGTCTGGACAGGCTGCATAAAGAAGGAAATGTTAATTAAACATCCCTGTCCTAATACAGCAGGGGCATAAGGCATATATAAATTAAATACCTGAAAAATTAGCTGGCATGGTTAGATTAGCAGTGGATGAATTAGATAAATATAAAAGTGATAGGTTACAGGATGGGATCCAAGTATGCACCCTTGAACACGAGCCATGCAATGATTTCCTTGTCACACACAGCACGTCCATTACCACTGCCTGAGTTCTGAATAAATAGGATTTCTACCTGCAGAAGTACTGGGTGAGGAGAGCCTGGCAGTTACACACCATAGGTATGGGAGGAAGAAGCCCAGCCTTACTGAAATTGGGATCTTTTTTCATTCAATTCAATAAGATAGCGTTACCTTCTGGCCAGTGAAGGAATCAAGCAAGTAACCACTCCAAATTATGTTAAAAGCTGCCTTTTAACAGTAACATTTTAAGCCACAGTGATGCTTGAACATGTTAAACTTTCAGTATTCCATGATTCTACCTTCTGTTTATATAAGATGGTTCCTACCAGAATTTTCCATGTAAAGTTTCCTTCATTTGCAGACAGATTTTCACACCTAAATTTACCTATTTTAAGCAAACTCAGAAAACACTGATACTGTAATACCACTGAATATTCTTTTCTTATATATAAATTGATAATGTAGCCATATGATTTAATGATCTTGCTTAATTTCACTCACAACAACACACAGATCTCAATGGTGAGCTATAATATTTCATATTATTTTTCTAGCTTAAATCATGAACAACTTTTCTTTGTTTCTGCTTCAGAAACACAAATGTAAAGTTACTTTAAAAAAGTTCCACTTTAGTTCTTAGACTTGCTGTGTTTTTTAATACTACATGGCATAGTATTGCAAGAATGTTCAAAGCATATGGATCCCTTCTATATAATATAGCATTAGAATTAAACATGGGGATTTACATTTTTATTTTAAGGTAGTATCCAAGTACCTTTCCCTGAACATTTCATTTTTTAAAAAAAATATATATAAGTTTTTCCAAAGAAAGGATACTGCAGTAATGAACATATTCAGTGACAAACTCATACATGCTTTTCAGCAAATTGGAATAAGAAATCCCAGAACGTGAATATAAATCATTCAGCTTCACTATATGCATTGAATCTTTATTTTGATCCCCAGCTTTCCTTGCACTGTACTTTAATAGAATTTTTCCAGAACATTTACATTTAAAAATGAAAATCCAGATAAAATGTTTCCTCTCAATAGAGCTGTATTTTCAGCCAATGCAAACCTTACCAGTGGGAATCAAAATATGCTCTCCTATGAAAGCCACTTTTCTTAATAATATTAAAACTCTTTAATATTGCCATGCAATGAAAAGAGCAAATTATAATTGGTGTCATCACTGGGAGATCAATGTTTTTCTCTTCTCTATTAAGAACTAAGAAATCAATATTTTTTCTTGCTATTAATCCCCACCTGATCTGGCTTCAGACATTATCATAACACCAAGCCCGTCTATGACTTTAGGAAAGATGACCAAAACAGTCTTTGACCACAAGAAAATATCAGCATTTCAGATGTCATCTGTACTATGAGTCCCTCACCAGATCCTGATATAAAATTTTATATGTTTTTAACCAATGGGTACAACAGACATTTTTGTTTTTACCTGTCAAAGCATCCCCTTTTGGTTTTAAACAATTTCCTCTCCACACTGTTTTTGTTTTTACACCACAAATTACAAGCTCGAAATAGTTTACATCATACTGGAAAGTTGAATAAAAGTTCAGACATTCTCTCCACAAGAAGGAGTGTGTTATTCTATAGTGATTTCTATGTTTATTTTATGACTCCAACATAAAATTTCCATTAGGAAAGGGAAATAAAATTCTCAAAAGGCACATATTTAAGATTTTGCTTCTATCCAATACCCAAGAAGTAGAGTTTTACCAGCCAAGGAATCTTAATTACATCAGAATAACTGCAAACTTAAATTTTTCATCTTTCCAGATGCAATAATGTTGCAAACACCAAGATGTTTACTGATGTTTCCAAATCAGGGAGGAATTTTAGATGAGGCAGAGAAATATTTTAATGATTTTACTAAAAATGGGAGTGGAGACGGTAGAGGGTGGTAGTACAGTGCAATTCACTCGCAAGACATGTAGCAATGGTCTGAAAAATGAGTGGGAAAATGGCACCTACCGAAGAGGGGGAATGAAACAGGAATGTTCAGGAATGGACAGCTGGACCCTGTGGATTACACTGGCCATGGGCTGTCAGTACCACTTCATGCACATTTGAAACACTGTCTGAACAACTCTGAACAGCTGAAAAGTGAAAATTACCATCCATCACTGAAATTAATGTTTTTCTTCAAATAAGAGCCTTTGTTTTCAAAACACATGGGGGTGTTTGCAGTTATTGTAAAAAGCCTATTACAGCTAACATGTAACACCTTACATGTTCTTGTGCAATCTAAATAAGTGCAGCTACCCTAGAAGTTCCTAGACTGAAAAACAATCCTGCTGTAACTATCCTTGATATCAGCTAATTATATATTTCTTCCTACAGCTTTTAAGTCACTATAGAATAAATCAGACTTCATAAAGATGATATCCCTCGGGACTGACTTTCCATTTAATTTATTTATAGCTACACTTTATACTGCAAATGACACTGGGAACCCAGATAAGCTGCTTGGAAGAATTGCTGTCCCCTATTAAATTAGCTGCTACCTTTAACTGATTAAAATCTTATTGCAAAAATAAAAGGCTCAGACAAGTTTGGCTTGTAACAAGGAATTGAAATGCATTCTGTGCTAGGAACTAGTGAGGAAATAATGACTACAGCAAAGACTTCTTTTCCAGTTTCTGAATGCCTTTTATGCCAAAAGAAATAAAGAAATCTCTACAATGAGTAAGAGAGCTTTGTAAGAAATCTTATCATGTTTTGAAAGATACAGAGCTGTTCTGGAGATGTTTTGAGCAGGTAGTGAATGCAGGCCTGAAGTGCAAAATGCCTTTGTCTGCTCAATCCTAGGTTTGGTCAGTGGAGCTTTTGTTTTAGAAAAAAAGTGGGTTCAAAACTGTAGAAAATATTGTACAGAAGTATAATTATGATTGTTTTTTAAACACTACTCCTATCTGTGATAACAGCAATTGCAAAGCAAGACTGGTTTGGGATTTTCAAAGAAAACATCTCTGCATTGTCCTGAGAACATCCAAATACCAAGAAAATGACCGTTCTCTCAACTGGCAACCTGAAGCCTGAATCTTGGAGGTAAATGGGGTTAAAAGGAAAATCTATTACAGACATTTTATAAATTTCTTTTGCGACTTGTGCTTTAATGGGGAGACACTGAGTTCATTGACCTTGTCTCTATTTTTTGCTCAGTATCCAGTGAAAAGGTTTTTAGATCTTTGCACTAGTACTCACTGGTTCTCTAGCATGAATTTTTCATCTTCCTTTCATTGGATAATCAGTAATTGAACATTTCTTAGAGCTGGGACAGTCCAGCTCTGTAACTTCACACAGCTTCCACATAAATTGCAAATCTAACAACAAAAGGCTGTAAAAAAGAGAAATTCATTGGCTGCAAGAAACCTGGGCAAAACTTAAACTAATGTGAGATCCACCTTGGCTTTCCAAGAATAACCAGTGCTGTTTGAGACTGGTTCCAACACCATTTGTCTAAGCTAGGAGTTCAGTGTTGCTCATCCAGGCTTCATGTTTTTAGGCCTCTCAAAAACTTACCAGTCAAGTGGAAGAACCACCAACACAGACAGTAACGTGGGGATCAAACTGGTGCTTTGCCTTTCAGTCACAGCCAGACACTTCCCCAATACACACTGATGAGGAGACTTGGGTGATCACCTAATTAGTCAGGTAAGGATTTTGTGTTCATCTCTGGTCTTTCAGGTGACAGGCAGGGATCTGGGGCAGTCACTTGCTCTCGGCTTCAATGTTTGTCTGCAACATTTACCAAGCCTTGGCTTCTGAAGCTGTTAACAAACTTGCACCAAAAGAAAATGCAAGTGAGGGCTGTAAAGTGATTTGCAAAAGTTTTGTTTATTTACTAAGCTATTAGGCTTTATATGTACCAGTAAGGAAAGAGGTTTGTTTAGTGCTTTAACTATAAACACCTTCCCCATGCACAACACAGAAATGTCTCATCCAAAGGTTGGCATTAACAGGACATTATTTGCATATCAGTTCAGCAGTTTATTACACTGAAATTTAAATGTACTAATCAAATATTTATTTTGTAATCATGTTACATTAATGCTAATTAGCAATGTATTTATTGCTTCATGGATTACATTTAAATTTAAATGCTCCAGTCAAAATTTTGACATTAAATTGCACTTACCTACTTAAACAGTCTCTAATATATTGGTTACTTTTAAATACTATTGGATTAATGCTTTTTTTTTTTACTGTAAGGGTGGATTTTCTTAAAACATCACCTAGATAACTTTCTAATTTTTATCCCATGGATTAAGTATTTCCTTCATAACTGCAAACATGTAATTATGAACCAAACATATTTTAAATATTTTTTCTTCTTCTTCTCTTGCTAGTATAGCTTAGAGAAGCAATTTCAGAAAAAAAACCCCAGCATTTTAGGCCAGACCATTAAAATGTACCAACTCACTACAAACTTCCAAGGAAAATGAATAGATTTAGATGTAATTCACAAGGGATTATACCTGAGATTTAATTATTGACTACTCACCAGCTGCTTTTGTTATAAAGCAAGGAAGGAATAACCTGCACCTCAGGACACCAACAAAAAAGAGCCCCACATATCAAGGAAACTCCCAGCCCAGTTCCTACTGAGCCATACATGACTGTGGCCAGGCTTCTGCATGTCTATAATTCTGAGGGAGATTCAAGCAGTTTTAGGAAAACACAGGTGGAACAATAGAAGAAAAAATCTGTAAAAGCAAGCATTCTTCAGCGGAATAATTAGTGTATGAAAACTTGAGTGTACATAGGAAAAAATCTAATATACTTCACAATTCCAACTTTTCAAATATTAACGCACTTTGTTGTTATCAACTCCCATAAACTCCTACTCAGTATGGAAAAAACTCATGAACAGAGTTTACAGGCAGGACAGAGACAAATGGAGCTCAAGATGCAAAGATTCATCATCTTCACAATGCTGGTTATAAACGACACAGGTCAGAATCTCCTTTTCTCTGCCAGATATGAACCTTCAGTTTCATTAACTTCCCACAGGCAGAGGCACAGTACATCTCTCCTAAGGTATGTGAGATGTTTAGAGGGAAAATGGAAATCTTCAAACTCCAAAGTCTGGATGATTTATTTCATGACCTATTGTCCTTCCCTTAGATGCCAGCATTGAGTCACAAGGTTTGTTTTCTGTTTCTTGAAAAACTGACAAAGCTTTAAATTTATATACCCAGTTTCAAGGGGTTTTGTTTTGCTGTGTTAAAGATTCTGTTTCAGTTACAGAATTACCAGAAGCATATTCCACAAGCTTTCTGATGTTAGTGCTCTGTTGAAACTTTTTTTATTTTTTAGAAAACAGTAATAATGTCAGGCTAATGTTAAATTCCCATTCCCTTAAGAGCTTATTCAAGTACTTTTTCAAAAAGAAAGAAAATCTTGTTGCTCTCATAAACTGAAATATGAAAAAACCAAACCAGCTGTCATTTTCTTTACATTTGCTGGCTTATATTTTCACTTGGTGTTTCCAATGTCATGTAGTCTCCACTGAGCCTTCTAAAAGCTCTTCAAGTTTGTCTTGATGCTGCTGAAAAATTTTGCATTTCCACAATGCCTAAAATGGTCTATCCAAGGTCATTTATTTGCCAGTAGCAGTGTCAAGAGCAGAGATCAAACCCTCAGAATCCCCCCCCACTGTTCTCATCTAGAAACATCTCCTGAAAGAAAAAACTCAGTTTAAAGGAACTTAATGTCAACAGGCCTGAAGATTTGTGCAGATGTATTCTGATACTGGCTATTAAAAACAGAGTTTTGGATTCAAATTTAATATAAAATTCAAATTTAAATAAGAAAACAGTAAGAGTAGTTTGGATGGGATAGGACCTATAGTTTGCAGGGTTTTTTTAATAAACTAATGTTCAGAAATGTTGTGCATTTACAGATGATGATGTTGGGACTGAACCTATAGTGCCTCTGCCAGTGCATTTACTGAAGGAGAGAATGAACAGGAAGAATATTTCCTGAAAGGAAAATTATGAGAATTTGGAGATAGAGCTGAGAAGGAAAAAATGCCAAATTGTAAAATAAACAATAAAAAGAAATCTTAATTATAAAGAAGAAAGTCTTGGAGCCAGCCATGTAGCAGAAGACTCTCAGCATCACACAGTCATTCCAGGGATCACAAGAGAGTATATAATATTCATAATATATATTGCTCTGGTAGTGAAAAATTTTGGAGCTGGATAGCCAGGATATAGGAATATCAAAGTTTATAGGAATGTTCACTGTTGCACAGAAAGACATTGCAGTAGAAGGGCAAGAAATTTGCACTTTCAAATCTACTTTAGAATTTCTCACTACTGTGCCCAATAGTTTGTTAAGAGAAGATCTCCTTCAAGCAGCAGCTCCCTGGGAGAAGGGCGGGAGCAGCGAGGGTGACACTGACCCAACCCAGAGCCAGATGTGCTCACCCAGCCAGCTCTGAGTGCCCGTCCCTGTGCTCGCCTTGCCCTGCTTTGGGACACGTCCCCAACCCCTAACAAACCCTCCTGCACCCTTGGCATGGCCCAGGCATTGAGAGAATCCATGAGATTCTCTCTCTGCAATCTCAGTGGCTGAGACCATAACCCCAGGCTCCCTGTCAGGGCCAGGGGAGCCAAGGCAGCAGGGCTGGAAGGAGCAGCAGGACTCAGCACGCGCTGCCCAAATTTGAGGAGCTGACTACACCAAAAAGCAGAAGGGGAATAATTAAGTCCAGTGCAAGTCTGGTTTTGTAAGCTACTCTTTCTTACTGCTCTTCTGAATACTGTGCCAGAGCTAATTTATGTCATCTGTGACAAGATGGCCCTTTTTAATGAACTTGCTTTTTTTCACCTGCAACTGAACTGTGCCCCTCACATTTGGAATGCAGTGTCACATACAGATACTATCACATTTGCCAGAAATATTGCTGCAAGTTTTCTATGTCATTGCAATGCTTATTTATTCCATCCAAAATTTATTTGAGATACTGACTGAATAAAGTAGGATTTTTCTTTGTCTGACAATTTATTAAAAAGTAATTTACTACCTCCTTTCTTTAGACCTTTTTTTTTTGTATTAATATCACATTCTGATATTTTCTTATTCTAAACACAAGCAAAAGACCTTTCTGTTCAAATGGGTATTTTCTTGCTTTTGCAAGTATTAACATGGATTTCAATATTTATAAGAAATTACTAAATCTTAAATCTTCTTTAGATAAAAGTTATTTTGCATTTACTTTCATAACAGCCAGTTTTAGTACTTAATGAAAATCCTATTTTATTTAAATTAAAAAATAGGTCAGATTTTCATTTCACTGAGAAAGGGGTAGCAGTACACTTTTACCTGCTAATTTACTAAAATCTACAGAAGTAATAATATATGAAGAGGTCAGTTCCCACTAGTACAGTATTTTAATTATATACAGTTATCCCCCAAATTAAATTTTGCCTGCCAGCTGATTATCATAATTTAAGTTCTTCAAGCGATCAGAATTATTTTTAACATACTGTCTTTCAGATGTCTCACATTCCATGTCAATATTCTTAGAAATTACTCCAAGGACAAGAAAAATCCCACTACTAAATAAAACACAAAGAAAAAGACTTGCTTCGTGATCCAGTAAACCATGAATAAAAAGGAGTTTAGCTCAGAGCTGAGAATACACTGTACTGAAGGAACCTCAAATATGGTCCAGTTGGTTTCTTTACTACATAAAAGACATTAATGATGTCATTGATGCCTAAAAACAAAGTAAATTCCTCAACAGCTGAGTACAGCACAGTGTCCAAGCTGAAGCTCTCCTGGAGAAAGGAGGATACAACCCAAAACCTTGGGGAGAGGTTTTGGGGAGAGAGGAGTCTGGGGAGAACTCGCACAGTGTCCAAGCTGAAGCTCTCCTGGGGAAAGGAGGATGCACACCCAAAACCTTGGGGAGAACTCAGGGTCTGCTCTGCTCCCCAGCCCCACCACTGGACCCCCAGCTGCTCTCAGCCCTTGCCCAGCTCTCTGCACATCTCCTGTTCCAAAGGCAGCTCCCACAAACTGGGTCAGGCACAGGGCACACACAGATCTCATTTCCCAGGCTGCACAACCCACGTGCCAGCTCAGTGATTATTCAGTCCTTTATTATATTACCAATATCTCCAGGAATTATTTTGTTTTCTTGTGCTTCATTTGCTTTTTTGGTTTCATTTAATAGCCAAGGACAGCATAGAAATGCTACAAAATCACAGAGCACTATGTCACACAACTAAACAGACCACATTCACTAAAAATATTTCCTTACACCTACCACTTTTTTGTTTGTATTCAATCCTCTTTAATTTCTTTCTGCATCATAAAGCTGCAGCAACACTGATGGAGGTCAGTTTAATTTCAGACACTGCAATTTCACACACAGATAATGGGAGTGAAAGTGCACAGTGTCCACTGCTCATTTCCTGTGTGTATAGGGCAAACCCCTCCCAGCTCAAATAGAGCAAGGTACTTAAACAGTTGAAGGGAATAGTTAAAATAAGGAGATTTTAACTATTTTATGAGATCAGATGCTTTGCTACATGTTTGTATTTATAATGAGATCCACAGGCACCATGGCAATGTAACCAGTATGAAACTGAGGCAGGTAAAAAAGAAAATTAGATCTGATTTTTGAGAATATGACACACTGGATATTGGAAGCCTTTACTACTTTCTAAAGTAGGGAGGCTATGATCCATATTGCATAAATAGGATGAAAAATTAAGCTCAAGAAAAACCTACAGATATTTAAGATTTTTATTATCAATTCATTAACAAGCAAAATTTAAAGAAGTCAGATATCCCATGCTCTGAGTTGAGCTCATAAGCAGAACTTTTTGCACCAACTTTTAACTGATGGTTCCTGGCTGCACAGGGTGTTGGTCTGTTTGTATTTCATTCCTTTTTACTTGGAATCAATATGTACAAGATTTGCTATTGTGGGCTGCCTCCATATTCCAGATGGCCTCCCTGAAATATTGGTCCACCTCCTGGTTCCACCTCCCTACAAGATGTTTTAGGAGTTTTGTAGACTATATCAAGCAATGTCTCCAGATAGTCACCCAGTGCTATTTGAAAGCTCAGAAGCTGCAGCCCACCCAGCCACAGAAATGCAGTCAGAGAGCACCAGAGGATAAATGGGGCTCTGCAGGCAAAGAGGTGATTTAGCAAGTCTGCTGAAAAACTTAAGCTGAAATTTATGTGCTTTTAGAGAGCACAGTTTGAAGCTCACAAGAGCTGTGGTTCCAAAAACCTCAGAGCAGAAGAAAGGGGATGTTGGCTCACTGCAAACGTTTTGCTCAGCTGGAGCTCTGGCTAGAGCTTACTTTCTTTGCACTCTGAACATATTAGAGAAAACAAACTGAGACTGGGATAAAACTTAAGACTGGGATTTAACTTCTGTATCCAGCACCTGATACTGCACAGTCTGTGCACTACTACAGGGCTCGCTCATCTCCCTTCACAAAAGTCCAGCATACACTATATAAAAAATAAAATTAAAAAACCTTCCAACTCCTCTTATTTCTGTCTTCAAAGGGAATCCAAAGATTTTTTTACCAACTTCCAAAAAAAAATCAAAACCAAAAACAGAAGTATTTTTTTCAAAATCTGCCAAGCTCATATGTGAACTAGAGCATATCATTCCACAGCAGCTACAGCCCACTAGCCCAAGTGAGCTCAGTCACTGTCTGACAGAGTGAATCTCAAAGATCTCTCCTGATTTGGGTTCATTTTTCAGCTGTCAAAACAGAGGCTATCACTACTGCTGTCAGAATTATCATCTGAGTTTGAAGAAAAATTTTTCTTCTTTTACTGTTCACACCAGTCTGAGCTCTTCCAACACAAGAGCTTTAGAAAAGTCAAGTAGTGTCTTTGGTAGAACAAGCAAATTACATAAAAAGAAACATAGAAACAGTTGGAAACTTTGCAAAGTTTACTTTTGAAATCTCATTCCACTTGTCACTTAGGAAACACAAGTTCTAAGTCCTCTTTCCCCAAATGACAATATTTCATGCTCACTGAAGCAGCACAATTTCTGCCACAGTATTTAAGGTTGAGAGAAATGAGATTTCAAAAGCTTATTAATTGCTAAAAATATGTATGCAAAGGGAAAAATGCAACACAATGCATCAACATCATTCCAAGTTTTCTGACAGCCTGAAATACAAGCTTTGACTTAGCTGAAATAAAATCATACAAATGTCAATTAATTGTTCCCCTAGTGATCAAACTTCCAGCCTTTGCATCTGCTGTAAATCCATGCTAACTCCCAGACTTAACACAGGACCAGAAACCTGAGCTGTCACTTGGCCCAAAAAATGACAGGCTTTTCTTGAGAGAGTGCTTAATATTTTTCCTCTTCAAATTCTATTGCACATTGAATCTTAAAACTAAATAAAGCTGTAAAATAATCAGCTGTAAAAATAGGTACAAGAGGGGTTGTTTTATATTTGCATATTTGAATTCCTACTAATCTTTGAAAGTTATCTATTGCCAAGAGCTGTTTTACCTATAGGGAAGATCCCAGGAGAATTGTAAAGACAGGGTAATTTTTGCAAGGATTTAGTCAATATAATTGTGCAGCGCAAAATAATCTGGTTTCCACCCTCAGTTTGTGTGTATTTCTTTTTGCTTCTAATTCAGGACTTCCTGCAGGAGGTTGTTTTCTCCCTTGCTTTTTTCCCAAAACATTTCTCCTGTATTCTTAAAAAAACATGATGTGTCCTGGAATTCAATACTCATTCAGCAGCACTCACAATTTTAGTCCAGAATAGTCATATAAAACCATATTTCTCTTATTTATTCATCTATGGCTATGACTTTTCCTCCAAAGCCCCAGTAATTGCTAAAAATTGCTAGATCCAGTTTTTATGTAATGGAAGCTGAATATAATCTGTTCTGGTGTGACCCAAAGTACAGCAACTTTAATCAGACTTAACATCTTTATTAAAGTGATTTAATAACCACTTTATTGATTTAATTCATATCAGAAAGCATCTAAAGTTGGCAGACTTAAACCTCTCAGAACATTACCTTTTTAATTCCAGGAAGAGAACTGACTCCTGGCTAGAAAAGCTCCACTTTACATATACTCATGCAGGCTCTGAACCTTTCCCCACCATAGTCTGCATTTTTCCATATGCAGTGAGCCAAATCACAGTCATCCATAATACTGGGGAAAATCTTAGTAACAGAAAGGCAGTTTTGTGCTTCAGAGATGCACAGATGAAACCATTAAGTACAGAACTGGCCTGGGTGTAAATTCATCCTGCTCAGAAACCTAATGCCATAGTCAGCACACACAGGCTCCCAGACACCAGCTCAAGATTTATACATTGCTGGGTCCAAATCCCACTGAAGGAGAAGATGAATAAGTTTGGGCTGTTATTCAGTGCATGAGTGAGTTAAGTACAGTGGTCCCAATTTCAATGGATATAGGGCAAATTAAAGAAAAAATAAGACAGCAAAGAAAAGAAACTCAGATCTTATCACCTCATTCACTTTTACAACATATATGTAACTGCACAGACTTGAAATGGAAGAAGCATCCTAACTAAAAATAACTGAGTTTATATTAATTAGTGAATTTTTCCCTCAGTGAGAGAGGTGTGAAAGTAGATGTCAGGTGTCTCAGCTCAACCTTCTTTCAAGTACTGATTGACAAGAATGATTACGGCTCAACCTGAAGGAAGAATTTCAGTAATACTTCATTACCTATCCTCTTCTATATCCAAACACCAATGGGTTTTATGACTATTAAACCTGTAACCTATTAGCACCTTATCATTTGCCTAAAGTGACTATAACCTTATTTTAAGAACCAGTGTACAGGTAGGTTTCTGTTCCAGGTACTCTCATTTTGGGAAAAACACGCAAGGAAGAAAGAGAGAAACTACATTTTGCCTGAGCAAATAATTTTGCATTATCTTGTTGAGAATGCTGCATTGTCTCAAAAATCTCAAGAATGTTTACCAAAAGGATGCAGAATGGGAAGAAGGAAAATAATTTCCACCTCCTTGCTCTTATCTGGATCTACTCAGTGTTTCTGACTCTGCTGTAAACTCTGAATGATGTGTATTCAGTGGCAGAATCAGAGTTGCAGGATGAATCCCTCCTGCTGGAGCTGCTCTTCAGAGACAAGATTTTACAGCCTGAGACATGGGACAGGTTCCCAGCTCAACATCCCAGGAGGTGCAGCAGGTTGTCTCCCCCCGGAGGCTGGACATACTCAAACACAAACGTTTCACTCCCTTGCCCTATACTGCTATTCCTGAGCTTCATCCTACAACACTAACAGTTACAAACTCAGAAATTGCAATTCTAGGAATCATTACACAAACCAAACATGGTGACTTGCATATACTATGTTTCTCTGGAGGAAAATATAACAATAAACTTAACAATCAAACAAGCAAACCACCAAAAAAAACTTACTCTTTCACAGTTGGCCAGGATTAATAAAACCCATGTGGATTCTGTGGATCTGGTAAGAGCTTATTCTTATGAAAAATTGATCGAGATAAAATTTATGCTCTGCTGTACCTCAGTAAATCTGCAGACTTTAAGCCATGTCAGTGGAACTGCTGTGGAATATCAGCAGAATAATTAATATGGTAGTTTAACTGGGGAGTTTGCTTCAATATAGATCAATTTCCAGACTTATACATGTAGCATTTCTCACACTGTCATTCATAGATTCTGAAATCAAAATGAAAGATGACACCAGCTAACAAAGCAGCTGCCAATATATGTAGATATCTTACATTGGTATCAATGACTTTTTTTTCTGAAAAAGATTATCCTTATTTCCCTTTAATCCTAACAACATCAATGTTTCATACAGTTTTGGTATGTGTCCACCTCTTTGTCTTCAGTGCATTCATGTATTTTTCAAATAAACCTGTTATTTATTATGACAACTGGAAATTGACCTGGTAAAGTCATCTATGTTCACTCCATGTACTATTTTACCCTTTAATTCCTGTCCAAAACACAGTTGGAAATTAAAAGAAAAATATGTCTTCACCAAATTTTGATTTATATGACATTCACTGCACTTTTAAGTGCTAAATTTTTCTATGGGAAGCAGTAAACTGCAATAGGCAGCAAAACGGAGTTATGGCACATGAAACAGAAATAAAAATGCAAGTGATTGAATACATATTCACAGAAGTTTAAGCTGGGCAACATTCAGCAACAGAAAAACATCCAGTTTTAGGCACACCCTTGCTATCCTGTCAGTTGATGCACAGTTGTTTGAAATAAGGCAAGGAGGCATAAAACCGTCTTTATTCTGAAGGTCTCCAAAAGTATTTCTCGGGGTCAGGGTGGTGCATGTAGACACATATAGCAAAAGGAGACCTACAGCTTGGAAATCTCACTGAAATGAGAAAAATCCCTCATCAATGTTGCCCTGAACTCAAGGCAGCAGATAAATATTTCCCATGGGTTTTGGTGGCCTCAGGAGTGGCAGAGGAGGTGATGGCCTGGTGTGGGCCACCCTCGCCTCCCTCTCCTCCCCAACACTGCCAGCACAGCAGCAGCAGCAGGTTCTGCCCTGGGCTGGCTCCCCTGTGCCACTCAAACAAGGCACAAATAGGACATAATTCACACTGAATGTCACAGACTGCAAGGCAAGATTGATCAGCTTTTGTGTCACCTGCTCCGAGCTGAGGCCCAGTAACGCCTGAGCAGGCTTTATGCACTGACACACACGGAATTCATGGCTGTGTTTGGGGTTGGATTTTTCCCCCATGAAATAGGCATGTGCTATACTAGGTTCTCTCTAAAGTCAGTAGTCCAACACAAATGTAACAATATTTAAAATTAAATCCAGGACTGGTGGACAAGTCCTCCTCAGAGTCTGATTTGCAATGGGAGAGGCTGCCAGGGCCTTGGTGTACCCTCAGACACAAACAGTAAAACCAAACTATGGGAACTGCTGCAGCCCCAACCAGGAAAATATCAGCATAACAGAAACCAGAATAAAAACAGAGCTCTATTAACCATAAACTTGGAAATTTCTTTTTCAAAGACCAAAAGATTATAAGCAGTCCTATCAAAGAGATAGTAGCTGCCCAATTTTTTCAATAATTTTAATTGGAGGCTAGCATTTATCTTCTTATCCAGCTGTGTAAACTCCATCACTTTGAATCCACAGCATATAATTAATCCTACAGCAATAGACTTGATTTTTTCTACTTATTTTGTTTGTAGGAAGCCAGCCTTTTATTTGCACTATGTTACCTCTGATCCACGAAGTGACCCAAGGGAGTGTCTTACTACTCACCAAATCCCTGTCTCATAATTTTTTCATAATGCTATGATTAAAACTACATGAACCAATGACAAGAAAAATAAAATAAATAAAAACAAAAGCAAACAAAAAAAAGCAAACCTCACACACACACAAAAACCACATAGAAGAAACTTCCAGACAAAACCCTAAGGCCTTCTGAATTTCCCACAAGATGTAGCAGCATACAATGTACCTAATCTTAAAACCATTTTGATACATTACCTCACCATTCTGTGAGGACTCAAATGGTGGAAAATAGGCAGGACTCCTCCTTATTCAGTCTGGAAATCTTGTTATAGGTACCTGAGTGAGGAACTGTAGTGCCCAAACCATTCATTAGGTCAACACTTTCCCTCTCCTAAGGGTGCACAGCGAATTTTGCACATGATGGAAACCATACTTAAATTTGCAATCTATGAAAGTCTAGATGATTACATCCAGAAAATTAATTTCCACTTGTTGATGAACAAAGTCTGCTGTGAACCTTTAATACTTTTCTATTAATTTTTGAGTGAATATTAGCATAAATGGGTTTGGTTTCTTTTAATGTATTACTTTAACATTGGTTTGTCTAAAAGATGCTTATTAATACTTCTGTAACAGGGAGGCAGGCCGATACAGATCATGTTAAATTTCTCTCACATGCATGTTCCATGAGATTTAGCAATAATCAGGGTATAAATTGTGATGATTTTCTGAATGGGTTTTAATAAATGCATTTTAAAACTTATTAAAGAGTATGTCCTGTATTACACTGTCATTTCAAATATTGTTCCACAAGGCTTGTGCTACACTGTCATATGTGTTGTAAGACTGGTAACAGAAAGCAATAGAACATGTAAAAATTAATTACATCCCATCCAGTAGAAATCAAATATCTCAGATTGAAGCATGCAGGGAAGATTAGGTGCCAGAGAGAATATCCATTTTTTAGTATTAATCCTTCCCAGCAATTGGTCTACAGAGGAAATTTATTTCAACACATATGTGAGTTTTACATGCACATCAGCCAACCCAAACAGTCCTTGATATTAGACTAAACAGAAAAAAGAGTGATTTTTGTGAAAACTTTGAAAGATTTCCTTTAACCTCGGAAGCTCCCAGCTGGAACAATGACAGAAGTTACAAAAGGTAGAACAAGGCCCAAATGAGCATCCTGGATCTAAGGTTTGTGAGAAGGGACTTCAGCTTAACTCCCCTGCAATGGAAGGGGGTCACTGTAATGATTAAAGTATTTCCTATGCAGATGTGCCTTTCTCTCTTGAGGAACTTTACTAATCTTTTTAATTTCCCCTGAGCTGTGCCGATTTAGAACAACCAAACAAAAAGCCCTGATGAAGTTTCGTAAAGACAACTCTTACCATTTCTAACTTCTCTCTCTGTATGCCAGAGGCATCAATCATCCTTTCAATATTATCAGCTCTCTGCAGAGATGAGATATATTTACAGTATGACACTGCACTGAACACTTGACACATGCATTGGTTTCCTGGCTCTCAGTGCACAAGCCTAACGAGCAAGAACCAGCAACAACAAATCAAACTGAGGTTTCAGGACACATCAGACATTCCAAAGATGCTTGGAAAATTAATCACACAGTTCCACCCATTTATGTTCCTCATGGATTCCCTTAGATTGGCCCAGGCAATGAGGGACAATGTTTCTCTTGTCACTTTGCAACTGGTAACCCACAGCCTGGAAGCCAGGCAATGTCTCTACTGTACCTTCTCCCTCTCCCCACCATCCCTCTGAGAGTTCATGCCTACACGCCAGACTACAAGATGGAATAAAGGATTCCAATTCACTCAGAAAAATATTTTCTACTCCAACCAGCCTAGAGAAACTAGCACAGGGTCTCTCCCTAAGTATATCCTTGTCTTTCCTTGACTTCCCTCTTCCTTTTCCCTGTTACTCAAAACTTACTCAAAACAGAACTCTAAAGGAGAAAAAGGATTTTATAAAAAGGAAAACCCCACCAAAGTAAAGCTCACATCAAACCTTTTTCATATGTCAATTGGGGAACCTGAATTATTCTGTTTATGAGGTTGCACAAACCTTCCTCAGGTGATGGATCAGGTGAGTGTGTTTCCCATTAGTAGATGTGGCTGACCAGGCAGGTGGGCACCAATGCATGACTCAGTGAACAAGCACTAAGCATGATTCCCTGGATGAAACTTATCC
Source organism: Geospiza fortis (assembly GCF_000277835.1). Taxonomy (NCBI): domain Eukaryota; kingdom Metazoa; phylum Chordata; class Aves; order Passeriformes; family Thraupidae; genus Geospiza; species Geospiza fortis. Next base: position 3,631,311 of record NW_005054371.1, on the reverse strand, counting down.
TATTTTACAGACAAGTGGGAAAATTTTGAGACGTATTTTAAAATTAAAATCTGAAACTAATATTAGTACTTTTATAGCCCAATGAAGGAAAAAACTATATAAATTTATATTAACAATTTGGTTTTCTTCTCACATATATTTTAAGCAATTTCTGTCATCTAACCTTTAAAGAAAGATTCTGCCAAGTGGGGAAGTGGCTGTACAGTTAAAATTTCTCTCTCTACTCCATCCTTTTGATGATTTTTTTTTTTAAAGCACTTGAAATAATGCCCATCTTCAGCCTTTGTTTTCAGGTTATAGATGTGGTTTAGAATCTCTTTATGTTCCTGCTTTTAAGACATTTATATTTTAAAGAGTAATCACAGGCAGCAGAATTTGCCTGATTTAGTATCACTAATGGAACTGAAATGACTCTCTTTTTTTGCAATTTAGGGTTAGTTCCTCCTTTTTTCTTTTCTTTTTTTTTAAATCAAATACATTGTGTGGCTGACAACTGTAAACAAGAAACCATAGGCAAAAAGAGAGCAGACTTGAGCATGGACAAAAAATCAAATTATCTCTGCTTAACTCTTATCTGGCAACTCCCAGCTCCACCAAACTTTTGAATAGTTCACAGAAAGGTATGAGAAAAAAACAGGAAATCAAATATTCATGTCCTTCATGCCTCTATGCAACTCTTCCAGTATCTAGGATGCTTCTACCATTTCCAAGGAAATGTTTACTCACTCTAGTATCATGAGGTGCTGGCATTATACTTGAAGGTACATCAGGTGAAGTTTCATACTGCAGCAGAACTTGGAAAACCCATTATATTTTTGACCCATCAGCCTTGAACTGAAACCATTTTTAGCCAGAACAGTGAGTCAAAAATAACCTTGTACTGCCAAAATAAAGTTGACTGCCACAGTTCAGAGAAATATCATAAAAGGTACCAGCATCTCTTGATAAAGTAGCTGCTTTTCTATTGCTTCTAGAGGCACCCTCTCATGAATTGCTGATCTAGGTACAGAGAGTGGCAAAGTTACAGGGCAGGGGAACGGACCACTGGCTACCCTGCAAGGACAGCAGGAAAGGTCAGGAAGCTGCTCATCCATGGCTAAAGCAGCCCAGGACAAAGAAGGCAACATCAGAGAAGAAGAAGAGAACTGATTTTTCTGCATGGACAAATGGGGATTCTCTTCCTCAAAGCAAGGAAAAAGAAGCTACTGGGAATTTTCAGGGGATATAGATGAGCAAATTAAAACCCTTCATGGAAAAGCTTTGTGTTGCCCCTCTGGGTTCAGCGGAGAGGATTTCTGATCCATGCCTTAGCTAAGCACAGCTGTTAGCCAGGGGCAGTACAACATCACAAGAGAAAGCAGACTTACAAGCAGAACTATCTGAAGTTATTAAAGGTACAGGGTTAATACTGACAACATGCTTGAGGGCTAAGACATTTCAGCAATCAGCGTCATGTTTAACTCCAGTGGATGAATGTAAGTTACAAACTGAAATTATGGGGGAGAGGGAAAAATTTTGTATTTAGTGTAATCCTGAAGGGAGCCCAGAAAGCATATTTCAGTCTGCAGGCTTTTGCTGTTATCATCTCCTTTCACTCATCCTCACACACCCCTTGGAAAAGCACTTAAATACACAAGAATACATTAGGATGCCTGTGTTTGCAGAAATGCTCTAACTATAAACCTCTAAAATTTCAGTAATTTAGGTCTGAACATAGGGAATGAGGATAATACTTTACATAAACCACAGCTGTAATTTAAATTCCTCAAAGTCTTTGATATCAGGGGAAGTGTTCAGTCATAAAAAAAGGCACAGGTAATAAGGTACAGCTAAAGAGTAAAGAAAATAGTTTGCTAATATTGCAATTGCATTTCTTCTGGTTTTAGCAATATATTAACAAGTATGGACCTTAGCACAACTGAAGAGAAGAAATGCTGCAGAATTGAATTTAAATGATGTAACCAGGACTTTATGTCTACCAAACTGTTCCGTTCACTTAGAATATGATTTAAAATATTTTCAGTTTGCCAAGACATTTGCAAGGACTGGTTGCAATCACAGAAAAGGCTATCACATCTGAAACATTCCTGCAAATCAAAAATCTTTGCTTTTTCTTTGTTCAGATTACTGGGACTTGACAGCACAGCCTCACCTTGGATCTCAACAATGGGATAGAGAAAGAAGGGCCTGAAACCCCCTGATCCCTTCAGTTACAGGAACTTTGCTTTCAGAGCTATGTAAGGGTGATCAAAATCAGCTTGAGAGGAAATGGAATTCATCCTACAGCTACACTCAGAGCTTTTCTTCACATAATCTATGATGCTCAGAAGCATGAAGAAATAGATACATATATATGCAAAATTATACCAAACAGAATAACTAGGAGTTTTATTTTGGTTGGGTTATTTTTTGGCAAAATTTAATGGAACATATTCTTCTAAAAAAGGGAACTACTCATGCAAGAAAAAGGCACAAACACAAAGGTTATATAAAATTCTCAATATGAGTATTCAGTGGTAATTTACACAATATTTTCAGCACCATATTTCCTGTTAGCCAGTTTTTAAGAAAAAATAACAATTCTATTACTGATGCATATCAAGATAGTAAAATATTTTCCTGATTAATTATACATCCCTATTTGTACACTGGTCATGCAGCTTTAATGGAAAATATTTAAAACCTTTCCATGAGAATGCAGCACATTCTACTGTTCTCATTAATATTCCAAGCAATTTTCTGCTTGTTGATCAACTTTCTGGTTTAATGAATACCATAAAATGTGGATGACTACATGGATCTTGACAGGTACACATCTTCTGTTAAGACAGCATTTCCCACAAAGAATTCAATGATCTACAATACTGTGTAATTCATTATAGCACTAAAAATTTCAGGAAAGCATTGAAAGAAAAACATTTTTTTAACTGAAAAAGATCTTATACAGTATCTTATCCTCCCTCCTTAACAAGGGAAAATAAAAAGTTAGGGAAAGGCTAGACAACTGTAGACCTAAACTTCCTCCCATCACAGTTGAACATAAGAGTTGGATAAATTACGTCTCATGTTAAGTGCCAAGAGAGAAAATTTTCCCTACCTGAGGCAGACAATGGGGTATTTTTTTCTTGCCCTTTTAAATACTTTGACTGCAAAAATCCTGTACTAAATGGAAGACCACTGCCACAGCAATGAAATGGCCACTGGGCACACAGAGCAGTAAAAATGAAGGTTATATAGCAGTCTGCCTGTAGCCAGTGTCCATGACCTCGGGAGGCAGAGCTGGAGGAGAGGCAGCAGGCACTGCTCCCTGCCTGTCCCCTCAGAGCCCAGCTTTGTGCCCAGGTCAGCCACACCCAGCTGTGACACACCCTTGCAGGCAGGTGACATTTGGGGACACCAGAGCCAAAAAACATAAGGACACGTTCTGACCCTCCAGCAGCAGGCAGTGGCACTGGGTTAGCACAGGCATTTTACTTTGCAGGTTACAACAGAGGTGCCAAAGGGGCCCCAGACCTTTCACTGCTTTGCAGAAATCTCTGGCTTTGCCTTGTTTAATAATCCTCCAGAAACAGTTCTGAGACCCTTGATAAACCAAACCAAGCATGCAAAGAAGACATATGATGACCAGATGGCCCATACTCTCATCCTTCAGCACCCATATGTTTCAAGTGTATTTTCAGATTGCTGCTAAAGAGTGGGGCTTTGGAGTTGTAAAGATCCTACTTGGCAGGAAGAATCCTTACAGATGTTGGAAAAAAGGCTTTCACCACAGACAGATCTCAACTAAGCACACATTGCATTAAGAATTAAGCTGATTTGCTGCATATCCCTGAGCCAGCAAAAAATTGCAGTTTTCTGATGTTCTACTGAAAATACTAATTTTGGTTTTTTTAACTTGGTTTTGGGGAAGCAAGTCTAGAATTTAAACAGTGTGGTTGTGATTGGATTATTCTGGTTGATAATACTGGACACAATTGATAATATTGAAAAATACTAATAAAATAAATCCTATCAATTTTGGTGATGCCTTTATCTGTCGATTAAAGACAAGACAAAGCCTTGACAAAATCTTCAAACTCCTACCAATGCTTCCAATTTTCTACAATCACTAAAAAATTTTGAGGCACAGTAAAACAGCATATTTTATTAAGTATTAAACATTATACAAGATTACAAGAATGTAAAAATTTTAGTAAGAATAATTTAAAATATTGTATACATTTCATAGAATTAAAAGTTGATCTTAAAGTTTAAAAACAGTTTATATTTTTGTATTTCAGATAAGCTTTTCTGAACTCACAGATCACAAGACTAGTAATAGATGATAGCTGAGGCACTGGTATTCAGAAGTCTGCAAGACTCTTAGGCCAGCTGAGATAGCTCAGCAAAAAAATAACCTTTCTTACCTTTTCCTGTACTAAAGTCATTTTTCTAGGATGAGCTGTATTTATTCCTCATCATCACATTAAGAAATCTCTCATAGACTACAGGATCATTAAATACTTAGAGATCACTTGTTCCAAGCCCTTTGCCCAGGGAGGGGCACTTTCCACTGGACCAGGCTGCTCAAATCCCCATCCAGCCTGGCCTGACCGTGAGGAACATTTGGCATTTGTTGCATAACAGCTTCCCCAGAGTCCCTTCACATAACAACGCACAAACACACATGGACTGAATTCCTGACTTCATCCCCACCAACAGAAGCTTTTGTTGTTAAAGCTACAAGTACAAGGCAAGATAGATTCAGCTATTCCCAATTATTTTATCCATTTTTTTGGTGAAAGAAGAAAATGAATTAATTAGTTCACTGAACCACCATGGCTGGGCCTAGCTCTGTCTGTAGTTGATGAAGAAAACCAGGCAATTTTAGAACATTATGTAGCTGATCACATGGAAACATCTCCTTGAGGGTAATGCTAATTAAATCCTAGTTTTCACTGAGTTTATAGACTAGATCTCCAGCAAGTCCAAAGGGAGCAAAACATGACTAACTCAGCAACTCATCACATCTTGTTTATTTATAAAATCATGTGGCTTAAACCGAAACATTTCCATTTTAGCAAGCTGAAAATCCAAAAGTAGAAATATATACCCAAGGGTCTGGAAGAGTAAAAGTCTTTGAAAAATCCTATCTTCTTTAGAAGTGCATTTATAAGCCTCTAAATATTTTTCAGATAGGTCAAAAGCTTGAAATAAAATATGATATGGTAATAGTGGTACATTTTGTCCTGTCAACACATGATGGGCCTATCATGAATAAAAAAGCACAAAAAAACCCCAAAACCACAAAACCAAACAAAAAAACAAAAAAAAAAACCCACATCAAAAATTACTCTATTTCAGCCTCTAACAGTCAGAAAAATAATGTGGCACTGAAGAAGAAAGCCCAGAAAATACGTGGACAGTGCAGCTTCTGCCCCAAATGACACAAGAGGGGCTCACTTGGGGCATAGAACCTAAGCCATAGCAAACTCTTCTTCCTTTTCCAAAGCAGGATATACTTGGACGCTAGACCTCTGAAAGACTTACCCCTTTCCTATTGTCACTGCCCTTCCTCTGGTCATGCACTACATTCACTAACCCCAAAGTGTCATGACTGGCAAGATACAAAATGCAATTATTCCAGAAAGTTATCTATGACAAGGCTTGAGGAACCATGAGTGAGGTCAACGTGGGCTTCAGCCACTGTCACTGATATGAAATTATGATCTATTTAGACTTGTCAATATTCAACTCTACACAAACCAAAATGTTGGTATATATCAATAAACAAACTCAATCTGGATCCCTCCCATTAAAATGTGCAATTATTTCTATTTGCAGTCTGCAGTGTATTTCCATAACACTGAAATAACACAGCAGATGTTAGTGTCCATAAATCCTCTCTTGTGACTATTCCACTGCTTAATGCTCCAGTTTTAAATATCTAAAAATAATACATTTTGAAAACTATGTTTTTAGTTACAATTAATATATTTATACCTTTCTAAGAGAACCAAAATATAAAGATATATTCTTCTATTCCTAATGAGCTCTTTTAGCCCATTTTAAAATAAAAGCAAAGCTATTATATAATGTTATGGAAATACACACAATGACAATTATCTAAAATATTAAAACTAATATTAGTAAGATATCAGTCTCAAGGACAAAGGAATAAAGTATATTTATCATCCACTAGACAAAGAATAGACTAATCGTTCTTAAGTATGAATTTTCAGAAGTGACATGATTTACAATTTTATACTTTGATTTATAGATTCTGAAGTCATGAAATGTTAAGTGATTTTTTCATAAAGAAAAATAATTAAAGAATGCATCAAAAACTATTCATCCCAGTGTCAAAGCACTCCAGGTCACCTCTACTATTCTAAGGATTTAATTATATTACTGCTATAACAGCATCTAACATGATACTTTATATAAAAGAAAAACCCTGCAAATGCTATGATACAAAATGTCCAAAATCAGCAGCAAATTCAGTATTTACCTGTAATAATACCAGCTTCTTACACAGGAATATATAAGTCCCTACAGAGTGTATATAATCCCCTACAGAGTAACAGGATTTTTCATGGGGGTCTGACACTCTGGCAATTTTACTGGGAAAATCTCGAATTCTGCAATCTGCCACTGAATTTTCCTTCTCCCCCACAGCTTCATCACACTGGCAACTCAGAGGCCTGCAGAATCACAGACTGGGTCAGGCTGGGTGGGACCTCAGCGGATCATCTGGTCCAGTGAGGGAGACTCCACACCCTCTGGGCAGTGTGTTCCAGTGCATGGGCTCCTGCACAGTAAAGTTCTTCCTCGTGTTCATGTGGAATTTCCTGGGTATCAGTTTCTGCCCGTTGCCTCTCATGCTATGCTGAGACCTGTGTAAGCAGGTGCGGTCCCCCTGAGTCCTCTCTTCTGGAGGCTGAGCAGGCCCAGCGCCCCCAGCCTTGCTCAGGAGAGACATGCTCCAATCCCTTCACCATCTCTGCAGCCTCTGCCTGACCTGCTCCAGGAGCTCCATGTCTCTCTTGTGCTGAGGAGCCCAGAACTGGACGCAGCACTCCAGATGTGCCTCACCAGGGCACATCTGGATAAATTTACAGACTATCCTGTTTACCCCCCTGAAGGGATGGGCAGTTAGCACAATGTGGAATTTTTTTGTTGTTGTTCCCTACATGCGTTACTTTATGATTTTTACTGTGGAATTTAATCTCTCTTATAAGAGTGGAAGAGACATCATAAAACAAAAAGAAATAAAAAATTCCACCTTCAATGTCATTCCACACTTTCTGCCCAGCAATTCAATTTGTCCTGCCTGTTGACAATGCCACCCGACTTTGAATCTTTAGTAAATTTCAACAGAATATCATGCTTTTTGTGCCAAAGCCATTACTAAAAACATTAAACAAAATTGGTTCCAGGACTGATGTTCAGGAACTCTATTAAATAATCTTTCAATACATTCTGCTTCCTCATTTTAACATGATTTATTCTGAGTCAGGTTTATCACTCCATTTAATGCTTATTTTCTGGAAAGTGTACAGAAATATAAAATAATTCAATTCAACACCCTGGCTCGAAAAGCACTTGCTTGTGTGTGTAGCCCACAGTTGATGTATTAAATGACAATAAAATGGATAAAACAACCTTACTGCACTAAAAGTTACTGCCAATATACGACATTGTTAAATTAAAAATTAATTGCCTGAAGAAACACACAGAAATGCATACATGCATACTTCAAATTTTTTATTTAGGGTTGCTTAATAATTTATGGCTTGGGTAAGAACATGCCTCCTTCAGCAGAAAAATGCTAATTGCATTAAAGAAGAAACAATCCCTGGAGCACAGAAGCGAGCATTACAACTTGTTAGTCAAAAATTAATACTCAGCACTGTAAGTCATTTTTATTAACTTACTCTACAGTTGCAATGGCTGCACAATTAAATACAACAGTGAACTATTTCCCAAGACTTGAGATAAATTACAAAATTAATTTTTAGTTTAGCAAAATATTTTGTTACTTCAGTCTCTCTACCAAAGACTGAAGCCCAGAATTAAAAATCACGTTTTTCCATATTTTTGGCAGTGTTTCTATAGTTTCTGCTTTACATGCTACCTACTGTTGTGCTTTCAACCACTGATATCAGTCACAATAACCATTACAGAACAAAACTAATCAAAGTGGATTTGGTTTTTTCCCTCTCTAGCTGAAAAAAATGACAGCTTCAGCAAAATATTTCCTTAATTTTCAGTGCATCAGGACTCCTTTTCCAAACTCAAACACTTTCAAGTGATACTTTTCTTTAGATGTTTTGTGGAATTTTCCCATGTTCCTCTTTTCTAAATAAAGCAACCTCTCTAAAGTTTGCAGAAAAACTGCCTAAGTCACACTGAATTTCTGGCAAAAACTTTCACCTTTGTCACAATTAAGTGATGCACCACATAACAAACCAAACCAATCCAAAATAAAAAAAAAAAATCAAAAAGTAAACCACTAACTGCCATTTTGCAGCAGAAAAGTCTTCTCTTCCTCTGTGCCCAAAACACACATTTAAGTCTTGCTTTACCTCTTCAATTTTGCCACCACAGCAAAACCGGAGTGCGTACCCAAAATGAAGGGTGTGCATAAAGTTCACAGAGCTCGTGCCACATCCAACATGATGTTTTTGAGTCTGACCCTCTGCTCGGACTCTGGGAAAGTCTCCTATAAAACTGCACTACAGTGAAAGCATCTCAAGGCAAAAGGGTTCTTTTCACCACAAAAAATAGTTGTGGGGGACAGGACAAAGGATGCAATTGGGAGAAAAATCGGTAGAAGCTGGAAAAATACCTCAGGTGGGATAACACATAAGCTACATCTGGCTCAAAATACCCTTCAGAGAACTAAATTTCTGGAGGCTGCAGGTGTTTCCTGCAAGGAAAATACTACTGATTTTTTTTTGTTCTCAGAATCCTTTTTTATTCTCCTGCCTACGTATTTGCTGCTGCAGAGGATGAGGTGCCATGAGGAGACCAATCCAATGTGGATCACACCTTCTGATGGTAAGGAGGTCAGCAAGCAAAGCTCTGCCTCTGGGGTTATCTATTGGCATCTTGTGGTTTCTCACCAGGGAGTGCTCTGCAGTTCCACCACAGAGCAATGGCACAGCTCTCTGCAAAGAGCTCCCAGCCCTGTGGATACCCTGGGTGAGAGCTACCCAACACATCTCTGTGGGATTTTGGCTGGGACACCTGCACTGCAGCTCCCTATGACCACCATTAGGGCAGACTGCAGAGCTGTGAACACCTTGCTTACCCAAGAGATTATATTACAGGATGTAATGTAATCTAAGTAAATAACCAGGCAGCCTCTCCAGAGCAACAGTTTTCAGTTTTCAAACAGAAAAACATGGCTTGGGAAGGAGTGCATCTGATTGTTGTCAAGAAGAGTTGCTCTTTACAGGCAGATTTTAATTTTTTAAAATAGGTAAGGTTTTGATCAAACCTTCCATAAAATGTCACAGCTACAAAATTGAACTTTGCCAAAGGCTATGAACAGTGTAAAACATTGTTTTGATTACTTGGTCAGCACAGAGATTTTATTTCCCATCAGAACACATTACTGTAGAGAATGTTGACCAAATGAACTCTCTCCTTGTTTGTGTCTCACCTAATTAAGCATTATAATTATAAACAGCTTCAGGCTGTCATGATTAGACTCCTGTTGATTTTACCAGTGTTGTATCACACGGCTCTCTGCTCCCTGTCCAGTCACACAGAGGCTGCACACAGTCTGTCCTTTAAAACTCCTGGCAACTGGGTAGCAGTGGAAGTTTTCAAAACCAGCATCAAACTGTGCACATTTAGAACTAATTTCTGATCGGTCTTATCTTTAAAGAAGGCCTAAACTTGGTACTCAGCTGCTTTTTCTTGAGAGCAGAACTTATAGACAACCAAAACATTTCTTTTTGAATGTTTGTATTTTTTCAATTGAAAGCAGCTCAAAGCAATTGCTTCCTGGTCAAATGTCATCTCTGTTATGAAGTCAGTAAAATATTTATCAAAATTAATATTAAATTTTTTGCATGCATGTCCTTTCTAATTACATTTGCATTTTCACTGCTCTAATTAGCCCAGTGGCTTTAATATGAATCAGGCATCGATACTGCGCATGTTCTCAGGAGGTTTAAGTTCCAGAAAGTGCCATGATGGCTCTGAAATGGCCCAGTAGGTTTGGTTGGACCAGCCCATCTCAAGCAGGGATGTTCTTTCTCTGCAGTGACATGGTGACCAGTGCAGAGAGGAGTCAATGAAAACTGCTGATGACCTAAGGGTAAATAGCCAGCAAGGACAGGTCACACCACGGGGCTACAACTGAGGCTTGTTGTAAAGCAGTTGATACTGTGTTAATCTGAAGGGTAATGCACTTTCTTTTCCTTTGACTTTGTATCATTTGAAATCCATTTCCATGCACTGCTCTGGGCTCTCTCTGCCAGGCATCTCGAATTTATGCCCACAATTCCTCCCTCTCCTTTCTCTTACTGTATTCAGTAATCACTGTGCATCAATGACCATTTTTCTGTGCTTCCATTTCTTTGCTCACTTTTTGCCAGCTAGCACATTGGGGAAAAAAACACAGAACAAAAACCCCAAAACCAACAAACACTGGAGTGTAAGACATGAGGCAGTTTGAAATTATTCCCACAGCAGTAATTCCCAAACACATACCAGCAAGTGAGTCAGGAATGCACCAAACACACTCAGCTTTCCCTTCATGCAACATGAGCACATTGTGAAGGAGGCAAATATACTTGATCTTCTAGTAGTCTTTACTCAATACAATTCCATGTGTATTGGGAGGACTCCCAGCAGAGAGGATGAGACAGTATTATAGAGAGGTGGTAAAAAGCAAAAAAATAACAACCTATCTTTCCTCTAATACAGTAGAATACTACAGAAATACTTTGAGGATGTCTCAGCATAGATTGCTCTGAACACAGAGTTCTGAATTTTTTACAGAAAGAAGTCCTTTGGGAGAAGAGTTGGTAGGCAGAGTTAGTTCAAACTCTAGATTCAAAAAACCACCAAACCTGAAAATGGTGCTGTTTTTTCCTTCCCCCATATCTCCTGACATCTCTTTATTCTTTCCACTGTCAGCGATTCTCAGCATGATGTTCAACAGGGAATATTTCTGTTCTAAACTTTAGATCCTTTCAAGATGCATGGCTCATGTGGGAAAGCCAGTGTAAAGTCCCATTGTCTTAAAGATATACCATAAATTAATAGACTTCTCTCAGCCAGTTACCTACAGAAATGCTTTTGTTTGCATTTTTATAGTGTACATAAAACTTTAATAATACCTTGACCAAATGTTGCTCTTTTTGTTTACTCCTGAAAGCACAGAATTCCCCAATAAATGAACAAATTCAGGCCTCCTAAAATGGTATAGCTTTTCAGAGTAGAGCAAAACTTCAGGAAAGCATACACCTATCAATCCAGAGAGGGAATCATCTGCCAGTCCCACTTGCAGATTTAAAAGCCAAACCCTTTGCCGCATTTCCTGACATCTAGCCTGGCCAAAGGGGTGGCTTGCAAGGATTGCCAGTGAGCAAGGTGAAAACAGCACATCAGGAAAAGCAGTGATTTTGCCATGTGGTGGGAAAGAGAGGTACCTATAACCTTTAACTGATCAGAACCATGAATAAAAATATATAGGTGCAAAGAGCACGTAAAAAATTCCTGATGGCACGACACATTCTTATAGGTATGGTTAGAATGACAGCATTATTCCTAAGTGTCTGTATATCATTTATATAACCATGGCACTGAGACTTTTACACATGCTACATATTTTATAGAAAAATGATTTTTTGTGAGTTAATTTTTTACTATGGAGTTTTGAATTTTATTTGTTCTATTTTTCATGCATTGTGGCCTGTAAAATAAGTTCCTGCTGGACTATGATTCTTGTAGCACACATTTTGCAGAAATAAAAAAAAGGAGAAAAAAATTCGTATGTAATAAAACTTTAGAACCTTTTAAAAGTTATCTAATCTAGTTCTACCTTCCATAACACTGTTATTGCAGTTTTTATGTCTGCTCTTGTGTGACCAGCCTGGGTTAGCAACGAGTAGGATTTTTAAAAAACTATTTTTTTCAAATCCTATTGGCTTTGTCTACTGGCAAAAATCCAGAGTTTTGTTCTTCTTTTATTTAGTCATATTTATTGAGGAAAAGAGCAGTTTAACTTTTTCCTGTTCCTGCCATATCTATATTTATTTGAGGTGGAAGTAAGTTATGCCTAGAAGTTGGCACCCAGACAAATCCTAAAAACTCAGCATATTCTGATGGTCTCCTTAGTGCTTGACTGATCATCACCTGGCCCAAGGTTCATTCTCAAATAATAAATGCATTGAGAGAAAGGAGAGAAGAAACTCAGTCCTCAAACTTTTTTTCACTTAAAAGGAACAACCAGAGCACAGGAGAAGTTTGAGAATTCTGCATCACAAGGCTCCATGTAGTACAGGTACTCCCAGCCCCTGAAGAGCTGAGCAGATCCAAGAGCTGTGATTCACATGCAAGAACCCAACACTTTGAGAAAGAATGAGTCCATATTGAATACAATGCCATGAGCAAGAGCTAGTGCAGATCTCACAGTTTTGTGGTGTACTGTCAGGATTCCAACTCCTGACATGCACAATTGGGAAGCAGGAGGTATGAGAAGCTGATAAAAATACACATTGTCTAAAGTCAACATTCAAGGCTGAAATTGTGCTACTGAACCAAAAATAGATTAAAGATATAAACTAGAGTGTGCAGGCTGAGTATCAAAGGGTTACCAGCAAAAATTAATTACAAATACTGCAGTGACAACAAGATGAGAGAAGTTACTGTTCTAATTTAGGGAAATCTCATTTACTTCTGATCATGCTAGAGAACAGAATCCTTTATAACCATATGACCCAGAATTAAAAGAACATAAATACATACATACATATAAATAAATATATAAATAAAACATTTGAACCATTTATATAAACATAAAACAGCTACATGTAAGTATAAACATATGCCTATGTAAGCCACTCCTTGCCCCAGCCTCTCCTAAAAAGAGCTCATATCATCTCAACTCTCAGGAGTTCAGATAATTTATGCAATAATTTCACGCGGTGGAATTCCCAGAGCAGAGCTCCCCACATGCACATGGAGCAATCCTTCTTCAAGTGCTGTAATATCCTTTGTGAGTCTCATCATTAAAAATGCCCATATTGGGCTGGCTTCCCTTTATGGCAGCTCCCTGAAAGCACAGAAAGCTGCACTCTGAAGTTGATATCATCTCCCTGAAAACCAACATGGACATAAGGACTATTTGTGCCTGGAGCACATTATTGCTTGTGTTAATATTTTATGTTTATTGACTCTCTTTGCAAATCGCACCATGGAGTGTGTTCTCACTATTGCTGCAGTTTGGTGGGATGAAAAAGAACCATTCTGTGGGGGCTATTCTGCGTTTGTTTTACAGCGAGGGGTGGCAGGAATTGGATGCTGTACTTACTGCTCAGTGCTCCAGATGCTTCAGCTGTGAGTGGGTAGGAACAAGAGCTCACTGTCACAGCAGGGAATCCCAGAAGCATCCGAGCTCCCCAGCAGCTGGCACGTTCAGAGCAAATGGATCACATCACAGTGCAACTGAACACCAAGGCAGTAAAAAGACAAAATGGTTTAGATGAGACTGTTAATTTTAGGATCACAAATCCTGCTTGTAAATATTGAATTGAAAGCGCAGTAAAATAGAATTCCCAAACTTTGATTAAGGAAAGGAGTTGTTCAAATTGACTTAAAAGAAGTCAAGGGTGTTTTGATGCAAAAACATCATGTGGTGCCTGAACTACAGACCAGAGAGCTGGGCTGGAAGCATCTTTTTATGCTTGCAAAGTGGAGTTTTAAAATACACTGCAAAATATGGCTCTTCACAGAGCCCAGGGATAAGCTGTGGAACACCTTGCTCCAGACAGAGATGGTAAAGGAAGAGACTGACATGCTCATGAGTGAAAAAAATTGAAAAACAATACTAAACTTGGAGGTCACCTTTGGCTCAGGAAATCTCTCAGCAATAAATTGTTTACTGAGTGAGTATTACAGTAAAGTATTACTACAGATGTGTTCTGCTCCTATGCCTTCCCCTAGATACACACTTCAAGCCACTTTGTTCTTAGATCTGAGCCTATAAAGATTTTATGTTCTCATGAAAAATAACACAATCAGATTATAGATTTTATAGGTGCAAAATTTCAGTCAGCAAACAGTAAATTCTAACTGAAAATGTTTTCTAGAGGCAAGAGTATTCCAAGGGGAGATGTGACAACAGAAAAAAAAATCTCTTTCTAAAATTGATGTAAAAATTGAAATCATAATAAAAGCTGTCTCAAAGATTATTTACATCTCATCTTGGGATCAGTGGAGTCATAGTACTCTTGAAAAATGCACCTATACCATATGTTGGTCTCCTAGTAGAAACAAGAAATAATTCAAAGTACCAAAACAAAGAGCGAAATCCAGTTGAATAATGTTTGCACATTTGACTGCAACTGCCAATTATGGGATGTATTAGTGCTATGTTCAAGGCATTATTTGGGGACTTAACTCTGTGTCCAATATGTACATTCACAACTCATAGAAGCAGGTAACAAGTTACACTGCTTCCTTCAGGTTCTTCATTTGGTTGTTTTTGCTATTCAACCAAACCAAACTGAGACAACAAAGCTTGGACCTCTGGTGATGGTTTTGTCAATACATACAACAAAAAAATAGATATCAAACTATCTATTTAGTGAATATTTCTAGGCTTTTTCATGGCCTGCTTCTCAGTAGTTACATTGATGAGGCACTGTTGAGTTTTTAGCAAATTTTAAAACTTAGCATTTTCTTGCTTTGATGTGAACAAGCAGTGTAATAGTCCTCCACTAATGAAATACCAACAAGATGCAATTGTTTAAAAAAAATACTGCAGTAATTTCCATATTTCATATTTAAAATCCCTTTTCCCACAGAACACAGAAGGCTTAGAACAGCTCATGCCTTGGACTAGTGTTCTGTTATATTTCACACACTAGAAAAAATGTCTGGTTAATGTCTTGGTAGAAGAATTCTGGCTGAGGCAAATTTCTCTATTGTTTACACTGCATATGGATTTTACTAGAGTAAGGAATTTCTTATCCTTTCTTCTTACACTGTTTATTTACTTTCATGAAAACCTGAAAATAGTTATGTACTCCAACAGAGCAAATTGAAATATTATTATGTAACATAGTAAAATAAAATGTAAACAGATGCATTTTAATATTATACAATGCAGTATTCTATGGCTCATTAAACCATATTCATTACTAAGCTGGATCCACAGAAACAATTTTGTAGCTTTAACAATGTACCAGATGTCAGATGTTTGCTGTGTCAGATGGTTTTATTCTTTAGCCACTAGGAATTTACAGTCAAGCTTGCCTCAATAAACACATAAATCTGGTAACATCTATCAAATTTGCCAGTATTAGTTGGAATTAAATTCTGAGACAGTAGTCAGGCCCCATATAATTTTATGCAGAATTTTTTCTAGATAAAGTTCCCAAGTGGAAAGTCCTGAGGCATGGGAATTTATTTTGGTCCAATCAAAACAAAATTTTTCAAATCAATCTCTCTACCTACAAACAAACTTTGTCACCTTGAATGAAAAAAAGGTTCAGTTGAAAAGCACTCAACTGAAATGTTCTGCCACTTTTAAGGAATTTCTTCTTTCCACGTCCCCCCCATTCTTCCACTTCATAAATCAGAGGGGAAAAGACTCCGAACAACAAACCACAGACATTTATCTCTGAGTTACAGCAACCAGAAAGGACTGCTGGCACCCAAACTACCAAGCCACAGTAACTGCACCCATTGCAACTCCCACCAGCCCACTTCTGTGCTTTTTAAAAGAACTGGAAAGACCCTGATCTAGAGGATTTCTTAGTGAGAGAAAAGATCAGTTTGCCTTTGCCATTACTCACATCCAAGCACCTGCTGTGGAACCAAATGGTCACATGCTGCTAATGAACACAATCATCACCCCTCAGAGGTGGATTCCAAGAGCTATTGAAGCTGTCTGTACAAACTGACCACAGACAGTTCTAGTCTGTTATTTATAGCCACCCTAATGGTTTCAGCCTTTTTCCAGTCTCCATTGAGTAGAGCTGTGCTGTGCTCTCATGTTATCAATCTTAATAAAAGCACTGGAGCTGATAACCTAGAACTTAAATGATTTAGTTTAGCTGCCAGATCTAATATTAGTCCCATTTTCCACTTGTAAAATTTGCATCTTGCAGCTAACAAACCACTTTTAATCCAGCATCCTGAAATCTCTCAGCTCCACACACTGAAAATGGTAACAGCAGCCTACAATGATGTTAACCTGAATCCAGCTACACCTGCTTCCACTTCTACTTGAATTTTCTGCTTTCCAAGTTAAAATTCCATGCAGCTTTATGGGAGGTTTTATCAGCACAATATGGTTTTAGGACTATCCCACTCATTTATGTTGTCTTATGACTGATTTCAAAGACATGGATGTATGCCAAGGAGCTAACATCCAATCACAGCTGCAAAACATCCCAGGCTATCAGAAGCATCTTTAAATAATAGTCTATAGTCAAAGCAAAGAACTCAGTTGTACGTCTGGAAATCAAGCATAGATCGAAACACAGGCACAACTACTACTCTGGCTCTATTCTCAGTTCAGTGAGAGCTGACTTGAGTTCAAATCACTATTTCAGGAAGAGAGTCAGGGGTTTGGTAGTTTATTTTTTAAGTACATACAGACAACTTCAATGTCTGCTCTTCTTACTAGACCTTTACATTTTTTAAATTAAACTAATTCCAAAGATTTCATGATTCCTCTCTTGATCATCATGACAAGGCATCCTCCTGAGCTCCAGCAGCCAAAAAATTGGCAGCTGTCTGCACTGACCACTGGAAAATATTTTCTCCATCCATACACCTACAAAAAGGAATTCCCAGAGCAGTCTGCACAGCTCAGTGAAGACAGCTACTGGGAATGCCTGGAGATAAATATAAGGACCAACAGCAAGGATGGATTTCCCATCTTAGCCAGTTACACTGAAACCAGCTTGAACTTAGGCCAGACTGAAATGAACATTTTTTTTACAGATATGCAAACCAGACATAGCAAAGGTGACTAGACCAGAACCATTTATAACTTCTCTCACAATTGAATCTGTTAGATCTCTCTTTATCTTTCTAAATCTAACTGCAATGCTCATAGACACTGCTGGCAGTTCTGCAGCCTCTGCCCTCACACTGCATTTACAGAAGATGATCTGAATCTGAAAACCTTTGCTCCCCATGGGCCTCTAAACCACATCAAAAAACTGACCCTTTCCAGGGATGTACAACCTCTTTGGTTGTTGATCTTTCAGCTGGTGGCAGTTTTCAAGCTGTCTGTTGCATAAGTTAATGGCTGCCTCCTCCAGCTTCAGGGTGTCTCGTGAACACAGCCTGTTGAAATGGTCATCTGCCTCCTTAGACCCAGAGTGTGCTCTCAGTGTGTAGATCATTAGCAACAGATCATTCATAAAAGCTTAAAATAAATGTCTGCCATACCACAAGAAAATAGTCAGACATCAGTGTTAAATACTTCAGTCACCATGCCAGATTGTGAATTGGGGGGCAGAAAATAGCTCTGAAATTGTGCCTTGTTAAGTGTCACTGCTAAACTCAGCACTCAACATTTGGAACCAGGCCAAATTTAATTTTAAAAAAATTTTACTCATCAGATATTCATCTGCTATGATGCTATGTGGGGATCAGGAAAAAAAAATCCTCCAAAAGCATCACAAAATTGAGAAAAGGCAATTTGTCTTGAAGTAACTTCAGCCAGAAAAAATCTCCTCTGGACTTGCTTCAACTGCACAAACAAAAACTGAGATACTTCCTCTGCTCAGGTGAGACCATCTCCATTCAGGGCTGTCCTTCCTGACAGTTTTTTTGAAGCATATTAACTCAGTTTAAAGAAATCATACTGATTTTTTTTCCCTCCCCTCCTGTTTTCTTTGTGTTTTCTTATAGTAGACTATTGAGTCAATTCAGGGATATTAACAGATGTGTTGCTCTATTTTTAGAATCTGTTCAATGCTCTTTATTGATCCAACAATTGATGATTACAGTAGTAAAATGCTGTCAAACCATTGATACTCGTTATGAAGATGAAGCACCCCACACAGAAAGGATATTTTCCAGATGAGCCTTCAGAACACTAAAATCTCAGGTTAGTTTCTAGTATATGTTATCCATAATTATAGTATCTGGTTTATTGATTCATATTACTATATTTTATTTCCAATTTTAGTCAGACCAGCCTTTCTGTTTCTATAGTTACTGATCCGATTTTCTCCTTTACAAAGGACAAAAGAAAGAAAATTTACACTTTTTTTTTTTTGTGGGAAGAGAGGCTGCTCCTTCCCAGAGGCAGAGGGCAGCAGCTTCTTATAGAAGTGGGCAGACTGTGGGTCTTGAGCAGCACAAAGCTCCCATCCCAGGGCTCTGAGACACGGCCAATAAAGAGCTGTGCCTGCGTGGAAATCCAGAAGTTCAGTAGGAAAGGTTGCTTAGTGCCACATCTCTTGGCCCAGGGCCACAGCAAAATTCTTTCCAACTTATGCATGTGTTTACTGTCATGCACTGATGTGGCCTCAAGGTAGCTTCACTTCCACTGAGACTTCTCAGAGACATACACCTTTCCAGTCTGGAGAAATACCTCCTAAAATTAACTCTTCCAAATCCTTCAAATGCTACAAACTCAAAGAAAACAGTGATTCACTCCCAGCCTCCATCCTCATGCACTCACTAATTCTGCCCTGACAGTAAAGTAGGCATTAGATGACAAGAGTATTTCTCAGACTTCATCTGAAAAGACTTGCACATTTTCATCAGTGCATATGCTGCAGTGCTTGAATCACAGATTTTTACCCAGAGAATGCACCTGATCTATTGCAGTTCTCTGCACTGATTTCTGTGACCTATATCAAAAAGGTTTTATGTGTTAATTCCTATGTCAAACCTAATGAAGTGGAGCTAATCTAGCCAGGATAGAATCTGTAGAAGAAAAATTTTCAGAAGTGACAGAGAATCCATTGTAATTTTTATCCACTCACACTTTGTGCTTTCCTCAAATTGTGAGGAGGGGAAAAAGAACCAATGCAAACAAACAAAAAAAAAGCAAAAAAACCTCCCAACAAACCAAAGCACATTAAAAAGGAAGGATCATAAGTTCTGGAAGCCTAAATACAACATTTAGAGAGGTACATGACATTTTGTCAGCACGATAGAGATTATGTAGCACAAGAGAATAACATCACGACTTGTCATATCCTTTTTGTCAGTATTCAGTGTTTTAAAAATACTTCATTGTGTAAACAGAGAACCTTCAGATAAGACATGAAATAATTCTCCTACAGTTACCCACAGATTGATAAATTAATCACATTAATAAAATACTGGGTTTTTTGAGTCTGACTATGAAGACTCCATATATTTGTGCCTGACAAGTTCTTCTCCAGATATATCCTTGCTGAATTTTCTCAGGTTCCATTGTACTAAGTGACTGTCCAGAGTACAAAGAAAATCAAGCAGCAGCCCCCAAAACAGTGGTTTGGAATACTCAAAGGTAGTACTGGCTCTTTTACTGATTTTAAGGAACAAACAGCAAATCTGTCCTGCAATTCAGATAATATGCACTGAAAATAGCATGTGACATGCATTATATATGAAAACTTGATAAAATAAAAGTATTTAAAATAGATGTTAAATTCTTTTTTACTTAAATGATTGTGTCTAAATTGTTGCACAAAACAGGTAAGGAGAATACCTTAGGTAACAGCCCTGCTGTAATAAACTGTGCTGCTGCATGTGAAAGAGACAACAGGATGAGGTTCCAGCACCCTATTTCTGACACTGCCTTTTTTGCTTGCTGAACTTTGTGCTCTAAGTATTAGCTATTGGAAGTGCCATTAATGCTGTCCAGTTCGTCCCAACATCCCTCTCCCATCACACCACAGAAGGTGCTTGAAGAATGAAGAGCTTCATTTGAGTTGTGGATGCTTAAGGTGATAAGTCTCAAATGCTTTCCACATGCTCATGAGTCTCTGGGTTTCCCAAGGCCATACAGCTGTGATTTCAGCAAAAAAATTCCACCAGCACTGTGTTTCACTAAAGTACCAATTACTGTGCTTAAACCTCCAGGAACCATTTCTCCTGCAATCAAATGGATGTTTCTGTTTGGGACACTGAGAATCGAAGGGCCTTGATTTTATTAGACTGTTAGACCTACCTATGTAGCTCATTCAAGACCTTTTTTGTACTTTAGCAGATATTACACAAAAAGAAATATTACCTAAGCAGACATCAAAGAATGGGACTTGCATTCAGAAGTCCTAATTGACTGAAATAATATATAACTCCTAAGCATGAATTTCTGATAAAACAAAAAAATTGTTTCAGCTGCACATTGCCCTTGACATTGTGCTTGTTGCTAATAGATTAACATGCAGTTTATGTGACCCTGGGTGAAATTTAATTTTCATAATTCACAAATGATGAAAGCCTTGTAAACCACTAGAGAGGAGAAAACTAATTTGCATCCTATTGTGACTTAATGTCATTTAACATTCCATACATTTCTGGCAGAGCTGCTTCAAACAGTTTGTGGATCCCACTGGTTATGTCTGCATTGTAACGTGTCCCAGGGGGAACAGAAATATTTTTTACAGATCAGTGATCAATAATATTAAAGGTATCCAGAAGACCGTGAAAACAAAAACTGACATGAACTGCATTTTTCCAAACACTTATGGCCCAGTTCTGACCTTTGTTACTCAGTTAACCCAGGAATTTACCACTACTCCAAAAGTATCCGTGGTTCAGCTTCCAATGAAGAGCTTACCCAATAAAGTCCAAATGTTTGTTTTGTATGCAGAATCCCAACCCAAATTTCTTACAGTGTTACCTTTTTGGATGGCACCCAAGAAGTAGCTATCTCATAATTCTCATTTGTGCTTCCCCCATTAGTTTTTAGGATGAATCCCTTTCTTTTACATAGTGAAAAAAAAAAAGGGAGATCCTGAATTATAATTCTGATGCATTGAAAAGGCCGGAAACACTCAACAGGAGTTTGGAATATGCTCTCTCCAATCCAAAGGAAAAGCTATGTTCAGTCAAGGCTCAATGGTGGCACATGCATAATAGAACACACACAATGGCAAAAGCAAAAGTTTTCATTTTACTTGGATGAGGAGGGAAAGGGTGCGTAAGAATTTACCAGTAATTATTGAGTTTGAGTAATCCTGACTCATGTGGCTCAGAGAAATTAGGAGTACCTGGTCCTGGCTACTCTCACTACTTCAAATTTCTCTGACAACCTGATAAAGATAGGAAATGCAATGGAGACTTATGGATTCCTTTGGAAGGAATTTTTTTTAACCATGGTGTGAACATCAGCTTAATATTCTGGGGAAAACAAAACCAATAAAGAATCATACAAAAAAGTAAGTGTTCCATTTGGGAACTTAAAACTAGTTCAATTTCAAATTCCATACCATAGAAGCAACCTCAGTGTTCCCTGTTCCATATTTGCTAGGCTATGACACAAGAGAGAGCAGAGGAGACTCCCAGTTTTTATGACACATTCCTACTTGCTGGCCAATCCATCTTTCCCCAGTGATGGGAAGCCAGAGTGATGGGAGGGAAGGTGGAGATCTTCACACCCCCACTATGCAGTGGTGCAAGGTAGGGAACAGCCCTAAGGGTCTGCCACACCATCTTGTGCCACCCACAACCCAGGGCTGGTTAGCAACAGCTCTACCTAAAAACTCAGCTCTATGCATTCCCAAGTCGCTCTTGGAGGACCTGACCTAAATTATCTACAAAGCCCCTCACAACACTGGGATAAATGCAGAAAACAAACCACAGCCCCTTGTTTCAAAATACCAGCTTACATTATTTCTAGGCATGTAAAGGACAGTTTCAAAGGATGATACAAAGATTTAGAATAGCCGAATATTAGCCACAAACTTTGTCCTGGTGACTCTCTATGGTTTATAAATACTCCCTACAGGCTTTCAGAGATGCTTTTCCCTCTCCATTACCCATTTATCTGACTATTCCTCATTAATTTTAATACTGTGACACTTACAGAAATAATTCTATGCTACATCATTTCTGTTGCAAGCTATTTACTTATTAGTGCACACACATATCCCCGAAGGACAAAGTACTCAAACTGCACAACAAAATGCATAACTCTCTGAAACAAATCAGATCTATGCATGCACTGCAGATAAAGCATCTGTTCAAGAAAATAACAAGTGAAAAAGTGTTACATACAATTTGTTCTCATCAATGGGGATTAGAAATAGATTGCTAAATGTCCATGAGACACATGAATGGTGAATGCTAGAAAGCAGGGAAGCAGAGAAAGGTGCCAACAACTTAAGCTCTCCTTTGTTCTTTTCCATTTACAAACTAGCAGGTACACATAAAAACCAGTCATGAATGTTTGATTAGCTTTGACTTACACAAAAGTATCTGTTATATTTCTTTGAAGGGCGCTTGTTTATTTAGTGTTTTTACAATGGCAAAGCTAACAAAGACTATGCATTAGCTCAGCCTTATGCTAAACAAGGCTCTGATATTATAATTTGGAGGGGTGAAAACTCACCAGGTTTCCTTATGGTAGCTTTGCATTTTTCTGTCTTGGTTCTCTAATATAGTGGGTAACAATATTCCCTGTTTCTTTCCAGTACAGGCTACAGACATTCATTAGAATTTTTAGAAATGTTTTGATTGAACTAGGTTTAAAATAAAAAACACTTGCCTTTTTTATATTTACTTCATAACTATCTTTCCCAATTAAAACACTGCAAAGTATTTCATTCACTTCCACGAGTACTTTGAAATCGTTTTTCTATTTCTGGAATCACTAATCTCAAATGAGAGGTCATAGAACACTAGTTGACATTAAAATGCAGGTGACAGTGCCTTTGTCAAAGGCAGAATTAGGACTCCACTAATAAGATTAAGTAAAGAAATAGTGTGTCAGAAAGTTATGAAGAAATGAGTGTAAGTACATTTGAAGAAAATCCATGTGTAATATGAAAAATCAAAGAAATATGTAGAGAGCCAACCTGAGCAGATAATTTTAACAATTAATATAAAAGTTCAGGATTTTTGAAGGGATATAAAAATAATATTGTCATATCTTACAAGTGGAATTAATGCCGTATGGGGATGCTATGTATAATAATAGTAGTTTTTAGACTTCTAACAGAAAGAAAGGGAAAAAAATCCAATACTATATCAACTTTTTCATAGATATCATTTAAGTATTTGGAAGCAGAATTATTCCATCAAGATAAAAGGTTAGTACAGTAGGTTGGAAGCCTTTGATTTTATGTCTAGCACTGCTGATTAAGTCCAGAATTGTAACACAGGTGAGCAAGTTTGAAGATTTCAAATCTCCAGGCAGCCAGCAAGATCAATTTTCTCTGCTACTAAAATCAGTGAATTAGAAAATATAAAGCTGCATATATAAATAGTTGGGTGTCATTAGTTGCCATCAGCACCTGCTACACCATAAATTCAGAAGGACCTGCATGGATTTTTGGACATCTGCAGTATTGCAGCATCCCTCTACCACCTGCAGAGGGTACAAACCCTGAAGAATAGAGCCCAAACAGGTGGAATCACACATTGCATTAGTTGGCAAAGAAAATCTGGTTCAGAAAACATTATTCTGTCAAGAATTTAAGATTTGTAACACTAAATAATGTGCAGCAGATGGAATTAGACCATGGAAAGTCTTGAATTGGTGTAATTTCCTGCTACTTTATGTGTCAGCCCATCTGGGTGAACCCCAGGCCCCTATCCAAGTGAGTGCCCGTACATTTAAATCTCCAATTCAGCTGATCATAAGGATGGTAATTCATTTTGCCACTACAACACACTAAATAAGAGAAAGCAACCTTTTTTCCTTTACAAGATGTGAGCTCTTCAGAAGTTCAAGTATTCCATTTTAATACTAACACTTGATATATGCATTGATCATTGGAAAGTGGAGGTTTCTGTCCCCTCTTTCTAATCATCAAGAACAATCTACGTGGACTGGTCTTTGCCACACAAGAAATAAATTAACCTACTGCATACCTCTCTGAACTAAGAATCATTATTTCCACTCCTAAAGTAGCCACAGACTTTTGTTTTTAACAAATAACTTTTGTTTATATTTTGACATATGCAATTTAGGTTGTTTCCTGGTTTATTCTATGTGTAATCTCAGGGGAAAACCAGCAAACCCTAGCCTAAAGCTAGAGTACTCTTCATTGCTGTACATGTCACTCCTAAACAACACAAGGTGAAAATACAACCAGGCATTTGCCTTGCACCTTTAAAAGATGGATGGAAAGGTGAGATAGCTTAGAGAAACATTACATAACAATTTCATATTTTTAACTCCTTTCTCAGCTTGCCACAATACAGACAGCAAGACTACCAAAGTACTACAATAGCAGCAATAGATACTGAAAATTATATCAAATATCAACTCATTATTCATTAGGATATAACAGGAGAATTATTTTTGTTTATACACATGGTCGCTTACACAAGTCCAAAGTACATAAAAGGTCTGATTTCAACTGACATTAAAAAAAAAAAAAAGAAAATAGAAATTCAAAATCTTCCACTTAGTAAAGCATATTGCAGTCTTTATATATAGATAGTCTCAGTAAACCTTTTGTGAGTAAATTACTGACATGAAGTTTGCCATTTTTATGAGTAAACCTTAAAGAAAACTCTCTTACTAGTGAATGACTTCACAGGTTACATCTGTACCAAACATCAAAGCCACACAAATCCTGTGTGACTGATGGTACTGGAACAAATGAATTGTAGATGTAATTCCACTGGAATGAGGATAAAACCTCTAAAACCTCAATATTTTATAGGCATGTATTTTGATCTTTTCCCTTCATTTTTACTATTCCAAGTTCTTTTTCAATTATTTCCTTTTTTCAAACTCTTTATGCAGAAAAAAACTCCCTTTCAAAATACAAGAGAGCAGTCCATGGTTAGCTCACAAATATTAATATTTGAAAAGTCAGCACCATATTATGGGTTTGAGTTTCTGTATGCATGGAAATATCCAAGTGCTTTAATATCAATGTGAATATGTGAGCAATTCCAAGCCTTTTTTGCATAAGGGATATGTAAGGAATTAAAAATAATGACAAGACAGCAGTGAAATTAAATTATTTTTTGGCACAAGCCTTTACCATAAGGGATAATGAGGAAATTTCTATTCCAAAGGCATTTCTTACAGGAATTCACAGTGTGGACTTGAGAGAGATTGAACGCCTTACAAAGGAAATAATAGAGCAACCTAAGAAATTCAAGTGCAGTGAATCGCCACCGTATGGTTCTTGTTGCAATGCTCTGGAAGAAATGAACTATGGAATAGCAAAGTTACTGAAGAGTAATTTAATGAACTTAAAAGTATCAGCACTTCTTGAGTTTAGAGGCCCTCTT
The DNA here is from genome assembly GCF_000277835.1 of Geospiza fortis. Lineage (NCBI taxonomy): Eukaryota > Metazoa > Chordata > Aves > Passeriformes > Thraupidae > Geospiza > Geospiza fortis. Next base: position 3,605,706 of record NW_005054371.1, on the reverse strand, counting down.
ATTTAACCTGAGTCTTCCATTGGAGACAAAAGAGATCTCAAAATACAGAGCCAGGGGAATAACTTTAGCCTGAAGAAGCTACTTGAGAATCTAATTAAGCATAAAATAGTGTAATTATATTTTAATTGGTTCAAATTAGAGTGACTTGTGCAAGAAACAATAATGCCTTTGCAACCAATTACTTGTGTTTGAGTAAAGTTAAGAGCAGTGGAGAGATGTGACCAACCAGCTCAATAAAAAGCCTGTGGCTTATCATTCACCCTGTGCACCAGCTCAACTACCTGCAGAGCCACAAAGAAAAGTGCTTCAGGTTTGTTAGTTATTTTTTGTTTTGGAAAGTGACAGATAATTCATCTTGAGAAATTAGTTAAACTATAAAAAAAGTAAACTACAATTTTATTTTGTTAATTTTCATATTTAAATATTTTTAGATCCATTTCAGTTACACACACTCAATCAGGTGCACATTTATCTCACTTTGTACAGCAAACATTTACCTAGGCAGAAGTGGGATGCATGGTCAGAAACCAAACCTGTGATACACTGCAGGAACATCCCAGTTCAGTGCTTCAATGCATCATCAACAGTCCGTGGGATTTCCTGCAGGTAATGGAATGCCTCCTCCAGGCCTCTTCCTGCACCCCTTCATCCCTTTTCTCTAAATCTGAAGGTGCAAAGCTTCTGCTCACCCTCGCTATGCTTCTCTCTGTCTTCCTGTGTAGATGAATTTTGCCTTGAACTCCCTGGTAGTATCCCATTTTATTCAGAAAAACCTTCAGATCCTCACAGCTCTCACTGCAGGGCTCCGGTTGGGTTTTTTCCCTTTACAGTGTAATCAGCTTATGCTGTTGACATACTCCATAATTTCATAGACCTTGTGTGCCTTGATATCAACTTATCAATAAAATACTTTAATCACAGGAGAAGTCTCAGAAATCACTCTCTTAAATGTTTATTCTGCTACATTAAACTATGCAGAGGGAGGGAGAAAATTACTTTGCAGCCAAAAAATTCATGAGGAGCTGAGTGATTGCAGTCTTCCAGAGGCAGCATGAAACAGGCAATTCAGACTTTGCTTTCAAAGGGAATGAATTAACTTACAAAGCTGGTCAGGTACATCTGTGATGTTGACAGGACCAACCTTCCAATTCCAGATTGTAGCTACTTGAAAACTCATCTGACAAAGTGATCTGGGTTGAGATCTCCCTCATCAATTATCAGCAAGGTGTTTAATATCCCCTGGAGGATGGATAAATGACTTATCATCCTTCTTCTTTCCCCAAAAATTTCAAAGATGATATTTTGAGCTTGATGCTGGAATAGCACACTTTAAAATATTTGAAAATTGTGCATTAGAGAGAGAAAGAGGAAAAAAAGCATTCTGAACTATGAGTTAATTTCCAGGGCTGATGAAATTATAAATGATGGAATTAATCTAAAAGAGACCAATCTGCTGCTGCTTGTTTTTATTGAAGACCCAGGAAAACAAATAGCCTTATGACAACCTTATGAAAAGTGTACTAAAATACCAGAAGCCAGGGAAAGGAGACCCTATAAAAAAGTACATGAAAAAGTTAAAGAAGGGAGAAAGTGAAAACAAACCATTAAAAATATAAAATAGCAGAGATTTTTATGACAGCACTAGTAAAGGACTAGGGCAGGTGTATGATTCAGGCTGCATAAAGCAAAAGTATTTAAATCAATGAAAGGGTCCTGTATGCTGTCATTAAAGGTCTTTGTACCTGCACAGGTTCAGTTACAAAAATGTTTGCAATGGAAGGTTACTTAACTGCCTGAGAGCAATTCTAAGGTGCTTTTAATAATGCTCTTTAATAGCACTAAACCTGCAGCAGAGAAACAGCTCTGCTAATTTGGACCTACACCTTCCTAATATTGCCTGTTTTGTGTAAGCATAACTCATATCAACCTGAAAGACAAAAACCTCATTTACTACACACTGTTAGAGACTGAGTAGAAGTGAGAGCTGTAACTTCCAAACATCTGGTTTCTATAAAGCCACTAAAAGCTTATATTGATCCACTTTGGGTGTATTGGAGTATTCTTCCTGATCTTAAAGGACTGTTTAAAATGCATGTCTGCCAGCAGCATAATAAAACTAAGTAAGAGGAGAAACAAACTTTTTTATACTCCAAGATAAAAGAATAAAACCACTACAACAGTGCACAAGAGGAATCTGACAATTTGTATCTTTTGTACAATTTATAGCTGTACCTGAAATACCCTCTAGAATTTCAATAACTTCACTGGCAGGATTGCCCTTAGGAGGGAAATCAGAGAAAAACAAATATTCTTGAAGGACTGGTGCCACTGGCTGGGGCAAAATTACAATGCCAGGAGAGAAACCCTAGCCCTACTGCAAATATATAGTCAACTCCTACTGCTTTTGTTAATTTAACATAACAACTCCATTCCAAAAGCATGAATGGCAGCAGCAGCATGGCACACCCTTGACAGAAAGAAGCCAACTTTCCTCTAAAAGCAGTCATTAGGGAAAAATACTCAGCATATAAAAACATTGCCTTTCATTGCAGTTTTGCATTGAAGGTTATGCAACACAATTCAAATGTAACATTTAAATCGTCTCAAAAGAGCACAATGATCATTCAACTGTGTAGCCAACAGCAGCAAAGAGAAAGATCAGTGTGCTATAAATGTTACAAGAAGTTTTTCTGTTGCTGAGTTTGACCTATTGAACTTCCTTCTGGAAATCAAATGGCTATTTAAAACAGAAAATATTTTAAGGTTTAGTAGTAATTTCCAAAAATCAATAATCAAATTTATGCCCAAGACTGTGTGTAATCTCATTGAAACTCTTTTTCTGCCCACCATCACTTTCCTGTACTTGGCTACAAATTAGCAAACCACAAAAACCACTACATCCAAATGAAGATCTGCAATCAAGCTATTGAAGTGAGCAAGTCCCAGGGCCTGCCAGGGAATTATCCCAGGGCTGGCACTCGCATGGCTGTCCTTCCATCACCCCTGACCCCGTGTCATCTGAGCTGAGCCATGGGAGCACAAACCCCTACCCCAAAATGCACAGAGCTGGGGGCTTGTCCAGTCCCCCCCTCTCCAAGCCAAGGCTCACAAGCCACTGGTCATAAACTTCAAAATCCAGCTCAGTATTTCCCTTTCCATAAGGAGAGGCAGAGAGGAGAAGCACATGGTGAGCAGAAGAACATTATTTCTTCAGCCATCAATTATTCTGCCAGATGCTGCCCACAGTCCCTTTTTTTTTCTCTCCAAAAAGCGCAGGGCATCAGAGAGCAGCAGTGCCTGGCCACAGTCTCTTAATCATAGGGAACAGGATTAAGAGAAAAATTGGATTGAGTGCTTCCTCAGCTTAGCTCCACTGTATCCTTCTCTGCAGTACTGCTGCCATATGACTTCACCTGGGAGCCAACATTGTAACCAGGAGCTAAAGTATTGTAGTATGAAAACAGAAGTGACACCTTTAACAAAGATTCTGCACAATGAATGCCATTTATTGACATCCATCTGCAGCTTTTGTAATACCTGGTCTAGAGATTTTTCCCAGGACATGAAAGACAAAATTTACAACAGATTTACAAAATTTACAATACAATTTACAAACAGCACAGCTGCTGCTGGGGCCTAGCACTGATTGCCCCAGTGGTCTGCACTGCTCCAACCCAAGCACACATGCATTTATTATTGCTCACCTTCAGAACACAATGCCTGGCTTTCTTCTGGTTTGTTTTGGGTTGGTTTTTTCCACCCTCAATGATGAAACAACATAAATCAATGTCCCATAAGCATCATTGCACCCACTAAATGGCCAGCAGGGAAACTTTAGCTGGAAGCAAGACTCACCTTGAAAAGCACCCCTGTGAACCTCAGCTGAGACCTTAGCACCTTTTTTACTATTAATATTACCCATTAAAACAATCAATTTGTTGAAACAAACACTCATGGAGTTTATAGAAATATATCTTTTTGATTATTGGAATGTTTCATAAAAGTTGTAATATTTTTAATGGGTTTGAGCTCAGGTTTTAGAAATCAAAATGTTAAATGTTTTAGTTTGACTCTATAATAAAATATAAAAGTATACTGCCCTGCTACCCCCCTCCCCCCCAGAAAAAGGAAAAAAAGAAAAAAATAACCCAGTAAAAAACACCAAATTTAGGTTCATGTTTTGACAGGGTTCAATAATCTTTTTCCGTTTTCTTACATAATGCAGGGGGTTTATTTTAAACTTAAGCATCTCCACTGTCAAAAGAAGTTTTACTAAGAGTGAAAGTGCAGAGATGAAAGAAATAAAAGAAAATTGACTACCAATTTAAACCTCAAACTTCAAATTACTGACTGCAATACATAATAAAGTTTAAGAATTTGACTTTCCTTCAAAAATAGACATCTCAAGAAAACAAAGTAGAATCAGAATCATGAGTTTCTTTCAAGTGGAATATGAGAGTTAAGAAAACTGTGGTAATATTTTAACAAAAATTAGATATTCTAGGGAGGGAAGGGTTTGCAAACAGAATAACTTTGTATCATTTGGGGATCATATGTCAGTTAGGAATTTTTTGCAATTTAATGTAACATACCACACAATATGACCCATATAACATTAACTAATCATCTTAGTTATTAAAATGAATAATTACAAATGTTAAACCAGCGGCCCTTGTCACTCATAAAGAGATAATTGGGTTTTTTCAATCCTGACTGATGCTTACAGAGCTAGATCCAACACTGGTTATACCAGAATTCTGGTCATTATTTCCCCTCCACAGAAAAGAAGCTACTGATGAAACTAGTCAGAGGAGAGGTGTCTGAGCCCCAAACTGGGGGCACTGACAGAGCAGAGGCAGGAATGTCTGTCCACAGAAAGTGACCTTGACAAAAACTACCAACAAAGAGGAGCATCAGCAGCTGCTGGTTGTGTGAGTTGTGACAAAGCAGCAGCAGTGGGTGACCAGGAAGGAAGATGGCAATTAGGGTGAGAAGTGCTGCACAGATGGCTCAGCAAAGTGCAGACACATCAAAACCTGCACACTGCCAGAGCAAGGGCTTTGTTTCAAGTACAAGTTCAAGGCTTAGGAGCAAACTTTTAAAGTGTGACTGTGAAGTGCTCCCTGCCCCAGACCCTCAGCACTGCCTGCCTGCTGGTGCAGAGCTGCTGCCCCTGCTAAAGGGGCTCTGGGAAACACAAGAAGGAAATCTCTGGCACTTCAGAGCCAGAGCAATGGGCTGGAGCATCTGTGGGACAGAGTTCGACTCCAATTGTGAATTCAGGAATCAGAAAATGTAACAGCAAGGTCAGAGCAGGTGCAGTGAGGTTAAAAAAATCTGTCATAATTTCAATGAAAAAGGAAGCTTGGCTGTAAATATGCTATATTCTTAGAAAATGACTTGTTGCAGTGAAGGACAATGGCCTGAGGAAGCCCCAGAAGCGAGTGTGCGTGTGGGCATGGTCTCTTTGGGTTGCATATGTTGCTCAAAGAACTGCTGAACAGAAAGTATTGCAAGAACTTTAAAAAGCAGGCTAGGATGAAAGAAGACAGGGCCAAACTTTAGGGACAAAAATATTTGAGATGCAATGACAGAGCTTCATGTGATTTTTGGATTATCCTCATCTCTCAGACAGATGTCTCATGACATGGCAGAAGGAATTAATACTTTGACTTTGATACAACAAAAACCCAGAATCATATTCAATTCTAGAGATCAAAATTTAGGTTAGAAGGCAGCAATAATCTTGAAAGTCTATATAAAATTGTAAAGCAAGATTTAGGAATCATTCAGGGAGCTTTTTAGCAGGCTAAATGCAATCCTTCTGCAAGGTAAACTTATATAACCTGTAATGTAGGGATTTATTCTGTGCCATTTATGACAAAGTTCACATTTAATTTTGAAAACATCTGAAAGTACTTTTCCTAATCTACTTTCTAGTACTAAAAACTGTTTTTTAAAATACATTGTTTGAAGTACAAGTACAAAGAATTAATGACTTGTGCAATTAAGCATTTGCTTCTGCATCCTGAGCATTATGTTCATTAGAGCTTAAGCCTGATTTTTTTTTTCTAAAAACATAAAACAACATGAAAAGAGTTTTAAAACTAGGCAGCCATGTTTTCAGCATTGATATAAACAGCACTATTTTTACAGGTCTGATAAGTGACCTCATGGATTGGTTTCAGCCAGACCAGCACACATCTCCCCATTGGGGAAGCAGTTTCACTGCCTGTGCTCATCTGGTGTTGAACACACGTTCACAGACTACCAGCAGATGATCCTGCAGACTCAACACAGCCTGAACTACTGAATTCTTGTGGTTTTAAACTCCCACTGAATCTTACATACCCAGATTTATGTGGATTTGATACACCTTAAAGCCATAATTATTTCTCTACACATAGTGATCATTAGAAAATTCTGACGTAGATTTTTAAAGGTGTCTAAGGTGATTTGGCAAAAAAAAAAGATAAAAGCACCAAAATCTATCAAGAATTACTCTAATTTTTAATGATTATAAGAATATTATTTTTAATGGAATAGGTTATCAAAGATAAGTTTAAAATTCCAATATTTCATTTAAGAGCAAAACCAAAACCATACTTTTCTGCTCAAGGGGGAAAAAAAATTGTGCAGCCCTTTTTATAAAAAACTATTGAGAAATTATGCATAATGGAAAAAAGCAAAATCATTCTTGTTGCCAGAAATAAACTGACACTGGCCAAAGGCTGGTTTGCATTTGACAAAATGAGGGAGTGGAAAAGGAGAAAAGCCTAAAATCAGATTCGTGGGTCAATTCCAATCAGTCACAATTCCCTTTTACAGCTTTTAAAAGGTTCTCTGTAATGATGGACAAAACCACTACAGGCTCATTATTTTTACTGTAGTAGAGTATGGGTATTAAAATTTATGAGTAAAATAAAATTGTCCCCAGGCCATAGATCTCGCATATAATAGGTGCTCATTCACTGGGTTCTTTTCATATTAATGAATGCAGAAAATACAAGTTAGGCTAAATTACAGGCATATAAATACAGTGAGATGGTTCAGATGGCACATAAAATGCAATGGTACACTCAAAATTATTTTTATTACTAGCACAGAGCACGGATATACATTTCTTCATGTTGATTGTTTCCTCTCGCTTTAGCCTTTATGTTTGTACTAATTAATCTATATTTAAAATTTCATCAGATGGCACTGCAGTTAGGAAAATGCTATTAATACTTTTTAAAAAGAAAATTAATTCCCTGATTCTCTGTTTGTATTGCATTCATAACTGGTTTTTGACAGCAGAGCATTTTAAATGCAAGTCCAGGTATTTTGGACATATTCAAATAATACATTCTACCTTATAAAGAGAGTCACTCAAGACTGAATTGTATTTCACAACTCTAAGACTTAGACTGCTATAATTTAGCTTTGATATTCTCAGAGAAATAAAAAAGTTTTTTAAAAGTTCTTTCTCAAAATAACTCTTTATTCACATAGCTAGTGGCTAGGGAGATAAGGCAAACTGTATACACCTAAAGAAAGGTTAAAATTTCTTTCCTCTCTAAGGAGATGTAGGTAGTCAATTCACTTCAGTTTCTTTTCTAAACTTCCTCTTAATACCTGCAGTTGCAAGCCCTTTGGAGCTCCTGTCAAATGCTTCATTACAGCAAAGACTTTAACAGGGCAAGAGAAATTCTGTATACTGTTTTAACTGGGTCTGTGTCAGCTGTGTCAAATTTCAGCCTTAAATACACTTGTAGGCAAATACAACTGATGCACAAGCAGTTGCAAGCTATTAGCTTTATGAAGACCTATAATTAAGACAAAAATTTCAAGGTGGAAATGGGTAAGACTGACATTAGAGCAGTAAATCACAACTCTTTCAACTGCTTGACTCATTTTAGCTCCCCTCCAAGAAATTTTTCCCTTTCCTTCCAAATGACTGAAGAATTTGGGAACATTCTAGCTGAGAAAAGAATTTCACTACTCATAAGCTTGTAAAGCAAAACTTCTTTGGAATTCAAAGGCTCATATGTTAGCACAAAAGTCTGCTTCATTGATGAAAAATATATTACTGTAAGTAATACAGCCTAGGAGCCATTTTACCTGGGAAAAGTTACATGGACTAGTAGTGTGTGCAGAGAAATATATTCATTTCATCAATCCATGGCGAAAATGAGGAAAAACATTAATTCCTGAAGAAAAAAATTACAACTCCCAAAAACTTCTGTTTGCTTTAAAAATCAAAGCAGAATCAACACTATTATAACAATATGTGCATGCCTGGAACTGCCTCCAACTATTTCTGTACAATTTCAGGGGAGGGATTACAGCTCAGTTTGGTTTGGAGGGTATTGGCTTTGGTTTTTTTTTTCTTATTTTTATAAGAAAGAGAACACAATTAGTTTCAAATCAAGATCCAGCAGCTGAAAGTGAGACTTATCTCTTCCAGCTGTGTGCAAAAGTCAGAGCCCCTTTACACCCCAGCTTCAGAGACAGGGTATGCTCCCAACAGATGTGTTACTTTAAACCACACACACCAAGTGCTGCACACACCTCACTGAAACAATGCACATTTGAGATCCCACTACTGGATGTGGCCTAAGAGAAAACAGATGTGGGCCACAATGGGATAAAGTGAGAAGAAAAAGAGTAAAATTTTATCTCATTTTTGTTTATCCAGTTGTTATGAGACGTGGAATATAGAGGAGAAATTAAGATAAAACAGCAGAAGAAAGCAACAGAGATAATAACAATACTGTATAAAATAATCTGTATATTCCTGTATGACTGGTACTGTATTATTAAAGTGCAATATAGTTACATATCATAGTATCAGTAATACTGACACAATAAAGGCAGTGAGGGGGGGAATACCTCTGTATTTTGTGTTTTGCTTCCAAGAAGGACATTTTCTGAAAGACCACTCTTAGAGCTGTGTTCTCCTGTTGAGCAGATGGCAGGCCCAGCAAGATGCCACCAGTGTACACAAGAGCTGTAAGAGCTGCCCTCTGAGTAAGCTGGCAGTCCTTACATTCCTTTTATATCTTGTTTACACTTGCAATTGTGTCAAAACTACTCAGACTGCAAGGATTGCTCACAAATTTAAATATTATTGGCATAGTGTAGGAATAAAATTTTGCTGCTTCACTGCAAGGACTTTGCTTGTATAAAGGGATGGAGTTGGGTTTTATTTGGTTGGTTGTCCAAAGCTGTTTGAAGAGAATTAAAGGTTCCTTCAGTTTTTAAATTATCAGGCTGCAGAGAGATTTAACTTATGCATCTGCAAAACAGTAATGACTGAACTTATTAAAAGAATTGTAGAGAATTGTTTCAGAAGAGTAGGACAAACAGATCTTTGCATAGGGAGTGGCTCATTTAATCAAAACCCACCAATAATATAATAAAAAATTAACTTTCCTGCCCAAAAAAACCCAAAAACCCCACAACCCAACATATCTAGGGCAGACAGAAGGAGGACTGCACCAGAAAAGAAATTCACCTCTATACACCCCCTAATCAGTTAACCAGAGAGATCAGCACAGCAACCTGGACCTCAGGATGTGTTATCCCAACTAACTGCATCCCAGAGGAAAGCATGCCCCATAACCAGACACGGGGGATGAGATCTCCTGACCTTGCAGGTAGAATCTAGCTAGTGCTGTAATCTCCCCAGGCATGGGAAGATGGGAGTCAAGGAAGATTTTTGGGGCAAATCTTCAGAATCTGCCTTCTTTACCAGCACAGCCAATCCATCCCCACTATTCTGCACAGAACAAGGGCCAGCAAATAGCTCCACCCCAGACATGCTCTGAAGGCAAAGCAGTTATGTACCTTCTCAGGGAGGCTGGAGATTTCTGTACATTTGTACATTTCTGCAGTCTTTAGACAGAAAATCAGGGACTTTAAGCGAGGTGTGCTTTTTTATTTAAAAGCCTATATTGCTCCTCTGACTCTGTATGACAAGAATGGAAGGGTGTGGAATCAACCAAGAATTACAGACTGCAGCTCCCCTGTTTGATTACATGTCTGTCTTTGTTCTCTGCCCTTTTCACATTTCTTCTGAGTGCCTTTATTTTTACTAGATGGGCAGTTACTTTTTTTTTAAATCACAACTGCACGATCTCTTTTACTTTTATCTTACCTTTCTTCACCTCCTCTTTGGTTATCTTTTCATTTTATTCTATTTCTTCCCATTAGTGGGGAAAAAACCAACCTGCCAAACTAAGATGCAAAGTACAAAGAAAAAAGAGCAAAGAAGAATGCTACTAATGTTTTTGCAAAGAGATAAAGAAAATGCATCATTAAAAATAAACGCCAGAAATTTTGATGTAATCACCCTGAAATACATAAAAATCCACTAACAGGTCTATAAGGACTACTCCAAATACTGGATTGATTTTTTTTTCATATTCTTCCCTTCTGTAGGCTTAGTCTGTCTTCTTTCAAACCACCACTGGCAGTCACTACGTTTCTCATGGAGATTGATTTCAGACAGAAAATCTGAGCCATACAAGTCCATGAGAGAAAATACACACCAGCTATACCAAGACCCCAATACTGCTGTAAACAACCTTAGGCTTAAAGGACTCTGAAAAAATATCTAGCACTAATAAATAATAGAAAAGCTACACAGCTTCCTGAGAAATCATCTGGTCCATCTCACATCTCAAAACACATCAGACATGGAGACATTTGACACATGCTTTTCTACCTGCTTTGTTAAACCATGTGTGATGGATAACCCAGACCTTCCTGACTGATAGATTATCCCTGTAGACAGAAAAATTCCATTCATGTCTGGGATGGGCAGTCCAGACTACACTGTGGATAACAAAAGTGGCACAGCAAGCCCTTCCAAAGCACAGCACAGCCTAGTCCTGAGACCAAAAGCTTCCCAGCCATGGTACTAATTGCTATTATCTATCCAAGAGCATGGACCCTTGGGCAGACTTGCTGCTATAACATCATGGATCTGTGTCCCAGCCAACATTCTGAAGGTTCTTGACCTTCTTTATTAGGTTAAGTATTTTTTTTTAAATTTTCCAATCAGATTTCAAACCTGACATTATTTCTCCATCTCCCCTGCTGCCTCTGGCCCCTGGTCTTTCTTGAAGTGCAGTACCAAAATTAGCAGTCCCATAGCTGAAAGTCTTACCAGCACTCAGATAAAAGAATTCTCTTTGCTCCTATCACAGCTTTCCTATCTCTAACACACAAGAGGAATCTATGGCTGTTTTTCTGTTCCTAACATGAAGACACAATTTATCATTAGCAAATTAATTCTCCCTACCCCAAGATACCTTACAGAGATAAGGAAAGAAAAATTAAAAAGGAGAGAGACGCACATCAAATACTGCTTTTCTTTTCCTCTAAAATTTAAGATAGAAGAAACAAGCTTAAGGCAGGTTTGTGCACTCAACTGCTAAGCTATGCCAAACATTTTAGCAATTCAAAGCTCTCACCTTTTATAAAGGGCTATGACTTCCAAGGTAACTGAGGGCTGAATGGAGACTGGTAGATTTTCTTATGCTGTTGTTCAACTTTAGTCCTGAGGAAGGCACATCTGCCAGAAACTCACAAATTTAAAGAGGGAAAAGCCTTGGAAAAGTTATTTGCCTTCAACTTTATATATCCTGCATACAGACACAACTACAACCTCAGAGAGAACACTAGCAATTTATATGAATTGCAAATATACCACTTTTTAATAAATAAAAGATCAATACATCCTTTGAAATCATCCTTGCATCCTGTCTTTTGCTAACCCCTTACCCTTAGAAGCTGACATTACAAAACAGGATAACTTCTATTTCATCATCTTGCATGCAGAAAGGAAGCAGAATCTCTCATTATGATGGACAATGGGACTCAGTGCAGCTTCCTAAGTATTGAATAAAGTGAGCTCTTTTCTTTCAGGCACAGTAAAAAACATTTCAGCCTTTTTTTTATTTCCTCCTGCTCTTCTTAACACTTTGTAAAGATTAATGAACACTGTTGTTTATGTACCCTACCCCTGAAGAAGCATGACCTTCAAGGCAGTTATGAAATGGAAGTCAGGAACTCCTCTGTACCCATTAGATTTATTTTAGAGTTAATCTGTTCTGGCTTTCATTGGTATGGTTTGGGGTTTTTTCTAATTGTAGTTAATTATCTATATACGACTGTTAAGGGGGTTTGCTTCCATTACCTTTTACCATGAAGTTGTTCTTTCATAAGCAAACAAACTGAGATCATTCCTCATTTCTCAGAGCACATAGACTTTTCACATTTCCTGAGTCAGTGCACAGCTGGTGCATCACTCACCAACCATCACAGACAGCAACACTGTAGTAAATTGGTATTAAATTATTCACCGAGCTCTGCGTAAAAGGAAGTTTAAATATCTTTCTGGAAA
>NW_005054371.1:3591340-3593254 GCF_000277835.1 Geospiza fortis | reverse complement strand
TGTACATACCCAACAGATCTAACTAAAATATGATTGTTGTGTTTCAGCAAATGAAGCCCCAAGGTAGCCTAAAACTGAAAGTAAATGTTTTGGATACTGGCTTTTTCTTTGGTTTTCTGGGAAAGTTGTTAAACATACATACAGAGATACATCTATTTAAAGTGTTCAAATTGATATCCTCTGATTTTATGTAAAAATAAAAATGACTCCATTGCTTTTACTACTGCAGTACTAAAGCACTGTAAGCTAGCTTTTTTCCTCTCTTCTGCAGTATCAGACAAACTCCTGCATTTTCAGTCACATATCTGCATCAGAGGCCAACTTTCAAAATTGCATCTCACAAAAGTAGTGAACAGTTAAAACCTCTGAAATGTTTTTAAAATCTACAAACATACATACAAGTATATGTTGCCTGAAATTACTACAGCAATAACCACAAAATTAGGATATCATATGAGATCACATAAATAATATTGCATTTCAGAACATAAGTTTAACAACTTAGTTTCAAATTGCAACAGGCTATTTTAATTTCTCTAGACACAATTTTTCCTTTTTAGTACTCCTTCATTGCACAAGCATAAAGTCAATAGGAGAGGTATTACTGCCTCATCCCCTTAGTCCTCCATTCCTCTCATTTTGTTTCATAAGTAGAAGGTATCAGGGCCCCTCTCAGCCAAAATTTCACATGAAACAATAGGAGATACAAGGAAAGAGCTTCATGCAGCCAGTTTCCCCCTCTCTGTCTCCTCATGTGAGGGGGAGTATTTATTCAGTCTGTTATGCCTGGGCCTTCTGGATAACAAGGACTTCATTGCTTTCCTTTGCCATGAGAGATGAGAGCTCATTTTCTGAGAAACTAATTTTGAAATTACTTGTAGCTGCAGTAATTTAAAGCAGGAAAAAAAAAAGAAAAACAACAAGGCAAAGTTATGAGTAGGCATTTGGTAATTTCCATTCTCTTCAAGATAGATTCCTTTTTTATGCAATGTGAAAGACAGAAAGCAGAGCTCATTGCCACAGTGCAATGCCAGCTCGGACAGAGAGCACCACGAATTTGCCCCAGCATTGACAGGAAAGAGACAACACTGCTTATTAGCACAAGTGAGATTCATTACTATAACCAAACAGCAGCATCCCCTACTCATAAATCCACAGGTAATCTTACATTGTTATAGCTGCAGTGCCTGTGCTTCCTCTTTGTCACTTATAAAAATAGTTTTTATTACAGTCTATTCTGGGTGAAGGTCAAGCGAGAGAGACAGGATTGGAAAGTGAAGTCTTTTAAATGGAGACAGCACATAGTGCAGACTCCTTTAATACAAATTCTCCTGCCTGCAGCATAAACCTTGACCTAGAAGGCCCCTGCATCTTGAGCATTTCAGGGCTTGAAATAATTTACTCTATATGCAAGAATTTACAAAAGATGTTTCTGACCTCAACTGCACAACCATTTGTTCTAATAGATGGAGGTAGAGTTACAGGCTGGTTTGGATTAGATTCCAATCTTCTGCCAAGGGCAGGGACATCTTCAATTTTCCCACATTGCTCAGAGCCCCATCCAACCTGGCCTTGAACACTCCCAGGGATGGGGCACCCACAGCTCCTCTGAAAAACCTGTGTCAGGGCCTCACCACCCTCCCTGGGAAGAATTTCTTCCTCACAGAGATTTGCTATCCACCCTTCCTTGGTTCAAAGCCATTACCACTTGGATAGTTCTCTTTTAGAGAGCACTTTACACTAGGGCTTGCTCTGTGATTGCCAGACTTGGGCTATTAAAGAATGGAAGAATGACTTGACAGGCTATGAAAGACAAAACCTTTCTCTATTGCAGCTCTATTGTTCAGTTTTCTAATTTACAGATCACAGTAGTAGAAAAGGTAATTCTATTCAAACACAAAGAAATGTGTTAAA
>NW_005054371.1:3573586-3591314 GCF_000277835.1 Geospiza fortis | reverse complement strand
TCTGAAATGCTTCCTGCTTTTGAAATAGCCACAGAGGGATATTAAGTGAATCAATAAAACCAGTACATTTATCTGAAAGAGTGGGGACAGCCAGGGTCATAATTATTACTGATGTGTTGCTAATACACGAAAAACAGCAAAAGAAAAATGTTGATTGATTGCTATGAATTTCTGGCAGCTGTAGCTTTTGAAGCATGAAATACATTAGCATTGTATTCTAATGTCTTTGATAATTTTTCAGAACTGATGCTTGTCTTCTAAGCAAGGCATATTATTTATTTACAAAGAAGTCACTGGCTGTAAAATATTAAACATGTAGAAAATAAGCTGACCTCCATTTTTTTCTGCAAAATGACATTTCTTTGAAGGACAAAGGAAGAAATAACTTACACTGTTAGTGAAAGATACAGGTCTAATTTCATGTTCATTGTCCAAATACCTTTGCCCTTTACAGGTTATTAACTGTAACAAGCTCCTGGGTGAATTTATTGCATCGTTACACAGCAACTATAGAATATTTCTAGTAGAAAAACCCACGGTGATATAGCAGCTCTGTTAAAAGGAATATTTTTGAAATACAATGCCTGGTTTGTAAGAGTCATTAAATAAGTTTCTTCAGACCAAGTCTTCACATGTACCATAAAGGCTCTCAAGTGCCATAGCTTTGACTGCTTACACATTTATATCTTAATTTATTTTTTTTTGTAAACCCCTATCATTCTCTATGTATAACTAACCACTCAAAAAAGTAAACCAAATTATTTTCTTCTTCTCCGATGATTTAAAGTTTGTTTCTGCTTGAACACAGAGATTATATTGGATACAAGATATATAATAGAAACTCTATTACAGGGATTTAAGCATTCAGAGCTGAACTGATGATTCTTTACAAAAATTTCTGCAAGCATCTCCAAAGAAGGAACAAGAACTATAAGGGAAGCATGACAGAGCCAGATAACCAGCAAGAGTAGGTGCTGCAGTCGTTGTCATACCTTAAGCAACAAAGATGTCAAGAAATAGCAGTAACTCCAGTTTCCTTACACTCAGCAGGGTTAAATGCAGTGGTGTTAATTTCAAATCAGCAGACCAACCCCCAGACTGAGACTTTTTTTTACATTGATGAAGACTCTGCATTTGTTTCTGAGATTTCCAATACAAATGCATGATTAGTGTAACAGAACTTCTGAATTATGAATCAATACAAATTTTATCCCCGTACAAAACTAGCAATGTCTCTGTCAGGTTGTTGGCCTCATTGGCACTTAAAGCACCTGTCTGCCCTTATGGCATTGCTGACTAATATTTGTATTCACATTATAGGTAATCCAGAGTTTTACACAGCTTTTTTCCTGACCTCTCCTGTGCCAAAGCTCAGAATTATCTGACCTAAATTTAATGGTGCTTTTAACTTCTCTAATTGGAGTGCTTGCCCACTCTGTCCGCAAGAGGAGAAAATGCTTGTGGGCCCTCGTTGTCTGCCCATAGTTCTTCCACTCTCGATAAAAGGATGGACAACTCCCACAATTTATGGTGAGGAAATCTGTATGGCTCATCTTTTTTGAGAAGAAAACAAAAGGCCTCTGCAAGGCATTCACATAAATCCTGCACAGGCAGAAAAAGCCAAAACTGAAGATATCACTGCTCACAAGGGCACAGCTCCCTGTGTGAATGCCAATACAGAGACCCTGCAAGCACTCAGGTCTGGAAAACCATCACCACAGCAAAGACACATCCATGAGGGTAAAAAAAACATCTCTCATGTGAAGTAACAAGGCAAAGGCTCCAGCTACTACATAAAAAACCTGCCATTCTTCACACTCACCTTTAAGGGCTCTGGAGGGACAATCCCAAAGCCAGATATCTCAGATCTGCCTCTCGAATCCTCGCTCTGTAATCAACAGAGATTTATTTCCACCTTGTGTGGTCTCTGGTGCTGGCACAACAAAGCACAGCAGCATCATCTGAGTGTGACAATTCACATGCCTCCACCTCAGCACCCACTCACAGCAGTGTAAGAGAGACCCTGGGGTGGGATCCAGACTGTGGCTCCAATTCATGAACTCATATTAATATTTTAACCTTGTTGGTACATTCTGAATCTTGTTTAAACGTATGAGATCAGACTGTGAGACTAAACAGACATTCACAAAAGAGACAGAAAAATGTTAATGCAAAATATTTCAAAGGAAGAAAAATAAATTTTGGCTTGCAGCACAGATTCAGGATAGCTAACATTAAGATCATGGGCTTTTTCTGTTTCTTCTAAAGTTCTGCACACACATCACCTGTGCTGCCCATCTCTTCAGGAAACCTGATGTGTGTATAGGCAACACAAGTTCTATAAATTCAAGGCTAACAGCTAAAACTGCAAGCTTCATTGTAGTTAGCATTATAGTGTGATTTTCCATTCTAGCTTGCCTAAGGCATTGCCCAGTCAGGATGGCTCCCTTGCAATAGGAAAACTTGGCTGTCATGGCATGACACCCATCGGTGAGGGCACCCAGCTGCTGACACTGGCACACTGTGACTCCTGGGACAGCGCTTCTCAGCCTCATCACACCTTGAAAGTATTTCAGCAGGCACTCAAAATCCCCACCAGAGCAGATTGCAGTGTCCTGTAGGACACAGGGCAGCAAGGCTCGACATGTACAGCCAGAGGAAGGAAACCACACACTTTGCAGTAGTTCTGAGGCCTGTCAAATGGCTTCCTCTGGCACTAATGAAGATTTGCAAGTATTTGCCTTCAGCACAGTCCCAGCCAGAGCCCCACAGGAAGCCAGAGCTGGTATCTGCAAATCTATTTCTGCTCCTTCAGAAGCTGCAATATCAAACCACATTCCCAACATGCGAAAAGGATTTTACCTTCCACAGCCTAAAGGACCCTTAAACAAATTAAGCCAGCTGTTAAGAAGGTAATTTGTACTGAAAAGAATCTATAAGAAACAGCAGGAAATCACAAGGAACAATTCTCATTTTCTACTAGGCTCCTGCCTTCCCCTCTTCAGAGGACAGATTGGAAAAAGCTTCACATCCAAATCACATCCTACCCTGGTTCTTGCTGGGCATTCTGGCAAAACCCTCTGGGACTAGGATTTAGACAGATTTAAGCTGTCCTTAGTGCCTTGGTAGTGCTGCAGAATAATATTCAGGAATTTTAATTTACAGCTTATTGAAGTATTCAGGTGTAAATAACAAAACACAAGATAAAAAATAGGGCTCTCCTGACTTCTCACACTGACTACAAGAGGAGGATTAGAGTCTCATAAATAGTCCCATATTTCCCTGTTCTGATGTTCATGGGAAAATATGTCTAAAATGATGCATGCAGGAGCACAAGGTTTATGACATTTTAAGCCAGAATGATCAGTTAAAGAAATGAAAATTTAGGAAGATGGCCTTCTCCAGGAACTGACCCCCCTACTTCAATATCAGCAGTAGATTCTTTAGATACAAACAGCCTAAAGCAAAAATTATATTTCATTTTTAATCAGAAGATATTTTTGTTATTTCAGGCTGTAAGAGTATAGTAGAAATAAAAGAATGATGTGTAGAGTTTTATTTGGCTGTTGTTATGTGGTGGTTTTGTTTTGGCTTCTAAATGCTTAGTTGTTGTTGGTTTTTTAAATAATAGAAAAAAGTTACAATTTCCAGGAAAGGTTTGATGCTTATTTCATTTGCTCTAATTTTACATCTCTGCAATGCCCCAAGGCATATCTGCAATCTGCAAATTGTTCTATAAGTGTGGAATAACTTTACCAAAGACAGCAAACTGTAATTTACATCAGTGTAACTAAGAGCTAGGTATATCTGCTAGTTTTTAATGGCCTACCCAGCTTATTCTAAATGCTATTAAAGTGACAAAGTAAAATAAACCAAAATGAAATGGAGAATTCCTCTGTCTCCATCTGCACATTACAACCAGATATTGCATAAAATATATTTATCAGCACTGTGACCAGCTATAAAACATCGTCAGTGCGGAATGTTTATGTACTGTAGCATAGTAAAATTGTCCCCCTGTTAACTCTAAATCAGCTTCTGAACAGGTATTGGTGCTTCTTCATCTGCAGGCTTGCTCGAAGGGAAATGTCCTTTATGATGTCTGGAATATCATTTTTGCTGTGAAGGATGTCACAGGTGAATTGCGACTTCTCATAAAGGTAAAAATTGCTGGATTTGGTGTTAATAAATCTTAGAGACAGATCACAGCATTATTTGCCTTTTTCTTTTTAAAAAAATGTTTAAATTTAAAGTGAAAAGCTCAAGACCTGTAAACTTCAGTTTGATTAATATAGTGTGTCATCTGCATAGTGCAGCTAAAGGAATTCATGCTGTTACCTCATCAGATCTCATAAACAAGAGAGTGCCAGGACCTGTCACCATCCTCACCACACAGTCTGTGTGACTGTCAACTGCATCCAAACTTCTGAATTAGCTTAGGCAAAATGCAAGGAAAAAGTAAAAGCATAACCTTTGTCACTGTCTCATCATTATTTCCTGACTCAATCGAAGATTAGGATACATCCAATACTGATCAGATGGAAAAAATACATTACAGGGTTCACTCCCTCCCTCCCCAAAGCAAAATCTAAAGTATCAGAGACCAAAAAAAACTCCTCTACGTAACAGAATACTCTTTGTGATCCTGAACTGGTTTTTGGCAGCACTGTGTCTTCTCTGGCATTCTCCACACTCTCATTGGGAGAACTAAAATTCAGCAGTAAAGAAAGCAATCTGTGTCATACAGTTGCATAAACACCAGCTTCACAAAACTAACAAGTTAAAATGCTCTTTAATGCCACATTGACAATGGAAAAAACTTCCAGTAGCAGATCCAGATGCAAGCTGACACCTCAGTTTTCACAGCACATTGAACCCTAGAGACTTTGCACCAATAATTCTTTGGGAAAGAAGAGTCAAGTTTTCAATTGAATAAAAATTTTACCCTTTATTTTGTATCAATTTGAACTAGCAATTTTAAGCAAATACTTTAACTGTCATAACTATATCAAAATAGTAACAGAACCTCAATTCTGAAAATCTTGCCTTTTTCAGTCATCTAATGCTTTAAGTACTAATTTTCAGTCTTAGTAACCTTCTCTTGTTATTCTTTCTTCCTCAGAGCCCTATGGATAGAAATTATTTTAACCTATGTAATCTCAAGTGTTTTTCTAGTGTGATATAATAAAGCCATTTTCCCTTTCTATAGGCATAACAGAAAGTTCTTTAACAGAGAATTATTCTGTGCTAGTAGTATGAAGATCCAGACACCTTTGATTTAAAGTGAAATCTAGCATTTCAGAATTAACATCTTCCTTGAAAATTAAGTTTATCATTGTCCATACATCCATTTTTTTTCTGTGTAGCATTTTTTTTGCTTGATCATAAAGTAATTTCAATTACAAAAAAAATTGTATCCATAATTGAAATAATTTAAAAAATAAAAAAGTCAGAATTAGTCATATCACGTTTCCCTTTCTTTGCCAAAGCTTTGTTATGTATATATAAAAAACCACACCACAATGCTTTGCATCACAGTAGCACAAGACAGTTCTATTTTAGCTAGGAGGACAAGCTCTGACACAAAACTGCATAAACTAAGAGTAACAGGGTTAGTAGGTTTAGAAAATGTAGGTTTTTTTAAGGAAGATAAACTAAGGCAGAGCTCTGAATTTTCAAAACCTTTCATCACCTTTATTACCTTAGGTAAGAGCAGATACACAACCACTACTGCTCCCATTATAGACTCAAGGCACAGTCCTGGGGTAAGAGCAATAGTTTATAAAATATGAGCCTCCAGCACTGTCAAAAAAACCCAAAACAAACAACTTAACCCCTCCAAAAACCTCAATCAAACAAACAAAATATTCAGGGTATAGATACAAAAGACATGTACTTCAGAGTAGCCATAATTACATTTTTTTACAAATTTTCTTTTTCTGGCCAAGTGGAAAGACATCTTTTCTAGCTGACCAGAGCTCTTTTTACTCCACTTTATTGAAATTGCTTCATTTTTTTTTCCATCTCTCAAAGTAATCAGAAGGCACCAGTCTAGCATTTTTTACCAAATTAAGATGGTTTCCCACTTTTTTAGCACAGGAAATAGCATTTCTATGAAATGAACACTTCTACAGCACAGCGGCAATAGTATTCCTCTCCCTGCTCCAGCAGGGGTCCTGGGGGCACATTTCCCACCCAGGGGCTCCTTCCCTCCTGGCTCCCAGGTGCTCTGAGGAACGAAGATGTCCCTGCTAAAGCAGCATTTTTTCCACAGGCGCACAAGGGAGAGCCCGGCAGGTTCCCTGCCAGGCTGCACGGTGCTCCCCCTGCCTTTCCCTCTGTCCTGATTAAAGTTTTATGTGACCTTTTCACAGCAAACACCACTCACACTGCCCAAGCAGGCAGAAATAACCAGCTGGTGTTTCAAGGCATGATCTTCTCCCCAGAGCCCGACGTGGAGCGCTCTCAGTTCTAAACAGCATTTCAAGCACCAGGATGTTACCAAAGGGAAGTGTGGGCACCACTTTTACCCTTCACTGTTCTAGTTCACCTCATTTAAGTTTTCATATCATTCTTCTTTCTCTGGTCACTTGGATTTTTAAGTGCTAACAAGTTTTTCTTGGCCTTCAGGAAATTGCCTGTGAAAGTCGCAGGCAAATTCCCTCCAAGGATCTTGGCTGAACAAATGAAGCCAGAACAGTTTAAAGTGTCACCAAATTGACTGTACCAGATGTGACACAGCACAAAATGAGCACTGCAAGGTTGCACCAACCAATTAGATAGTTATTACAAATTTTTTAAAATATATAACTTCCTCTGGCTACAGAGGTATATTCTCCTCTGTAACTAAAAAATGGACTGTCATAATCACCTATTTTATAGCAAAGGAATTATTTTAATTTAGTAGCTATTCACAGGTAGACTGGTGACTAATTTCTAGTTTGAATATGGTTCATTTATTAATAAGCTAATTAAAGTTAAGATACAAATGCTAATTTTGAGAACAGGAAGAATTACATAGGGAGAAAGAGAGCTGGATGCTGGTCAAAATGCTCAAGTAAATGTTAGCAGACTGAAAGCAATTACATTGTTAAGATCTGTCAAATGTGTTTGTGCTGGAAAAACTACTTTGTTTCTTATTTTCATTTGGAAAAGTCTCATCTGTCACATTTTCTGTCTTTCTTTTCTCACAAGTACTCATAAACTGTGAGCAGTGATGCAGCTTAGACCCTCAGCACTCTTCTGTGACCTTTTCAGTCACACCATTACACTGATGAATTAATCCAGAGCACAACAATGCAAAGGGAAATATTAAGGCAAGCATATAACGTCATAAAATAATTGGCATGCAAAGTGTTACATCTATCACTTGCATTATTGAATCTGTGATCAGGATTCTTCAGATCTGCAAAGCACTGAGTTACATAACTGACTTACATCCATATTCACACAAATGACCATTGTCTGGGGGGGGGTTAATTAAAAAAATCCCATTACCTGCAGTGCCTGTCCAATGCCAAAATGCTTTGTACTTATTCTAGATAGAATCAAACATGCAGACATGAGCTAGCTTCCCTAACTCCATCCATGACCAGCAATGAGGATATAATGTTTCAGCAGCAACAAAGCCACTAGCAATACGTTAAAATAGATTTTAAGATAGCTTAATTAATAAATAAAATTCATCACAAAGAGTGCAAATTGGCTTCCTATTTATTCCAGGCCCTAGGTAGATCTGATGGATCTAAGCCTTTGCTGTATTTCAGCAGCATATTCAGAGTGCTCACAATTTCTCAGGCAAAGCAGAACATGTAGCTCTCTGAAGATTTCTTATGAGGTGCATCATAAGTCAGTTGCATTTACTTAACTAGCACATTTTCAGGAATGTTGAGCTCATGATCTCCATGATTAATAGTGATATGCTTATGAAATGCAAAGAAAGGAAATTAACTGCTCTGTCCCTGAAGAATCGCTGGCTTTACCAGATAATTAACAAGTTCTGCATTTTTAGCTTATGATTAGCAGCAATCAAAAAGATGATCTTTATTATGCTGCTTTTTTCCATCAAGACTTCTGCAGCAGATAATGAAGACAGCAAAGGAAAGAGCAGAGCAA
The DNA here is from genome assembly GCF_000277835.1 of Geospiza fortis. Taxonomy (NCBI): domain Eukaryota; kingdom Metazoa; phylum Chordata; class Aves; order Passeriformes; family Thraupidae; genus Geospiza; species Geospiza fortis. The sequence continues at coordinate 3,583,199 of NW_005054371.1, read as the reverse complement.
CCCAAGGAGATGAGTACATACAATGCAACAGAGCACAGCAACATCCTCATCTATTCCCCAAAGAATGTCTAAATACTGGAGTATTCTAACTACTTTTAACTGTACACAGAACTCTAAGCAAAGATTGTACTTCAAATTCAACCCTCCAGGAATTAGTTTTCTAGCCTATTTTATAACCCACATAAGATCTAAAGGCAACAGCTGATTGGGAGATGAGGTACAAATGAAATGAGGTCAATATAACAAACTTGAAACATAAAATACTGTATGAAAGATTACTATTCGGACTGTACATGTTGTGTAGCAATTCAATGCTTAGATCTTTGCATTTTTCCTGTACCAAAGAACATCCTTCACTTCCAGATTTCAGCAATTCAGGTTGTTGGAGGTTAATTCTTTTCAAAAACCTATTGCTGCAAAATGCAGCTCACAGAGTACAATAGGGAATAAGCCTTTGTTGTTGTTAATGTGTTTCTTGCTTCAGGGAAGACACTTAAAATTCTTAGTTCTCAAGCATTACTTAAATTGGTGACAAAAAGACATTTTAATTGTTTTCAAGACTGGAACATAAGATTTTAGAATCTCTAAATGTGACATCTCTGTAGCTGGAGGTATGCATTATTTAACCAGAACAATAGTTCTCATTAAAACTTAACTTAATTTTCAGTTTTCTGAAAACATCTGCTACTCATGGGATCTGGTTTTGTAATTATAATACACAAAATTTCTCTAGTGATGCTCCTTTAGTAGCAAAACCAAGAGGTTTCTAGGATTTCTTCATAGCTTTGATAAACTAAATGTTATTGCAAAAGAAATAATTAGTAGGTATTGTTATAGTTATTTTAAATTTATTATTTAAAACCTGCTGCCACAGCTCTTGACTTAGTTACCATCATTTAAACAAAGCTCGGCAATCATGTCTTTACAGAGGTTTAATGAAAACAAATTCTTTTCTAAGGCATATTTTGAAATTAATACATGACAAGTCACAAGCATAATCTGAAAGCTGTACATGTGCCAGGGATGCAGAGGATACAGATGTCAAAGCATTGAAAGATTTGGGGCAGTTTGTAACACTTGATAGCAAAACTATTTGAAAGGGATTAAATAGTTTGGGAAGAGGCATCATAAGCATTTTTTATAGGTTTTGATACTGATTTTCTGGATTAGCAGGTTTGCCAGCTTGCCAAAAACATGAAATACAAAACACAGTACTGATCTCGTGACTGAGAGCTGTGGTGATCCCAACATAAAAGTTTCCAAACTATACAAGCCAGGCCTGCTTTTTTTACCCCAAAACAGATTTACAGCAAAAGGATGGAAGCTTTTACTTGTGAGTTTTGGATAATGCTTTCTTTTTGCTGAGAATAAAAAGCTAAAACCATCATCCATGGTAGGATAAGTGTGTAAATGTTGATTCTCAACAACATATTTTCCACTGATGGCACATGTCTCAGTTTCAATAAAAGTAACATTAAAAACCATCCAGATGACATTTCACCTACATAGTACCTGTACAGCCCAGGTGAACTGGCTGTGGAAAGGGACAGGCATAAGCAGATATTTCTGATAGGAAACACATCCACATGGCTACTGGCATATTCCAGTGCCTCTGGACTGACTCCTCAAGCACCACAAACCAGCTGACAGACTCGCATCTATATTGGATGGAAATTTCCTATCATTATCTTTTAGTGAGAAATGAGTTTTGATGAAGCAAGATAAAAGTGTTTTGCTAAAAACCTTCAAATACAAAGCTGATTGAACTTTTCCAAATGAAAGGAGTTTTACCATAATTCCATTTCTGTTTCTTTTTGTTCCAACAGCATTTGAAACTGACTGCACATCTTTTAATCTTCTCAAATTGAGCTCCATCAATACCTTCATCTGTACTTTTCACTGGTAAATAAGGTTCCATCTGGGCTGTAGAAGCAGATGAGGAGGGCACAGTGGGACTGAAAGCTTCCAGCAACCAATTGCCCTGAAATGTGCTCTGGTCTCTGAACACTCTGGACCCAAGCAGATAAGAAACCAGCTGAGGCAATAATAACCTTCTTTTTATTATTTCCTCCTATTATGCCTTCTATTTCCATTGTGGGTCTCATCCCCAAGCCACAAATTATTTCTATTTATTTTCTATTTCATTTTATAGACAAACATTTTATTCAGATTCAAATAGTCCATCTTCCTAAGGTGTCTTGGTAAATATCACATATGCCATAGAGCAGTGTTAAACCTAATGAACAGATTATATATGGGCTTTTAAAGTGGATAAACAGACAAAAACTATGACAAAAAGATAGCACCATCTGCACTATAGTGGTTAGAGAGGCACCGGTTTCTATTTCCAGAACTATCTGGGCCACAGAGGCTGTATCCACATAGTCTAAATCTTAGACTATGTGGTAGTAGTGCTGAAGTCACATTAAGGGATAGGGTTTGAAAAAAATCATAAGTTTCCTTAACAGATTCAGGGGACAAGAATAAGATGTATGTGTTGCCTGTGCAGCAGACATGATGAACAGAAATCCTGCAGAAATTTCATGTTTTGCACTAAGACTGAAAGAGAGCACTACTAGGAGCCCCCTTCTGCTTGGCCTCTCTCACTCCTCCCACCAGGATCAGCCACCCCACCAAGAGAACTGAAAAGAAAAAGGTTAGGTGGACACTTGGGGTTATATTTAGCCATTGCCTAGTCATTATCTCCAGTTCATCTCTTCCTTCCAGTAAAATCTCCATTAGCACAGCTGAACTGAAACCTCTAAAATCTTTAGATCCTCCCTGAGGTCTAAATGAGATGAAACACAGCACAAAGAAATGCACAGGAGCTGCTTCAGGACCAGAAGCATCACAGTGGGAGTTGAGGCAGGGAGTCATCCAGAGCTGGGTGAGAACACCACCTTTGTTACCCCAGGAGGTTGGTACTGTCTACTTCTCTGCCTCAAGGCCTCCTGTTTCACGTGTATTTCATAATTTGAAGACTTCCTAATCCTGTGATACTTCTCTCTAGTTTATGTGTTGAGACAAATGAACAAACCCTTAAAGCTTGCCTGGTCTGTGAAGTGTAAATAGGCCTTGAACACTCCCTCTATTTTTTTTTTCTTTAGGTTTTTTTTTTTTGGTTTTTTTTTTTTTTTTTTTTTTGTTTTTTGTTTTTTTTTTTTTTTGTTATTTATATAAAAAGTTTGAATCACTTGGAAGTTAAGCCAGGACTCGTTGTCCTGTCCCCAAACACAAGTCTATCTTTTCCTCCAGCAGCAGTCACAAATTCCCCCAGGGCTCCCCAGTGGTGCACACCCGTGGCCAGTGCTCAGAGGGTTTGGACGAGGCTGCCCAGGATGCCCCTGGTGGGCTGAGCCCAAACCTCACCCAAAGACTACAACGAGGTTTGGGGAAGGCTGCCTTGCCTTTTTTCATGGTAGGCTGCCAACCATCTTCTCAAGCAAGCCAATACATTAAAGATAAGGATTGTGTTTGTTTGTTCTTTTTTCTACTGAAAGCTGAGTAGATGGTAAATTATGTTTGTACCAAATTGTTATTAGCTGTTGAAACCTACTGCTTGGGTTTTTTTCTTTAACAGTTTAAACCAATATTAAGGATAAAAACAGAATAAAAATAGTTATGCATCTTTTCACATTCAAGTGAAGAAAATTATTTTGCACAGCAAGTATTGAGATCAATTAAAATCCTTTACTTCAGCTATAATTAACAAGCTTCACAAGCATAAAGTGATTTAATTTCCTGTATCAAACCAAATGCTGTTTTCTGTCAGTAAATGACTATTCTCTAACAGCAACACACATTAATAATTTATCATTGCTGCATATTCAAACAGATGGGACTCAATGAAAACTTCTAATGAAAATTGCATTAACTTACATCCAGCATGTACAATCTTTAAAGGAATAGTATTTTCTTAAATGCTAAGCTTTTTCATTGCACAATTTCCTAATTAGAGTTAAATCGGTACATTATCAAAATAAACCAGTCCTTACACTGGGTGAAAAGAAAAAAGCAATCTAATACAGTTGTAAAAATGAAAACAAATAAACCCAAGGCCTACTCCTTCAATAAATAACTACAAAATAATTTTATGAGCGTTTATGCTTACTAATAGTCATCTTTGTATTTGATTTAACTTTGATGAGGTTCAATTAATCTGGCAAGTGATGTGCACACTGTAGGATTTCACTCTCTGGGATGGCAGAGTAGAATATGAGCACAAAAACCTCAGAGAAGCACGTGATGGAGATCTCGGTCACTCACTATCCTGCGGTGCAGAACAAGGCTGCAAGACCAGAGGTACTGCAGCTCACTCACTGACAGAGAGGAGAACCTTTCCTCTTCCCACCACCTCCTTTTTTAGTTCCCCATTTCCTTTTAAGATCTCAAAGGATAGAAATCAAGTGAGGGGAGTTTGTGTGTGTGTGTGAGAGATTACTCTAGTTCAATAAGGCTGAAAAAGACAGTGAGAAAGAAGGAATTTGTTTTTCTGATCTTAGGTATACTGAAGTCAATAGGAATTAATTGACCATACATATTTTCATTTCAATGCTCCCTATAAAAGCAGCAGCACAACTGGCCTCTAATACTGCAGTTTTAAACTCTTACCTGGGAAATCTTTGGAGACCTGCCAGTGTAAGCAGCAAATAAGCTTGATAATTCTACAAGAAAAACCAAAACCTCAATCTGTAATATGCCTACATCATCAATCCCATTGTGATAAAAGCCCCCTCCTTTAGTTTCACAAGGGATATTCACTGCAATGACACGACATGACATGGAAACACTTTTCTCTCCTGAGCATTTTACCATTGCAGCTGGTACCATTTGTCCTTATTAAGCACATTCATACAAAGAATGAATTCTGCTCTTGTTTTCTCTGTGTTTTCAAGTCTGAGGGGCTAGTGCTGCAAAGTGCTGAGTACACTGACTGCTCCAAGGACACCCACAGCTCTGAATGCATGCACAGCCACAGCCAGGATTAAAGGAATTTCCCATGTAAATGCTTGCATCCACATTGTGATCCCTTGCTGGTGAGACAGCACACATTAAGCACATGATTAGAGCAAGCACATAAGTCAGAGAATCTTATTTATGCAGATGGGATGAAAATATCACAACAGGATCCCTTATCTCCCTGAGCAGTCAACAGAGATACTGGTAGGAAAAACATTCATGTTTGTCTCCATTACCTAGGATGCCTGAATTCAACATTTTCATTCTACATCAAGTTCTTAAACTGCAAAAATAAAAAAATCCTTAAGATAAATACTCTGCATTTGCAGCAGACCAAAGAGCAATTGTTCATTCACATCTCCATTACACCTCCCTTTGAAAGGGCAAGTTTTAGAACTCCAAAGGAAATTAAGTAAAATAAGTTATTTGAAACTGAGGGGAAATGAGTGAAGAAGGAATAAATAGAGCTTTTTAGGACATGGTGAAAGTGCCAGCTGATATCACACAGCATTGTCTTTAAATAATATCCACACTGAATGCCAAAAAATACCTGCTTTCTGTGTGGTTCTTGACACATGCCATAACTCAAAAGTTTACTGTATTGCACTATGAGAATAAAGTACACTAAAAAACTAAAAAAAAATATTATAAATGCAGTTTTAGAAAGTATTTTTTGATACAAAATCCACAATGCCATTCCTTTTAGATTTTTCTACATAAAATAACAGTGCATTTATTGGAGTTTTGCAACATGGCCCCAGAATTCCCTAACTGCTACTCTAGAAATAAGCCTCAAGGATTTGAATATCCCATCTTAAATAAATGTTCGGTTCCTGGCTTTGAAAAGTATGATACTCAATCTGTTTTTAAAGAAAAAGCTGTAGAGAATGTGTTGACATAAGTCTTCTGGATAAATTTTTCCTCTTCTAACAAGATCACCCATGTGTATTTTTCTGACAGGGACCAGAAACAGAAAATAACTCCCTTTACATTGCTCTATCACAATGCAACCTCAGAAAGAACAATAAATTAAAAAATCTGTTGCCAAAAATTGAGTTGTTTGTTTCTTGGCTCTCCCAGATGGAAAACACTTTTGTTAAATCATTGCAAGTGAAATTAGGCAGCTCGTTACTGAAGCCTAGTCATTCATTAGCATTTTAAATTCCTGCAAAGGGACAAAATACTTGAGTATCTGACTGTCTGAATATTAACAGATAATGTTTTCTGTTTATATGCAAATACATAAAATCTGTATCAGAAGTTAAAGAACAGTGAGGAAAAGTGGGCAAAATCTTTGCTTTTTCAAAAATTCTTAGAGCTCACAATGTTCCCTTAATTATTATTTTTCCCCTTATCCTTTTTATTATTTCCACATCATACCTATTTTATAACTCTGCCCAAAACAAGATCTTTGTGCTTTCATTTGCCATAAGTCTTAGAATTGGCTATAAATTAATATATTTCTTCCAACATACAGATCAAAAATGGACAGACTTAACTGAATTTGTACTATAGAGACTTAGCACATTTCTTCAACATTACACTACGAATATATACACAAAGATATATGGAGAAGACAGAATTATGGAGGAAGGTATCAACTCTTAATTAATAAAGTATAAGAACCTATTGTCCTGGTCTAATAGCAGGAAACAAATGAGAGTCAACCAACTGAATCTAATACTAGATTTTATCTGCCTAGAAGAAGAATCCCACCATAAGTGGGCAAGGAAGAAAGCTCAATAACAAGTCTGCTCTCTGTGCAACTATTACAATGACTTTGGCAAAAGCTGATAGAAAGATTTCAAAAAATTTTCCCAGAATTCAACATCCTTGCCAGATCATCTAAATTACAGGTTTCAGTGACTTTGGCATCTGCCATCTGGGGACAAGCTAAGCACTTATTTTATATTACTGTCCAATTTATACTGCTAACTGAAGAAGGGAAAAAGCTTTCAGCATCACAGCCATGTGTGGCTTTTGCTGATGGGGTACTGGCCAATATGCTGTTACAAAGTCAATTTTGTGCTATTTTTGCTGCTTTTACTATGGGAGAGGGTGTCCTACAAGAGAGAGGCAAAACACATCTCCAACCATTTCAGGCCTGTGAGGCAGGAGCTGGCAGACAGAGCCTTTTTCCCTGTGTCCCCTGCTCCTTTAAGTTTTAGAGGAATGGTTGGTTACTGATCAGTCTCAAAATGTACCAGAAGTTGATAAGTAAACACTCCAGCTTCTACAAATTGACTGAGATTTCTAGGAGTAAAAGCACGAATTGCAACAAGGATGGCATTCCTAATTAAACAAATATAATCCCTTCTTTCCTTCAACTTCCTAATTTCTCAGGCTTATGCTTGTAGCCTCTAAGATATGCTGCTTTAAAAAATACATCACAGCAACAGCATAAACTGGTATCACATTGCTAGCAGCCTCCTGAAAGTATGAAACTGCAGCAAAATGTATAGGCAATAACACCATGTATCACCTTCCTGCTCTGTGAGCAATCTTCATTTCAAGAGCATTTTCAAAGCACCAATACCACAGTGCTAAGTACTAATAGCCCAGGCAGGCAGGCTCCCACCGTGCTAATTAACTCACCTAGGGGTTCTAGCTACAGCCCACATGCACAATTTCAAAGCTTTTCTCTCCCCTCCTACACCTTTGTCTAATATTTTTCCCTATAATCACACTCAGAAAGAAAATTATAAAGCCAAGAATGACAAGTGTGTCTTGCCTCAGCTAAAACTATTCAGAAATAGTAAAAGGCAAGATCAAGAGGCATAGATATAGACAGGCTTTTTGCCCTTCTAGCAACAGAAAAATAAGTTAAACTGTTGAAGGCCATTTGATGAGGAAAATGCATGGTTTCTGTTTTTCTGGTTGAGAGTCCCAAGGATTTCCACAGCTCATCTTCTGTAGAGGTCAAATCCAATCCATGAAATTTCCTCCAAACATACAGCCTTTTTACTGCAGCCATACACCACAGTCAGCACCCTCCTACTCATCTACAGAAGACTAATCACCCCAGGGTGCAGCTCAGTATAAATGGCTGTAACAAGGACTTTGCACAGCAACAGCAAGAAAAACATCCCCAAGGTGTCCACAACAAAGCCAGGGCTCAGATTTCCCTGGGGAAGCTCTTTAAGTCAGTCTTACGTACACATTGTTCACAGTTCATTTCCAGTCTCCGCTTCCCAACAGGCAGGTGTTCAAAATGCAATGTCCAGCTTACCTCCCCACTCTGTCAGACATGGGTGTGGAAGGGACCAACTCCATAAACCAGGCACAGCACAGCTGAGACAGCCACGATTCACAGCAAGGCATCACACAATTTCAGGAGGCTGCAAGTATCTGCCCTTCTGGTTCTTTAGCCCAGCCTTTTATCCCCTCCTGTTGATGCACTGCACCTGTGTGCCCTCTGTTCCCTTTGGTGGTTGGTCAGTGCCCCTGGGCACTCCATGGCTCATTGCTGTCAGTGCTGCTCACCTGCTGCTCACAGCTGAAACCAATTGGGGACGAGGCTCAGCGCATCCCAATCACCACAAACTGTGTGCCTACATAGACAGGGTAAAACCCAGAAATGCACATTAATTTGCTAATCAGCCTTCTGGAGCAGATCAGAAGACACAGCAGAAATCTTTATGTTTTCAGGTACTATTTTTCCATTTTCTGTAAGAGGAAAATTTCCATTTCTGTAATGTAAGAGGAAGAACCCCATACAAATTCTCTGGTGACAAGAAACAGATACCCTAACTGCAGAAAAATCTTGATTTGAGAACTTAAATTACCCTTAGAGGAATAATTCAAAACTCAGAGCTAAAGAGCTGCTTTAATTTCCCCCTACTATTTTTTCTTTTTTTTTTTCTGCTTTACTGCAACAAATACAACACAACTGCACAGTTAAAATGGTCAGAATCCATCACTCAAGAGAGAATAAATTGTTTTTACAGTAGTCTCTCTTACCTCTGAGAAGCATTTTCTTTTGACTGCTTTGGGTTTCCTCCAGATGAAGGGGCAACTGGCAGGTCTTTGTTGATAGATGCTGACTACAGGTCATGTGAATCAGCGCAGGTAAATCTCAGATTTTCAGCTTTCTGGTGCATCACAGAGTAGCAGATCTATTGCACAACATCTGGAAAGTGGATTGGAAAATAATTCAAGATGAATAACTTTCATATCTTGCTTTAGTGTTTCAGGGAAAATTGCCAACAATGGAATGACACTAATTATTACATAATCAAGATTAGTCAGTGAGCCTAATTTGTGTGAAAGATAGTGGGGCTGAAGGCAAAAGGAGGCAGCTTTAGTCAACCTCTAAATATGAACTCCAGGGAGCAGTTCATGCAAAAGCATTTGCCTTCCAGATTGCCAAGAGGCAGCTCTCCTCTTTCATAACTCAGGTCCTGCAGATCACTCTAGGCTGGCAAAAGGCAAATAAAGAAAAGTTCAAGATCATGAACTCCATTATGGGATTTTAAATACAGGGTAGAAATCAAGATGGCAGTGGAAACAGTGCATCCTACTCAAACACATTTTTCTCCTAATACAGAATAAATACTTAGAGATATTTTAATACCACATATTCCTACTTATTAAATATAGCATTTAGGGTGTAAATACTATTGCTAAAGTTCTGAAGATCAAAATTTAGCTCATT
>NW_005054371.1:3559497-3573555 GCF_000277835.1 Geospiza fortis | reverse complement strand
TTCTCATAAATCATTCATAAAGGACACTTCTATTTCTCTTCCCACAACTCCTTGGTATTATTGAGTTCTTTTCCAGATGTAAGAATATACTGCAGCTAAAGTCTCTGCTCATTAAGTATCTCAGTTCAGTTCCCAGCTAAGCTGATCCATTTCATTAGGGACCAAACACACTGAAATTATACAAATATTTTCTTCTACTTAAATGGCAAAAAAGAAAAATCCCAGCCTAAATAAAAGGGATCCTTGGCTCTGCATGCACATGCAGAGCCTTGCTTTCAGTAGAACTTTTCTCAGTTTTACATTCAAATTCATATGAAAGTAGAAGAAACAAACCAATGCAGACTGACCCGAAGGCAAATTAAAGAAAAAATTTGAAGGTTAGAATGGTTTCCCTGTTTATGATCACAAAATTAAATCAGCCCCAAAAATCCCAAGAACAGCAAAATATCATTTAACTGAATAATACATTTAGATAGTATATAAAATATAAAATATGACAGACTTTAAGGTGGCAAAATATTGAAAACCCAAAACCAAACTTGCCTATAGTCAAAAGGAATCAGTTCCCAAAGAAAATTAACTGAAATGTTGTTATTTTCCTGCAAATTTAATTATTTTTTAATTTCTTAATTTACTCTGCTGAACAACTACTGTTCATAATGCAACATAAGTAGAACTGGAAACTAAACTTTTTATACCATAAAAAAAAATTAATTCAATTCTTTCTTCAAAGTCCTAAAATTTACAGTTGTACTCATGGGTATTTTTACTTAAGTAAAATTGGAGTCCTTGTTCATGTTGCAGTTCAAAGATTTGTTGTTGTATTTAGTTCAATCACAACAGCACATAATATTATATCATGCTCTTATCAGGATTCTACATTTTTTAAGGAAGAGATGGTAAAAAAGGTGAAACCAAGAAGGCAAAGAAATTCAGTGTATTTTCTTCTCCATACCCAGTTTCAACAATAGAATTATTGTCCAGCTGGAGCAACTTTATGACTCAATACATTTCAAAACCACTTTCAGAACATAGCAAAATAGTATAAAAAATAATTCATCCTCAAGTTTAATTTCACATCTAGAACATAATGGAATATTTAATGCTTGTCAAGTCAACTCTGCAAAGTTACCTTATACTGTTCAAATGTGGGGGAAATGGGAAACAAGGGCATATTTGCCCATCAGAGGGTACAAGACTATTTGTGTGTGCATACATATATATATATGTGCATATATATATGTGTATATATATGTATATATCCTACTTAAGGCCGTTTTAAAAGCTTACAAAACCAAGCTCCAAAGAAGCCCCCAGCCATGGTTTATTTGCTCCTCCCAGAGCTGCTCTCTGAGCACACCTGGCACAAGGAGCATTCTGCTCCTGCTCCCAGGGCACAGCGTGACCCTGCAGCCTCAAAGGGCAGCACATCCAACCTGGCACCCAGGACACTCAACCCATTCTGATCAAATCAAATTGACTGATATCAGCTGTTCTTATATTTGGAAAAAAATATATGTTTTAGTGCCTTAGCAAGCATTAAATAAGCATTAAATCAACCTACTAAAAAGTAATCCTCCGTCCCATAAGCAAACAATATAATTCAAAATGTAAAAGACGTGAGTCATAGCAATTCAACATTAAGATTCTGTAATTCTTCTCCAGACAAGCTTGTTTCCTCAAGAGAACAAGTGCCCTGAAATCCTGGCACAGTGGAGCACTTCAGCTAGCAATGAATCCTCAGCAAAATATTAAAACCAATCACATCACACAAATCTAAGACATACACAATAACATAATTTTATATACACATAAATTCAACAAGAGTCCTCTTTACATTTTTTGGTTAAACCAAACAGTATTTATCCAGTCAGTCTTTTTTTTTTTTTCTAACTGAAGAACAGTAAACAGATTCTGGCAGAGTTGCACCCCCAGAAAGACTCATTCTAGCTGAGGCACAAAGCCTGCTGTAGGACAGGCTGGGAATCAGAGCAATAATGTGCTTTTCTTCCAGGGCTGGAGCCTTCATGTGGACAAGTGGTTGAGCGGGGCTGCCCACAATCCCCTCAGTCAGTCTGATGAGCTGGGATCCCACTTGCTCCCACAACCCCCTTCAGTGCCTCTGGACATTGCAAAATCAGTGTGTGGGAGATGAGAAACACTGGGTTTCTGTTTCAGAAGGGGTGAAAATGGTTATTTTCAGAATGAAGTCATACTGATGTATAACTAGCTAGTAAAGATAATAGCACTGACCTCTGCTCTGTTCAAGGGCTCATAAATAATTAAAACATAAAATCTTTGTTAGTGGCTGGTTAAACACAGGCATCTAAATCCCATTTAGGCACCCAGATAAGAAGCTTGATTTTAAAAGGCATCTGTTTACTACCTTTCACAGTACTTTTCATTGACCTCTCATTTACATGCATTTCCTCACCTTAAGAATTGTCTTCTTTTAATTCAGTGATTTACAGGAGAACCTTTCTGTGCATTAAAGTGTCTACTCTAATTAGCAAAAATAAAAGGGGATTGTAAGTCACTGCTACTGAAACAGTGTATCAAAAAATCAGAACTGAAGAAAAGCAAAACAAAAATCCACAGTTTCTCAAGATCACTGTATACCTAAAACTACTTCCACAGATGGAATTTATCAAAAGGTCAGACTTAAAAAGCAGCAATTCATAAATACTAATTACCACCTTGCCAGTGATTGCATGATAACATTTACTGGTGCATAATTGAATAGCAGAATTTAAAAACAGAGAGCGTGGGTAGATTTAATAATTAATTCCTCCCACACTAATCAGTTTCTGACTATTTCTTATAATAAGCACAATTCAATATTCGTGGTTCCTTTTTCTTTTATTTTTTTCTTTGTGAGTAGCAAACTATGAGTCTGTCTTTCTAAAACTAAAGGGAAGGGGAACCATTGCAAATAACAGTAAATAAAATTTCTAATGGTTTTACATTTCTAAACATTTTAATTATATCTAAGTTTTTGCTTCATTGCTGAATATTACTATGATTTTTTGTTTAACAAAACATTAGTTCTTTTAAATTATCCCATTAGAATTAGTTCACCTTCCCTCAAGCCTTCTTCCTAAACTGCACATCTGTAATCCAGTGCATTTATTTATGTCTGCTATTATACCATAATTTAACAGCTATCACCCTCTATCCCCCAGTATCCCAACAGCTGGGTTGTGGTTAAGGACAGCTCATCTCCTCCTGCTCAGGTCTGAGCAGACAGAAATCTCTGGCTGATCACTCATGCTTTACTGTGCAAGGGATAAACAGGGCTAAAAGCACAAGAGCATCTGCCAGAAACATGGCAGGAGATGGTGCTTAAAATCACACTTGGGTCTAGTGGCTTGGGGTATTGTGAGCACAACATACCACGGTAACTGTTGGCTGTAGGGGAAGTGCCAAAATATTAAGTCAAATATTTTTATTATTTCATTTTTAAATTTCCACCAAACTTTATATTTTCACAATATTTTGTTAGAAAAATATATTCTGCTCTCCTATGCTGGAACAATGTTAATAGAAAAATCCCAGCAGCAAGACACACAAATCTCTGTAGGCAACATGGGAGACCAAATTGCTACAGCACTTGTCAGAACACACAAAAATATCCAACATTATGCTACAGTCCTCCTGGGTTTCAGTCCTCCTGAAACAGGTAGGCTTCATCCATGGAAAAGAAGACTGATATTTTTTTATTGTAAATATATAGAGAAAAACACAACAAACAAAAGCCAACCCCTGCTCCCCAAGATCCCAAAACACTTTCAAGAACTGAAGAATAACCTTCTCCAGCTAACACCAAACACAAACACAGCCTTCCAAATGCCCTTATCTCCCACACTTCAGAAAACACCCAAAGTCACAGTGGAAGAGGAGCAGCACCTGGCCCACAAAGCCCAGCACCGTAAGAAATTCAAACCTTGCAGTCTTGCGTGTTTTAAGGACATGAAATAAAACCTGCTCAAGAAAATCCTTTACACCAGATCCATTCCACAGTGAGCGCCAGCCACCAATCCTACTTTGCCCCAGAATGTTTGGCACTAAGATTTTCTCCTCCCCACTGCAAGAAACAGAAGCACAAAACACAGACATGACCCATTCAAGGGCAAGTGGAAGTCTGAGACAGCAGAGTTCTGAAGCTGCATCCACCACAGCCAGAGTCAGCTCTGCCTGCCCCTGGGAAGACACCAGTAATTGTTCTGGATTGTCTCCCATATCTCACAGGTGGGCTTTGGTGTGAAATAATGAGATAAAGGGGCTGCAGACACCTCTGGCAGAACACACACTGGAAAAGAAGCCCTTCTGAAAGCACTTTGTTTCTTCCAGGTTCAGATAAGGAAGATGCTGGCTGCAAGGGAAAACGGACATGAAAAAGCCTCTCTTCCATGGTAAAATAAAACATGAATTTGTAGGCAGACCCACATCCAGCTGTTTCTCTATCCATGCCCTGCAGAATTATCCTAGTGAATTTGGCTAAAATCTAACAGGAAAAAAAAGCTGTTGTGTATAGAAAAGTACCACTTAGTAATAAAATCACTTTTGCTTTACCTGCAACACTCAAATATAGCATTGCTACATTCCACACAGACTATACAATTGAGAAGGCAAAACCAGCCTAGTGACACTGAACAACAAGGCACAATTAGAAAATTGTCTAATTTGGTTACTTTGATTGTGGGCAGAGGTGTGGTATGATTTTTCAGTTTTGGGGGGGTTGTTGGGTCTTTTATGTTATTTGGCTTTTTAATAAAAATCTTTTATTTTAAAAAGAATTTTATGCATCTCTGCTCCAGAAATTTTATTCTATAGATGGCATCATATCTGGCATAATACACTTTGTACCTTGCATTTCACCTTCATGACAAGTAGCATTAATACATCGTTAAAGTGACAGCCCTTCCCAATGATGTATTCATTTAACAGTTCATATCAGATTGTCCTAGAAAATATGATGCAGAACAGATGAAACTGCAGTGAAGTATTCTGACAAAGAATGACTGTAAAGATTGGTTCAAATAACAGAGAGGGTAGAATAGGATCTAGAAACAAAATAGTGCCACAGCTTTTAGATACTTGGGAATAGATAAGTTAAACACGGGGGTGGCAAAATCAGAGGTGCAGCTCTGAAACAGCATTTTACACACATCATTCAATGTCTTTCATCTCTCCCATCCTCCTCTTCCTGATAACACTTAGTTACTGAGCTGGGAGGGTCTGAAATTTGGGGCTTTTTTTTTCCTTCTCAGTTTTGTTTTGAAGGTGGTTATTTGCAGAGCCACTGGCCGCCTTTGCAGAAAGCTGCCAGTAGTAGAACATAGTAGAACAATGATTATTATACAAAATATAAGTTTCTCTACTGGACAGAAAGCAGTCTCTGAGGAAGGAATTTTTCTGCCAGCAACTTCAAAGTGCTCTTTTTTTTTTAATTGCCTCACAGTGATTACCTTGAATACATTGATCAAAGAATACCTAGAAATATTCCTCTACACTGAGTAACACAATGATGAAAAACTACCTATTCATCCTCAATGCATGGCAGGGAAACAGCAGTTCTTCCCATTGCACTGAAACCATCAGGGGAAAAAGGAATTTTTCATGTGGGACTAAGGCCCTTTGTCCAAGATCTGCGAGGCAAGACGTTCACCACACCAGGAAAGAGGCAGATTCTGGGTCAGTGCCTCAGGTCTCATATGACACAGCCTTCAGCAGAGGAGCAGAGCAGAGATGTGCTGTTGGACAGGGATGAGCAGCAATTCCTGTCTTGGCTAACCCCAGCCCTTAGCCCAAGGCAGCCTTTACTCCCTGGGTTAGGGTTCTGCCCAGGATTAGGGTTTTTAAACCAGAAAGCCCAGAGCTCAAGGCACGCTGCAGCTGCAAAAGGCGTGCCAAGGAGAGCACCAAACTGCCACAGTGTGGCTTCCTCCACAGCTTGTTCCTCAGAGCCAGCCTTAGCCCAAGGCTGCCTTTACTGCTGAAGTCACTGCTTGACCTAACAGCACATTTCTGCTGCTCAGTTCCTCAATGGAAGCTGATTTCCTCCATGGAATTCAGCTATCAACACCAAAGCTTGCTGGCTGTGGTAAATGTGCTGCTCTGTAGTGCTTGGTTGGGTTTTTTCACTCCCTTCCCTAGAAGTGATCCATTATTTCAGCAGATGTGAATCCCATTAAACTACAGCTTCACAAAAACAATTTAGGAGATTACATAAACCCATGGAAACCTCTCCAAAATTAGTTTGCAACTTCTATTAGACTACAGGAAGAAGAAAGTAACCAAGTTTGACAAGACAAAGAGCAAGCTGAGTGACCCTGAAATGGGCCGCAGTACCACAGGGTATCCAAGGTCCTCATCACACCCTAACCAAAGGCAAGATACACAACTCACATTCAAACCACCTGCAGCAGATTCACTTTCTCCTGGGCCATGATCATTACTTTAGAAGTTCATCCGGAACAGAAGGGGAACTGGAGGAGGTAAAAGGACAAAGATGTTCAACCAAGCACGTGAGAGGAAGAGCAGGAATAATTACAGTTATTAATATTTCACTCTTCCATGAAGAAATGTTACAATGACTTTTCCTAGTAATTGACAAAATCATTTGAGATCTTTAGTAGAAGAAATTCACCTATGAAGAATTCTGCTAAAGTGAGAAACAATATGGGAAAGTTTAGTTTGCTATTTTATGTGTTTTCTAAAAATAGGTTAGAGAGCTATATTTTAATGTCTATGCCGTAATGGCAACAATTAAGATTTACAGAACAGAAAAAAACACATAAGTACTCTTTGGTTTTATCAAAGCTCCCATAATTTCTACAAATAAGCTAGTACTTATTGCAAAATCTTTCTCCCATCCCCTGGAAACACATTATCTTTTCTGAATTTCTTCAATCTTGCACTGCTATTTGAAAAGAAATAATGTACCAAAATACTCAGGCTTAAGAAGCTTGAATTTTGTGTAGTGTGCTACAAAAAATTCTACCAGAATTTGAGTTAAAAATCACTGTTCCTTTGTCCAGCAGGTAAGCCTTCAAACATTTCACAGCCCAAATAAAACTTTCTCCTTAGGAATGCATGAAAGATCATTTTAGGGAAAATGGCAGACAGAGTATCTATATTCTGCCAATGATTAAGCAAACTGTTTTCAAACTCGAATGGATGAGGGGGCCTATTTAATATTGGGACTGCTTTCTGACAGTCTTAATTTACACATCAAAAGAGAAATACACTCTAAGATTTTGTCACTGTAATGGTTTTGCTATTACATTAACTAGCAATTACTACACAATGCCATGCAAGCTGACTAGGCTTTAAATGCCAAGTCCCAATTTTGAAACCTCCTTAGGCTGTTATTTCAATGTCTTCTACACTTTGAAGGGAGAAAATTACAAAGGTTACAATTGCATGGATTAATAATGGCTAAAAATGCCTACCAATGCTGTTTTCTACCCTCTGTGCAAGGAAGCAGAAAAATATCAGTTGTGGTTTACCCTTTGCTCTGTTCTAGCCAGTATTTGAAATGTAAAGCCCAGCAGTGGAAGCTATAGACATGTTCTCTTCCTGTTCTCCCCCTGAGAAAGTGCTGGGCTACCTTAGGACAACTAATTTTTGCATTTGAGCACCATTACAACAGCACATTGCACAGGAGGAGTGTCCTTGGTTGTGTTGAGTGATAAAGCATTTTCTTTGGTTTTTTTATTTTATTTTTGTCTCTCACAGCTATGAGGTATTGCTGACCTAAACCCTGTGTATATTTTGTGTTCCACAGTAACCACAATCATGAACTGGCCAACTGCAAATATTCAACTCTGATGTGCTGATTGTTTCATCTAGAGGTTCTGGCACAGATGGATTCTCCCTCATATGCTTTGATTGGTCCTTTCCACGCTCTGGTTCAGCTCTCCCACTGAACACCTCCAGAGCATTTAATTAATACATCACCAGGCAGACCCTCATGTGGTACAAATCAGAGGTCCACAGTAATAGAAATATGTCTATTTATGAAATAAACTGACCATGTCTCTGTTGAGGAAAGCAATAAGCATTTGGGCATGACTTTCTCTGCAGCAGCATTCAATACCCGATCTCTTCCCTGAAATCACCTCATTTTCTGTTCTGCAGTTGTTCAAGTTCTTTTTACTGTGAAGCCAGTGTCACCTGCTAAGGTGCATAAGCCAAATTCTTCAATACAATAACAGAAGCCACCTAGAATAGAGACAACACAGAGTTGTACAGCCAGGTCACACAGCTTCCTAATTCATCCTTCAAACAAAATTTCAAAGGGTTGACATTGATTTTGGTGGATGCTTTTCCAGGCTACTTGATGAAATCAAGTTAGCTTGTAGCAACTTTGAAACAGAAAAGAGTAAAATAGGTAATTAGTACAATTAATAATAATAGACTTAAGGACTTCATGTACTTTTTACATATTGCAGTTATTTATGTTTCCTAAGCAAAAGAACTTCCCATACAGTTTTTGTCCACAATCCCTTACATTTCCTCCCCCACTATTCTGGTACTGTTTCCTATCATTAGATTTTCCCACCCATCTCACAAAACTACATTAATTTAACCAAACCCAGAGTCACTGGGAGGAGTGACTGGATGAGGAGGAACCTTGGTTTTGCAGTAGTTCCTGTTAGGCAGGGCTGGGAGCACTGGGCACTTGCAAATGGCCCTTAACCCTTTAAGTGCTCCTTGATGGCCTCCCCACACTTCTTGTTGCCATTAATATTCAAATTCATTGTGCTGAAAATATGGCCTGTAAGTAGGCAAAGATTTGAGTAATCAAAATAGATCCAACACAGTTTTCTGTCTAGAAAAGGTTGTGGAAAGCAAACCAGGCTAGCAAATGAACATGTTTCATACACAAACATCTGGGGGGTCTCCGTTGAATTCACTGTACAAGGCAGTTTTAATCTCCCTTTTTGAGAATCCCTGACAAAAGAAACACTTCCATTTGCTCTCTATAATGCAAGGGTCCAGCTGCTATTTCTAGAATAAGGTTACAGACATTTTACTCCCTTTTGACACCCCACACTGGGAATTCACCAGCCAGTTATGCAAAGGACAGATTTGTAAACATACAGATTGCTTCCCTAATCTCAAAGCTTTCTGTACTGTGATTTTTCTCCTCTTCAGCATTAGTATGAGCAGTGTTATGCGACATTTACCTCAACACAAGAGTCCCTTTACTAGACAGCAAGACCAAAAGACCCTTCTGAACAAGAGAATTAACAGTTCCTTCTTGCTATAAATAATTGGATTTTTTTCCAAGTATTTGTTGACTACATTATTTTTTCTCTTCCTGGAAATTGGAAAAAAAAAAGTCAGCTTTCAGGGACAGTTAATTGTTTCTTTAGACTATAAAAGAATTCTTGTAAGGCAAGAGAACATTTCCCTTCATTTTTAGCTACTAAAAACTTGACTTTCACAAAAAAAAGAGATGATGTATCCATAAAAGGAGCTAAGAACTATATAGATAACCATCTGCTTTTGGATTTGCCACTCAGTGACTACAGATATATACTTAAAAATTACACAAAGCAAGCTGGAAAAAGTTAAGCATTTTCCTAGGAGATCAAATTACTTATTTACATTGTCTTTCACCATAACCTTTAATCCTAGAAGAGGAATCTGTTTAACCTAATGGTGCTATTCAACGGGGCCTTAATTTTCTTTAATTATTCATTTCCTGTAAACAAACATTCCAGGCATCTATCAAGTCCACAAACACGAAGCAGAAAAGACTTCACTAATTCATTTTATACCAGCTGAAAGTTTCTTCTACTCCTCCATTAGTGTCGCTGTGCTGCCAGAATCTGATGTTCAGAAAGGAAACCAGATGCCCAGTTTAGCATAAAAACTCAACAAAAACTGCTACACCTTACCAAAATAAGTTGTATTTATGAGGATCTCTCACTAAAGCTACTGAGAGGTTCAAAGGCCTCAGGGTGCTGAGCCAGCTGTGCACCCACACCTTCCTTGGTGCCCTGACCTGGGTGACAGGGCTGCAGTCACAGCTGCAGAGCACCAGCCAAGTCACAAATAAATCTGCTCCTGCTGATGGTCTCTCTGATGCCTTGGGTAGGGGGAAAAAAAATTTTAAAAAGCACTGACAAAAACAAAGAGAGCAATATCTTCATTCTGAACCAGACAATGGGAGTGTGAGCACTAGAGGTGCTAAGCACTTCATGAAATACAGCCATGTGGTATCTGCAGGCATGGATCATGAGCAGAAGAGATTTAGGAATTCAGTCATCTGCATTAATTCTCTTCATTATTTTTCTTTTAAAAGCTGTAGATTCTCATATTTATGATTTCATTGTGCTTTAATTCACTTATTCTTTAATAAGTGAAAAGGGTTTTGGGGGTTGGGAGTGGGGAAATAGGTTGTAGTTATGGTTTTAAATAATTTATTCCCCAGTTAAATCCAAGCTATTTTAATGATTTATTAAACATTCTGCAGTAGTTGTATTAAACAGAGACCAGGAGAAATTAATGATTAGGTGATAATAGCTGGAGATCCTATCACTGTTACTCAGCTAAATTGATTTTCTCAGAATAGCTAAATAAAAAAAAATTAAAAGCTACATGAAAAATTGCAAAATTTTGTTGTTGAGCACACTACGTACTGCTAGATCCCAAAGGGGGGAAAAAATAAGAAAGTTATTTTTCCTAATTCTTAAAACGTCAGAACACATTTGTGTTTTTATTAGACTCTGCTACGAGATAGGACTCCCCTCTTCAGTGTAATTTGTATTTCTTCAGTTGAAATTCTTTTCTTAAAAGAAAGTACTAAGTCTCCCTGACACAGCTAACACTCAATTCCCTATTCATATTAGTATGAAACTCCCATGTTCTGGGCATTGTCTCGTCCCTAGTGCATCCCTCTGCACTCCCAGCCAAGCCAGCTCTCTGAGATGTCTTCAAGTTATTCCCCTGTCCAATAAAGGTCACTTCCCAGAGCATTGTCCCTAGATCTCTCTCCCAGTGAGGCCAAGCAGTACTAAAATCCATCCCAACCCTTTTGAATGCTGTCACCCACCTCAGAGTTACAGCTGCACCAGAAATCTCAGCTGGGGAAATTACACCTCTTAGAAACCAAAAGACTCTGAAAACCCTTCCATTTAGGGGAAAAAAAAGTATGTTCATTTGCCAGGCTTAGCATCAAGTCAGAGGTTGTGCCCTGAATAATTACTGTCATAAGAACTTCTTAACCTCCAATTAAAAAGAAATCTTACAGATGAAATTAGCCAGCTGCAGATGAATAGTCTTCAGAAAGACTTAAAAAAATCTGAAGACTGTCCCTTACACTTTCTTCACAAAGATCTGGCCACTAATAACTTGCTTAGTTCAACAGACTTTGGAAATTACTTTTTTTTAAATGGAAAATGGAAAACAAACTTCTCCAAATTTATTATAGCCCATTTATATTCAAGACTGTAAGTTCTCAAATTCCATCTGCAGTAAATTACCGGGGAAGCAATTTGATAAACCTCCACATAGCTCTTGATCTTAGCATGGGTATCTCCATTCTAACTCGGGCACATGTCCAAGATCCAGTATGCATTTGTGCAGACCTGCTAAATGATAAATACAGACCAGTCCAATGCCATAAAGCACTTCAAATGTCTCACAGAAAGTCAAGTTATAAATCACATAAGGAAAATAATTTTCAGAACAACTACATTGAAGCACAGTCAACACTAAGCTACTGAAATGCTGAGCACAAAAGTTTAAGGCAGGAGGGAACTTCTAGTGCAGCCTGCCGAAATGCAGCACAGGGGGTGGGACCAGCACTCCACACCATTTCCCATTCTGCCTAATGAATTTTTGCCCTTGCAAGGATTCAAACAGCTCCAAAGCAGACTGCTGCAGTAGGAATGTAGCTGTTGGGAAGGCAGCACTGTGCTATAATCTGTGAAGTAATGAGCAAAACAAGCTGAGCAAACTCAGTGGAGATGAGGGCCACTTCACCAAGGCAAACAATACCACGTATTCTCATGATGTACAGAACTTTTACAATGCATCAGGGAAAAAAGTGCCTGCCTGGAGACTTGGGGAAAGTGCTTTCTTATCTGCACAGGTTTGGTTACAATCATCTTGGCCAGGCAAACAGCTCAGGTCCTAAGATGGTATGGGCAGGAAGCAGATCTCTCTAGAGGTCTCCCAGTGCAAATAATCCCTTGTTTGAGGCTAAACAATATAAATTACATTTCAGATGAAGACAACAGGGACTCAGGGTTATTAAACAGGGTAAACAATAGCAGTAGGAATATTTATTAGGTCTGCTGGAATGGGACCCTACAGTATCTACTTAGATATTAGATCATATGATCCACCTTGGAATTTTGCTTGAAGTCATTTGCAACCTCTTGAAACACATGTGCTGTGCATACGACCTGGATTTCTGGATATTACCTCCTGTATGCAGTTTTAATAATTAATTTAATTTTCTCCTCTTTTCATAATGAGACTAAAGATTACATCCTACTGGTTTTATTATCATCCAACACTCATTCTGGGCAAAATCATGGTGTACATTTTTGAACTTCTCTTTCAGCCACTGAATCAGCCTAGCTGATTCCCCAAATCTTGTCTCAGCACATCTGTGTATCCCAGTTACATCCACAGGGAGAGTGCTGAAGTTCTTTCTATGAGCTAAACCTCTAGCACTAAGCACATTCATTATTTAATAAATTGATGAAGATATTTTTAACACCAGTGAGAGCACAGTATGGAACAGGATAACAAAAACTAGCTTAAAAGTTGTAATCCCTGTGTAAGAGGAGCCCCTCACAGCAATTTTTAGGCAGGGCAGAAATTATTACCTACCTCACAAAGTTTTATCCAGCATAAACCAGACTGAGAATAGCTGAGCAGCTGATACTTTGTACATGCAGCTCAAGTCTGTAATCGTGAGTTTTATGTACTCTGGTTTTTATTAGAGTAACCATTCTAAAATCAAATTATCTAAACTTTTATAAGGCCAATCAAAATCAGGTCTTGTTAAACATCTATTAAATAAGAGGAGCTGTAACAGTCTGAAGAGAAGGTATCTGGTCTAAGCGGAGTTTTAAAGTTGCATTCTGTAAGACAGTGCTCTGAATTGCCGGCATATTGGACTGGTTGAAACAATAAACACCTTCTATTTCTTCAAATAGCTATTTTGAATTCTTGAAAATTATTGCGATAAATAATAATGAGTAATGCCTGCATCTCAAGCATTCCTAGTTGGAAAACTGGAGTGAAACACAACCTGTTTTTTTACAGCTGACTGGCAAAATTTATCCTTCTCTAGCAATTTATTTTGGAGACCGAAAGGTGAAAAATAAGTTTTTACATATCTGTGTAATTGGAAGGAGGAAATAATTGAAACTCAGATGATTGGGTGGCACAATTGTTTTTTGGTAAGTTTCTTTTTTTTTTATTTTCTATTGCTGTTTTTTTTTTTAAAAAGTGAAGATGGCACTTAGACTAACTATTCTTCTTTTATGTAGAGAAGGTCTTGGGATGGAAAAAATGTTTTAGGTCTCCTCCATGAAGATGTATGTGTATGACATAGTTTAGACCCCCCTTGGAACAAAAGCATGCTTATAGCTGTAGATAATGCCCACCCTCAATGACTTTAAGCTCTTCACCACATCAAGCAGTGGAGCACTGTCAGACTTTAGATATATTTAATCTACAGACTGGATACTTTCTCTATACATACTTCTTTAAGCATTCTATAAAATCAGGCTATTTTCAAAGGTTAAACAAAAATTTTACTCAAGGTCCCTCTGTAAATATATTCAAATGGGGACACCTATATTGTATCAATATTACTAACTTTTATTATAGCAGGATTATAAATTGTATATCCCCTACTCTTTCCAGAATTGTAAGGAAACATCTTTTGTGGTATAATAGCTCTCAGACAGTTTTTTTACAAGTGTGTCTGTCTGCATGTGTGTGCGTGTGTGTGTGTGTTTGTTTCTTTTACCTTCTATTCACAATTAAAAATTAACATAAATAGATGAATAATCTAACTTT
>NW_005054371.1:3547419-3559425 GCF_000277835.1 Geospiza fortis | reverse complement strand
TCTTTCCCATCTAGATTGTATCTATCTGCTTAGAACAAGATCAGAATTCTGGAAAAAAACTGTTCCTGCAAAACATACCAGTAATTGTGCTCTAAAAAGGTCACACTTCAATGCTGCGGGCTGCTTCTGTGAATAAGATTACAGATGTATGTATGATTAATTTGCCATTTTACTAAATTTTTTTAGGTTTTTTGAGCTGAAATATTAAAAATGTCATACAACTTCAAGAAAATAAAGTGGTTATCACTTCACTGAACTACAGGCATTAACAAAAATACCAGTGACACATTATCAAAATAATCTGTGATCAGAAATTATTCCCATATATTTCCATCAAAGGAAGAATATACCATTACAAAAGTCAAATTAACCAGCTCATATCAAATGAAGGATAGAGAAGGACTGATTGCCTCAAACTCCACTATAGGATCATTAAAAGTAAATATGTAGCCATAATTCCAAGACATATACATTCAAAAGAACTGTTTCTTCAGGCAGTAAGCAAACAAAGAAGCTCCAATTATTTTTTTTTCTTCGAAGAAGTTTGCTGCATGAAGCCAAGGAACCACAATTTTACTCTTCCAACATCTCTATACCCTGTGCTCTCTGCCTCAGGCTCCTCCAGGTGATGTTGAGGAGCTTCATTCTGGTACATACCCTAAGCTAAAGTTCCCAGCCCTGACCCATAGGGGAGAAGGAAGCACATGGACAACTCACCTCGGTTTTACTACCTTGGGTAGGGCTACCCCAGGATCAGCCTGAGGAAGCCCTAGAAAAATGGAATGGATGAAGGGATGCACTCAATTCCACAGGTATGACCTCAATGAAAGACCACTACTGTGACCTTCCAGGCCAAGAGAACCCACTCAATGGATAGCAAACTTCAGATCAGGCCTCAGGAGTTTCTATGAAATAAAGACTTAAACAGCCTTCCAGAATGGAGGGTGGGGTGGGCAGATAATTCCCAAGTCTGATATATTTTCATAAGCTCAAGATTACATACATTTCTGGAAGCCACATTGTGTACAAGTGCCCTCACCTGATGAACAGTGCTGTCCATCCCCTTGGGACACTCAGGGAGCTGATGGTGGTCACTGCTTTAAACAAGAGCTACTGCACACTGCCCACCCGGACAGTGGCACACCAGGAAAACTTCACCTTCTCCCCTGCTCTTCACTAACACTACCATAAAATGGTAAAAACTATCTAGCTGAGCAGTAAGGCTAAAGCCCTTTAGCAAAACAAAGCATGCTCCCCACTTTTTATGAGACACTATTGGCATAATCCTAAATGCAGATGATCCAGTTATCAGCTGGTACTAGAACAAAACCTGTGTAGACTTTCAATACAAAAACCTTCATTATCATCTCACAAACCAGCATGGATCCACCTCATAAACAGTCTCAGTTTAGTTTTGCGTTTTACTGACTGACTTCTAAAATATCTTTTGTTTATGGCCCACCCTGTCTCCGGATTTTGCATAATAATTCACAGAATTTGCTGTACAATTAAGTGGGCATTTTTAATCTGGATACGGTGTGCTATTTATATCTTTCAGAAGTTGATATCATAACAGAAATCTCCAACATCAAAGATAAAGCAGCCTTTACATAGTGAAATTCTTGCAATTAAAAGAAAATTGGATGCATCCATAGCATGAGTTTTTAGTTAATTGCTAAGCATTATTTTTTTGTGCATGGCAGGAAGGCTCATCTGGATGCAAATGTTTCTCCATAGAATCAGAATTATTATTTTTATGACTGTTTTTGTTATTAATGCATTACTATTTGGGGGCTGTGGTGTGGGGAGTGTTTCTCTCTGGCCAAGGACAAAAGCAGCACTATAATCTTAAGGGCTCATCAAGAAGGAAGCACCTACAAAACATGTTTTTCTTTGTGGTTGGATTTTTTTTTAACCTGCCATGATGACTGACAAATACATCTCTACCTCACTTCACACTTCAGTTTGTTACTGCCCTATGAAGGAATCCATTCTCCTCAGCTCATCCCATGGCTTCCTGACATGCTACAGTTATAATACATCAGATTTTTTCAAAACTTTGAAGTGACAGTTCTGATATAAGGTCACACCTTGTAGGAACAAGGGTTGAGATTCACAGCTTTAAAGTACATTGACTGTTTAGTCTCTGTATTAGCTTGATACAAGAACATCTGAGTGACCTACTTTGCTTATTTAATGAGACTGTGAAGAGAACACTTTGCATTTCTGACAAGGATATTTTTTCACTGCCAAAGAAGAAATAAAGAAATGGCAATTTGAAAAGCAAAGGTTTATTTTCATTGGAGTAACAAAGCATGCATTATAATAAAAGGAGACTACAGCTGGTGTGGCTGGGTCCTGTAAAGCAGGCAGCATATATAGAGTCAAAAAGGCAATTAAGATTTTGGGAAGATAAAATAAAGATAAATGAGTCTGTGGGCTCTTTTACTTTCAAGGGCTAATACCATTCAAGACATACAGACTCTATACATTCTAGTCTCAAACCCTACATAACAAGGGCTACGAAAATAACTGTAATTATTCCATTTACTATTAGGTTCTTTGTCCTTCTCAGTTAACAATACTACAGTTATTAGAGATTTACTTGACATTTAAGTAAAACTTAACTAAACTTCGCAAGATAAGAATAATAGTTATTGAAAATTATAGAGAGAAAAAAACAAAAACTCTTGATTTATTACTTCTCCTCCCAAGGTTTCCTAAACTCCTTTCTATGCTCTTTATGAGGATATTTTTCCTTCACTCTTCCCTCACAGCTTCTGAAGCTACCTTATTGCCACCAACTCTTCTCAACATCTGGGTTTCCCTGGGTTTGTGGGACTGAGTTGTATTTGAAGTATGATTTGTGACAGTATTTCCTAAGGCTACTGCAAATGCTTTGGGAGATAGCAACAAATAAACACCACATGATCTCTACTTTAACCCCAGTAGGCCAGCAAATCTACAGAACCTGTCAAAGTCCTTGGAATTAGAAAAGCTAATGGAATTATATGTTGTAATGTTATTTTGTAAGCTAAAAAACTCACTGATTGCCAAGAGATCTTCTGGACACTTAGGAGCATTCTGGCACTCCTAAGAGATCAGCTCTTATGCTGACAGATCACAGCATACCAATGGAAAAACAGTGTTGGTCAAGCACAGTATGAGTATTACCAGGAACTGAAGATCCTTCACTGCTTTAATAAAAACATTTTAAATAGCCCACTATAATTCTCCACATAAGTTTCATTATACCCAGAACTAAACCACCATGACAGTCATTTAGGCAGTGCAAAATCTGGTACAGATGTAGGGGGGTTTATCTATATAAAGCTAATGTTGTTTCCAGAACTATTATAAAGAGAATAATATTTTTCAAATGAATGTAAAATAGCCACTGATCACCCTTTCAGATACAAGTGCTTGGCTTTCCCTTTTATGGTCTCACCTCAGTTCATATGTCTGGAACAGATGGTACAAATTGGTCTTTTCTTATGCCTTCCTCCCACTCACTTCTTGTCATTGTCTGGTAGCAATCATATGAAAAAATCTGAATAAAGCCTTTATTGGCAGAAAAGGTTGCATTAATGAGAGACTAAGATCATTCATCAGATCAAACGCCACATCAAAAAAATGGCTTGTAGCTTAAGTTTGCCCTTTCTTGCATTTATAAGAAAATTCACAGTAAGCTCTGTATCAGGTTGACATTTCATTGATGTCATTTTGATGCCCCATCTGATGAAATACTGCACTTTAAAATTTCACACAGAATAACAGCGCTAAATTGAAACTAAAACATTTCAAGTCATGATTAAAATGATGAACTTTCTTAGTGGAGAGCCCTAGGGCAGAGCTCCATCTCCAGCTGTCCGACAGGGCCGGGAGCCGTGGTGGGTTTGCCTACCCAGCCTCCAGCAGCTGGGGCAGAGCCTGAGCCAGCCAGCCTTGGCTCTCCAGCAGCCCATCAGACACTGGGGGAGCAGAAACAGCCCTTAGTGTCCTGGGAAGCTGACTCAGGACACCTGCACCCTCAGACACAAGGCTGATGTACACCTCACCTGCAAACACTACCAGGGCACAGATTACATAAGCATCACGTGTGAAAAATACATACCCAGTGCCACCAAGCATAACATTTAACAAGCGTAAATGTAATTACACTCAGGATAATAAACGCATTTGGGTCTGGAAAGACGTAACTTTCCTGTTTTAAATAGAAATGAATGAGATATCACAGCACAAAACTATGTCTCGAATTACAGGCATTAGTAGCAATAGTAATCAGTTGAAAATGAAAATTAATTGAATACAGCATTGTTCCAAACCACTTATCTAATTTGATCAAGGTATCATTAACTAATTAAGTAGCAATGCTTGAATGTATTGCTTATTAAAGTCCAAGGTCATATGAAGGCCACACTATCAGCAGAAAACATGGATAAGGAAGGCTATCTTTAGAAGGGTTTACACAAAAATCATGTAACTGCACATTTACCAAGTGCTTTCAGAGATGACCAGTCAGTTTAAAAATTGCCAATCCTTATTTAAGGGTATGAAACTACGTAATAATGCTATTATAACCTCTAAGTAGCTTTTCTCAAAAAAAAATTCTTTTCAGTGCAGCATACCAATGACCTAAGCACACTGACTTGTGTATTTCAGACACAGTCCTTGAGGAGGGGAGGGTTACAGAACTTGTCTATAAGCTAAAAGTGATTCAGAGCCAAAAACTGACAGAAATTTGCTCAGAATCCCTCCACAGACATTCAGGACAGCAGAGGTAGGGGTGGCTGGGGCATCATTAGTATTTACATTTCAATGTGGCTTTTGAAAAGTTACACCCTTTTCTTCAAATGGTTCCACTGAGTTCCACTGTGAAGTGGAAGGTTCCACAAGTTCCACTGTAACTTCCTCAGTTAAGACAATTTCATTTTCCTCCCTTTAAAAAACACAAACAAAACAAACAAACCCAGCTAAAGTACACAAGAAAGCCTGGCTATTTCAAACAATGACTGACACAGTATCTCTGCTTCTCAGAATTTATTTCCCTTCTCATCTTCACTTGGTTTGGGGTTGGTTTTCATTGTTTGTTTGGGGTTTTTTTTGGTTGGGTTTTTTTGGTTCGGTTTTTCTGGGGGGAGGGGGTTTTTGTGCCTTTTGTGTGTGGTGGTTGTTGTTGTTCTTTGGGGTTTTCATTATTATTGTTTGTGTTCTTTTTCATGTTGAAAGGTAAGGGCTCAGTGAATGACACAGTTCCAGTAAAACATACATAGCAAAAGCAATTCCAGGAAATATAGATTTAAGAAATGAAAGTAGCGTATGCCTATGACAAGTAAATTGCATGACTGTGGGGTATAGTTCAATTCTACATCAAGAAAAATCCTCTTATACAGTGGAAAAATTAATTTCATTCCCCATGGCCTGAAAATATTTTTTTCTGACATTTGAGAGAATTGTAATTGCAAAAGTACAAAACCACATATATCTTGTCATTTACTTGTGGGCTGAATATTATCACGTACAGCCCTGCGGTCCCTGAACAGCTTCTTGGGAGAACTGGGATTCCTATCCCTCTTCCTGATGCCAAGGTGTGAAAAAAGACTACTTTTCTTTTCCCAGTGAGACAAGAAAAAGTCTTTGTTTATAGGACTGGAAACAATTTCTTGAGTAGTTGTTATTTGCCTCCCTTTTTTTAATGCCATTATCTATTTTAACCTGTGCGTGCCAGAGTGACCATCACTGAACGCAAAGTGCTGTAGCTCAGGAGTGAGGTTGTCTGCTGGACCAAGCAGGAAGATTGCCTTCCTCCTTTCTGCCCCCTGACCTGGAACAGCATCCTTGGGAGCCTCTCCTTTACCAGCTCCAAATGCCGGGAAGAATAGAGCTCAATCACGGTAAAAAGGAATGTTGGAGAATCAGCAATCAAATCTATACTCAAATCCATGCGAAAAAGAACTGAACTTCCCCCAGCCTTGTAGTTAGCTTTCTTGTCTTTTTTTTTTTTTTTTGGTATTTCTTATAAAATGAGAGAAGTTAGGAACTGTGAATAGTGTCCTGGGGTGGAAGCAGAGACTCCATCCCCAAAAACAAAATTCCACTGAATCTTAGTAAGAAGCCAGTCACTGAAACTACCAAAAAGCCTTGTAATTGATGTATCTTATATATAACTGGGTAAGAGAGACTTAGTCTGTGACTTTATATTATGCAGTGCATATTGAATGAAAATGGGAATTGCCTCACTTTAAAGGCAGGTATAAATACCAACAGTGAAATCTGGAGATAAATAGACAAATGCTCTGGTCTACAAAGGCACTAGGTACACAACAGAAATATCTTGGCCTAAAGGTAAGTAATTGCATTTTAAAATTGTGTTTCAATCACTAAGACAAAAAGTAGAGGAAAACCAAGAACTGTGAATGTGGAACATAATTTAATATTCCAATTTAAATACTTTTTTCTTTTTATTATCAGTAACTACAGCCCTGAAACCAATTGGTGCTTCTGTGCTTAGTAAGAAACGTTTGTTGTCCTAAACAATTACTTTTCAGTCTTTGAGGCACCAGAAACACAAAGTAAAATAAATTATCCAGATTTCTCCAGTAGAATTAGATAAAAAGAAAACAACCAACTTGGTAAAACTTCAAACAATTATCTATTTCACCTCTATGACTCAGCTCTTCATGTTAGGTTCCTATCTTGAGTACAAATCAAGTTTATCACTCAGATTCTAAGCAGGAAATTAATTAGGAAGAAACAAGAAAGCAAAGGAAAGATGAATAAACATTGCATTGCACATCAAACTTTTAAAACCTGACAATTACACTTTACGATTTCATTTCCATGGCAATACAAAATATCTGCTTAGCTGATTGAATCATTTGAAAGAAACAAACTCCTTAACAAGATAACTCTAGTGATGTATAAGATGATTAACAGAGGTGTTTTACTGCTCCTCTTCAGGCAGGTTTGTTTGGGCTTTTTTTATGTAAAGACTTGATTAGAAATGATTTTGGAACAAAAAGGCAAGAGACTGCCACATTCATGTTGAACCAACTATAGAAATCATATTTTCAAATTTCACTCCAGGAAACAAGCTGGGAGCTCATTTAGAATGTTCCTTCAGAACCTGAAAAAGGGGCATACATTCATGCTGATTTCAATGGCCATGCTCTTAGATGTCAAAGTATTTACCCCATATTCTGCTCTTGTTTGGAGCAGGATTACTTTTTTAACAGCTTGCTGAAAATTACTGACTTAGGGCTGTTTTCTCTTACTATCTCTTGGCAGACTCTTGAGTGAACCCCTTTTTTTTCTATTCAATTAATTTTTGATTTTCATAAGCGAGTTCAGTGAATGACAAATTATATGGAACACATTTCTCCCTATCATTCATGGGCAATAAGATCCTCTTCTTCCCCCAAGGGAAAGACTGGCAATATCCTTACTGTGTCTCATGATCCATTTTTTTCAGTACAAGATGTTGGTGTTGGTCATGGCTCACTGAGAACATTACTTTTATTGCCATAATGGAATTGAATTTAGTCTTTAATTTACATTTTGACTTCTTGAGAATAAATTAAATTATCCTTCCATTCAAAGGGCTAGTTCATGGCTTGTGGCCTCCAGGAGGTAAAAAGCTTAAGCAAGAGGCCAATGAAGCACAATCCTTGTGCTTTTGCTTTGCATAAACATGATTTTCAGTCCATTTAAGAGCATCTAACTGTGGGGCTGGAGTTTGTTTGCAGAATAATTCATGGAAAGGTTTTCTCTATTGTTAATATGCATTTACCTAAAAATAAACTGGATGATTCATCACAAAAATTTGAAAGAGCAGGATGGATATCACAGGGCTTACTTTGGCAGGAGGTTAAATAGGAGATTTTTAAGTTAAACAGATTTTGCCATTATTCATTTAATCAGTTAAACATTACAGCAATTGGAAATCTTAAACAGGAATGCAATTCAACCTTCATGGATTATTTGAAATGAAAACCAAGCCAGCCTGACGTTCATTCAAGTGGCAACATTTTACACCACCATGAAGAATCTGAAACACTTCCTCATTGTCTCCCTTACAGGGTGTAATCTGCCATGGTTTGCACAAAACAGAAAAGCTTTTTCTCATCTCCCAGACAAACATGACAGGATTTAGGCTCTGGCAAGACTAAAACAACTCAGCCAATTAGTTTCTGTAGGCTGCATTTGCATCTGAGCTGGGACCACTGCCACCGATGGGTTACATTCAACAACACACAGTTACCCAAAGCTTTTATTTTAATTAGTAAAGTTTCACAACAAGAATCATTTAGTCATTTTTCTGGATTGATTGGCTCAATTTTAGTGAATGATTTTTTTTTTTGTTAGGCTGCTCTTCTCATACTTCATTAATAAGGCAATAAATAAACACTACAGGTTATTGAATGACAGAGCTGGAAAGCTGATTTGTGATAACTCATCATTATTGGCTCCAATTAATTACATGGATATAGTTTGTCTACTGCTGCCACTTCTTCCAGTATTTTTTATGTTCATGTTCTTGAAGAAAAACAGTTGTTTCTTGTAGTAAAGTGTGATTTTTGCTTGTCACTTGAAAGTAATCTTTACAGAACAACAATATTTTCAAGCTGAAGTTTGATTTTATCCTTAAAAAATAAAAAAAACCCAACAAACAAAATAGTGGCAATTTTTGTTCAAATCTCAACAAAATACTTGTCTCACAAAAATACATAAACATCTAAAGCAGTCCTTTTAGATAAACAGCAGCACCCACTCACTCTAAATGTATGTTTTATTGTTTAGCCAATTTTTTACACATCTTCACCAGTTTTCCAGTTCCATTCTGGACTCAGACAATGATCTAAATAGCCCTCATAGCCATGTCAAATACAGGAACTACTGCTCCCACTGAAGAACTTTATCAGGCACAATTCAGCTTCATGAAAAAGTCATTCACCTGGTTTGGATGAACTTTGTTACTGCCATATGCTAAGAATATGCCATCACAGATATGTACTTCCCCTCCTTCAGATCAGAAATATTTCTATTCTTTTAAACTCTCTTCAATACTACTATCAAAAATTTTATCATGCTTGACTACAAAATTATAATTTGGATTTCATCTGCTCTCAATATACTTAGAACCTACATTGTACAGCCTAACTCTGTTCATGCTGGATTCTTCATAATGCCATCTTGCTATTTGATCACAATGGAGAATTAATAGAGAAATGAGACGCTGATCAAATTTTTATGAACTATAAGATGAACACTTTCAATGTACATTAAAAAGGGTGGTTTAGGTAAAGAGGAGAGTGCACAAAGTAGGAATTTCCAGTATGGCATCTAGAACAAGAAAAACTGAATACCATTTTTGGTTTGACCAGGACAGTAACCAGATCACTGCTGAGTATGATGATTAAGCTCAGAAGTCTTAAAAACAATGACAAAGCCTCCAAAAAAGCCAAAATAATGTTAAAATGTATGCATAAGGACAAATGTTAAATGGAAGTCCTTCTTCTAGTTATGAGAATGTCAAAGAATGAAATGAACTGTTTTCTCATCAGTTCGCAAAAGTCACAAGTGGAATTTTTTACAAGTCTTCTTATTTTAGAGAAATAATAAGCAGATGCCGAAAGTAACTTTTTCAATGCACAGTTACAGATCTGTGCAGGATCTTTGGCCACAAGACCAACTGTATTAGATTAATTATTCTGGGCTCAGAACTCAATCACTCCAAGGCTACATATCTGCACAGTCATATGCAAAATTCAGCTAAATCTGGGAAAATGGAAAACATCCAGGACCAGCATCAGAAAATCCTCTGCCACGATCTGCCTTCCAGACAGGAACCAGACTTGGATGCATTTAGGAAGGAAATTGCACTCTGAATAATTAAGCCTACTCCTCCCTCTCACAGCAGGTTGAAGACAGTATGCAGAGATTACAGAAAACCATATTTCATGTCAGCACTTCAGAAAAAACACTGCAGTTTCACAGCTACCACCACTTGCAGGTATTTAGGCTTAAAGCACAAAATAACCCTCCTGCACCCACCCTGCCACCAAGTTCTGCTGTGCTCACAGCTGGAATTGCACCTCCTGGCTCGGGTGTGGCACAAAGCGCAGCTGATGCCAGCACAGGTAGGATGAACATTGCAGGGCAATTCCTGATTTATGGGCACAGCCTGTGCAGCTGAAGGGCACCTATTGTTTAGCATATGCTGCATTCAACCACATCACACGGTTTTGTACAATCTGAAACGATAAAAACTGCAGAAAGGGGGAAAGGCAGTACAAGACAGAGCAATCTGATTCGCTCTAGACCTTTTTCTACTACAGCTTTAATGAGTTCCCAAGCAACCTGCCCAGGCTCAAAGTAGAACAGGGAGAGTACCTGGAAAGAGCATGGGGATGATACATCCAGAAAGCAGAGGAATAATAGAAATACTACAGGGAGAGATAAGATTTCTCTTCACAATCAGCTTCATTCAAGAAAAATGAGATTTCTCAAATACCTGTCCTATGATGACAGTATACGAGTGAATATTACAAATTTTACAAATTCTTTCTATTCACAGGCTCTTATCCTCTCTCCATCAGTGTATTTAACTCATCCTCATGTGCGTAATTTTGTAATTCCCAGAACTATTTTTAACACAAAAGTCTGCATTGTGTTCCTATGTTTCTAACAATAATGTTAGAAACAATCCAATTCTGCAGCACCAAAGAGTGAAATCATAATTTCTTACATTTTTTAAGTTATGTAAAGCACTCAAAATTGCCTTCTCAACCATTTTTGTGGCAATTCACATCCAGGACAAACAGCTGCTATTTATGAGATAATGAAAGCAATATTGCAAACACAGAGAACTCCATGTTATTTGACTTGAAGAAATCACTAAGGCCAATATTCATTCCCTCACAAAATATAATACATAACCTCACAAGAGTTAGAGTAAGGTCTCTATCACCCCCGTCCGTGCAGGTACATCAAAGTGGCAAAAACCTCAAATATTAATGCAAAAGCTTCAACCCTGGCCTTAAAAAAATGAACCTGAAATTGTAAGAAAGCCTATTGCAAGCCACCTGCACATGTATAGGAGGACTGTAAAGCACAAAATAACTCTTATCTTAAAGCTACAAAAATTATTCAGCTTTTCAGATCCACCACAACACTAGCTTCAAAACCCACTGTACATGGCCATACCAAATATTCTAGCTTTTTCTGTGAGTGAGCAACCATCCCTTCATCACTTCATTTCACTTTAACACCCACAGCACCCACTCCTGAGCAGGGTCACCACTGCTCCAACATCTAGGGACAGCCAGCAGGGAAACAAGCCCTGTACAAAACATTCAGCTACTTCAGAAGGAAAACACTGGCACCAAACCAGCAGCAATATTTATCTGGAATAAGATACTCTCATTAACTACATTTATGTTGAAGTCTAGTGACAGCAGGGGCTGATTTCAGAGACTTAGTTTTGTCCAAACACAATGACATCCCCCCACTCCATAAAGAATGCTTTTTTAAATGAATTGCAGCAACAGCAGGAGCCAAGAGAAGGGGCTTGAGCAAGAGCAGATGGTCAGCCAGTGCCACCTCCAGCAGGACACTGACCTGAGCTGTTCTGTGCCATGTCCCTGCCCTGAGCTGGTTTGGTTGGGCCATCCCTGCTGAGAGCAGGAGATGCCAAAGGAGGTCATTGCTTTGCTTATGTAGATGCCCAGGAATAACAAGCTTCTATGTAATCTTCCAGGCAATGCCACACCTTTCAGTTGCTGCAATTTTCACGTTGCCTGCAGATTTAATGCATTGCTTGGACTCTCAGTGGAGCTCCCAATGCCTTGCACAGCAACCCAGAGAAAGCCATGGCACACCAAAAGCAGTGAAAGAGCCCCACTTTTACTAAAAAAACAGATGTTCTGAGAAATATCAGCAACTTACTCTATTTATGGTTTGAAATCATGAAGTGCTTGTTAAGGAAGAAAACGATCCTAACAGACA
>NW_005054371.1:3503908-3547409 GCF_000277835.1 Geospiza fortis | reverse complement strand
TTCCCACCCCCTGCTCTGACCTGCAGGAGCACAGAGCAGTGCATGGCACCCAGCAATTACAAATTCCCATCACCTCTGACAGATCCAATGGATCTGACCCACAACATAAAAGAGACATTATCAGCTGCTTCTCCTCAGAATTCAAGGCACTTTCTAGCTGACTTATCTCTTTCAGGCCATAAAACCACTATGCTACCCTGCCCTGAAAGAGAGGTCCTAAATATGAAGGGAAAAAGTAGAGTGAGAGACAATTCCTGCATTCCTTTCTTTTCTTACAGCAGCACCAAGTCAGGTGCCCAAGTCCAGGGCGCACTAATAGTAAAGCAATGCAGTAACCAGGCAGAAACTCAGGACAAGCTTTACTGACCATGATGAAACACCAGCGTCAACAAAAAGGAAAAAAGTTTGTGTTTAGTGGAACTTCACCAACTCTCTTTATTCTTGTCCTAAACCCATCTGTGCAGCCAAGTTATACTAAAAAAATTACACAAAAAAAAAAGAGCTGTAGACTGAAGATCAATAAGTGCATGGGCATGGCTAATGACTAAATAAATACTGCTGGAAAGCTTGGAAGGAAATTTGGAACATGGCTCAGAATTCCTGGTCTACTGATTATATATCTGTAAGATTGTGATCTGCATTCACTGGCAGAGGGAAGTTTTTACAAATACTAATTACCCAAATGTTTTTTTAGACAAAGACTAAAATACAGTTGTTTTAATGAACCCAGATCACAGCCATTTAAAAACACCTGGAAATCATTCTGGGGAACTGGTTCAAGTGCAAATTCAATTTAGAATGTGTGGCATTTCAACCAGCTTACTCACAAATAATGAATACAACTATATAGCCACAGAAAGCCAGCTCCTAATAGTAAAAAGAAGTATGATAGAGATCAGTGAATTAGACAGCAGTAAAAACATTCTACTAGGAAAACAAGTTTTGATAGTAATTCTACCTCTGGTCTTCCAAAGGGTATTTTTCAGTTCCTCAGTAAAGAGGGCCTTAGTTCACTACAAGTCACCCAAACAGGGTGAACACAAGGATGGGCTTAGCCCAGCTGGTCATCTTAAGCCCTACAAGCAGGGCTACCTTGATACCCCACCTCCAAAATGGGATCCTCAGAATCTCACTCAGGCAGGGAGCTATGAGCAGTTCAGTCCCTGCCCCAGCTGTGCCCCTGCTGCAGCTCCTGGTGAGGTTTCCATGGCCAGTCATGTTCTTCAGGATGAGCTGCTGAGGAAGTCTGCAGGCTCACAGGGTCAGGATTTGCACAGGAGAGCAGTGCAGGGCAAGGAGCACCCAAAAAACCCCAGAACAACCCAACTGCTCCCACTCACACTCAGTACTGCAATTCCTGCCCTGAAAGCACCTGGTGCCTTAAGGAAATGAAAAGCAGGATCGTAAGAATTGCCAAGTAGAAAATCCTGGCAATGCCATCCCATTGCTCTCCAGAATGGATCCATACCAGGGGAGAGCTCCAACCCAGCCCTGGAAGTGCTGCTGGCTGAGACCAGGGCAATGCTTTATGCTTTCCTCCCACAATCAGAGGGGATTGAGAAATTTGCATTTGTATTCACCAATTCTAGGATGATTTCAGGTAGAAGAGCATTTCATTCTGGGGCAAACATCAAGATGTCTTCCCCTAGAACACTAAATTTGCTTCTAAACTATTGTAGTTATTACAATGCTGTGAAGAAGAAAGCATCAACTAAATTATTAAATAGGTTATAATTGTTTCTTGCCGTCTCAAGCCCAATGAAGATATTTTCTACAAGCCCTTGTGGAGATTTCATGGTGAAAAGAGCACAGAGGTCTCCGACACAGCAGAAGTTTTCAAAATGGAATTAAAAATTATATTTGGAAAAGGAAATAAATAAAAGTTTTAAAATCAGAACCACATGGAAACTTTCTTCTTTGATGATTCAACTTGTACCAGCAATCTGAGGGTAAACTGCTGTTGCAACTAATATTTT
This sequence comes from Geospiza fortis, assembly GCF_000277835.1. NCBI lineage: Eukaryota > Metazoa > Chordata > Aves > Passeriformes > Thraupidae > Geospiza > Geospiza fortis. The sequence continues at coordinate 3,545,433 of NW_005054371.1, read as the reverse complement.
GTGAGGTACTCTGTGATGTAGCCAAATATTAACTGCCAGATTGCTGGAAAACATTCATTTTCTGCCAAGCTTTCCTTTTGTTTTACAAAGCTATGAATAAATATAGTGGAACGTTATACAGAATGGCTGTTTGATAAAACCTTTTTTCTTGGTAGACCTAACTTTCATCAGACTTCTTTAATGTACAGCTGGCACACAAGACAAAAAAAAACAATTTTAAACAGAAAAGTCAGATAGTGGTTGAATAATTACTCTCACCTTTTCTATTGAACTTTGTAGTATAAACTTTGGACTGGATTTGACACACTTCTAGATCCATGCAGAGCAGTCTGCAGTGCTGCAACAAAGAAGAGTAAGGAAACCAGACCCATGTGGAGTGCAAACTCAGAAAATGTTTGACCCATCAGCTGCTTTAGGTAATAGCTTATCTGGAGATCACCCAGCTGTTTTCAGCTGCCTCTTCACCAGAACTGAGCTATTGTCAGATACTGTAAAGGAGCAAAACAACTTCTTCTCATTCTATTAAAAACTATAAAGCAACAATAGAGCCAAAAGACTCAAAATAAAGGAATGAAAAACCCCAAACCTCAAAATAAAGGAAGTTAAAACTTGTATTTTAGGAAAAAACCCTACACTTTAGAGAAGCCTTTTCTTCTTGCAAGTAGGAAACACGACAACTTAATTTTATTTATAGTTTAATAACTGAAGAAATTAGTCTGTGCTCTTGTGGAACCATATTAAGTGGGTAGATTCATATCCTAACAGAGGCATTTACAGCATAGTGACTTCAGAGCCCATTAAAACCCTAAGAGGGAAGTTACTGTCTCTGCATTCATACAATTTCTCAATAACCATGCCTAGCCCTTATTAATGACCATCTTTTACAGCATGATAATACCATCCACTAGAATTCCTAAAAATCACACTAATTCCAATAGCAACAACTGCTATTTTTTTCAGGAAGTCTTAAATATTTATTTTGTTATTAATAAAAATAAAACAAAAGCCTTAATAATATTGGTCCAGTGATTACAGACAACATAGCACACATCAGCTCATGTACTTGCCTAAATAGGTGGAATATTTTCAAGGATATTCAAAAACACACAGTGAGAATGCATTACTAGAACACCTTCCAGCCTAGCCCTAACAGAGTGCTGAATAATTGAGATTTCCTGAGCTGTTGCACTGACTCACTGTACACACACCCAGGTTCTGGGCTGCAGCAGCCACCAGCTCTGATACTGAGACAGAAAACACATGGACACTCCCATGCTTACATAACTTTTTCCCCTTCACTGAGAGCAGGAACAAAACTAGGTAATAAAGAGTTTTGCTGGAGCTCCCACACATTAGACCAACTGTCTGCCCTGCTCTTTATACATTCTTTTACATCAATTTCAAAAAGTTTTAATTGGACAATAAAACAATTTTCATTTGCTGCACTTTATATCTAATTTTAGCTGTGAAAATGCCTTGAAAATTAGGATCAAACATGTATTAAGGCCTAATGTGACTTTCATAATTATTTATTTTAATTGCTTACCTCTAACAATTTATTTCTACCTGTAAGCTACCTAGGTAAAATTTAAGATTAGCAAATTAAAATCTGTTTAGAATAACTTCCTACAGAGAGCTTGCTGAAGAGGGAAAATTTAGGGTTATTCAAGGAAAAATAAACCTACTGTTGTTCTTCCACTATGTTCAGAGAAAGAAGATGCTCAAAATTTGTTCTAAGCAAAGAACAATTGCACCACTTTCCTTTTATTTCTGCTACAACCCAGAGCCACCAGACATTTCAGGTAGGGTATTATGTCTGAACAAGTAATATCTATTCAAAGGTATCACGTTTTTTTCCTCTTAGAGAGTCTCAGAACATGTATTGCTCTGGCTATATGCTCACACTGATGAAATAAGATATTTGCTGAACATAAACCAGACACTTGTCTTGGGTATTTAACAACCAAACAGGAGAACACACATTGTACTGGCAAAGAGGACTCTGTAAATAAGTATTTGCCAAGCATCTCCCATCCTTAGACATCATGTGCTCTGTGATAGGAAAGCAGGCATGGCACAGTGATAATTTTGATTATCTAAATTCCATTAATACTTAGAGAAAGCTGAGCATTTACCACTCAGCAAAGTGCTATGGTTGTTCTGCCACTGAAGTGTTGGGACTTCCCACCCCCACCCCGTCCCTTCAGTCTGGAAACAAACACACAAGATTTGTCTTTGTAACAGATTGCACTAAAATATCTGGCATCCTTACAATTCATAAATGTTTGCCAAATAACATGTATGCAGCGATATCTTAATAATAAATGCAGCAGCTGTGTGCTATCTTAGGATGTAACAGAGAAACAAGGAGAAATTATCTGTTATCATTATGTTACAAAATGAGAGTCGAGACAAAAATAATAAAGGCATTGTTTATGACACAGCTTCCAAACAAAATAATGTTTTTCAGAAGTTTTAGATAAAAAAATCTGAAGAGGCAGAAACCCACAGAGGCAGTGTCCTTAAATAATCAAAGCAGTCTAGCAGCAAATGAAAGTCATCTTTCGAATGTCTGATTCTCAATTTTTTTTTTACATTCAGTTCAGAATCCCCATGGACACAAACATTAGGGACAACAAAACCCATTTGGTCCTAAATTCCCTGGTAATTTCTCAGCTGGCATGTTCAGTGCAGTCAGCTCTCAAAAAAGTGTGCAGTGCATAGGCCTACCAACAGGTTGAAAGCACAATTCATTTGTAACGGAAACTGTGTTTGAAATTTTGTTTCATTTTACTTTTCTCAGGTCACAGAAATCAATGACAGCAATCAGCAAAGGCAGAGTAAACCACACTTCCAAACCTGACTCCTATCAGATACCGGATAAAAACTGGATACAATTTCCACTGGGTTTGTATTTCCAAGTATCTCACAGAAAGATAGAGTCCAGTTATTGTTAAAGTGGCATTGTCAAGAATGGCAGACCTGAATTAGACTTGCCTGACATGATCTGAACTATTGATTCATGCACATACACCACATCTTAGCAATGAAATACACAACTCCAGCTCTTTGAAGTGTTTCAGAAAACAACATTCTCCACAATCTCAGTACCATCCTGCCTGTTTGAAAGACAAAAGTTCTGCACAAATGTCAATAAATAATTCAGACACTCGATCACAATGAGAAAGCACAACCTTGTCAGGTTTGTCCATCTCACGTAACAGCAGGCTGGAGCTTATACACCTCCCAGGCCAGAGGAGCCATTGCTATCTCAAACTTAATTCAGCTCCAAGCATCAAACAGTATTTACCTTCCTTTGTTGCAAATTTGAGAGGGAATTTAGCGTGCATGTGTGCAGAGGCCACTTGGCTGGGTGAGTGTAACTATACTGCAGCTTTTAAGTAGAGAGGCATCAGAACAGCGTGAGAGATTCCTTTGGGGATTTCCTCACTTCCATTTCTTTTCATAAAAGTGCATTTTAAATGCAGTCTAAAACCAATGGCATTTTCCTCCTATACAAAGATGCCTGCATTAGAGAGAAATCCACTTTCAGCCACTCTAATGGCTGCCAGCTTTTCTGGTGATTCAGAGATTCCAAGAGAAATATTTTTTAGTGCATAAATGTTGCAAAAAATAAGTTCCAAGCAGTTGTGTAACAGTCAAGTGGCACTTAGGCAGCTGCTAAGGTGTAACCTCACTTTGAAGTCACACAGGTCATCTGGAAACACAGTTTGGAGCAGAATTTTAATAGCCTATCTCTAGGGAAGACAAGGCCATGCAAGCTTTCTTAGGACTCCATGAATTATGTTCTGTATTAGAAAAACACTTTCAGTGGGTCCCTAAAAGTCATCAGCCTTGAAACAAAAGATAACACCCATTTTATATGCCTTCCTCCAAAAGGGGGAACAGCAAAACACAGAGTGACATATGTTGAGTGTCAAATTCACCACATGAAATGACAATTTCATTTACATAAAAGCAGCATTACAAGGTTTTAATTAGTACTAATGGTTGTTCAACTCAGAAAAAAAATCCAAAATACGGTAGAAAGTGAGGAAATACAAGTAGGGCAAGTGTAAAATAGACTGCAATATATTCTTTGCTCATTTGACTGGTACAGTTTTTCCATATTCCATAGCATGATATGAAGTGTCCTGCAGTATCTTTTTTAAAGGATATTTAAGTTTTAGTACCATTATTACACTAATCTATACTCTGTAAGAGCCTCCAGTCAACACCCACTGGAAGCATTGAAATGACTACACTTTGTTTGCACAACACAAAATACTGTGTGGGTAAAGCTGATGCATTTAGGACTCCATTTCCCTTCCCCAAAGCAGCTCAGGTTGGTGGCATTTCAACAGATATTTTCAAAGTCATCACTGTGAGTTGCTGAAAACAGTCAAGACTCAGGCCTGAGGAGAGTGAGGACAGCAGGATGGGATCCTTGGAGTCTGGGAGGGTCTCCTCTTCCTCTCAGGCAACCTCACTGCTCTTGCCCTGGAGTCAAACCTTTGGCCAAGCCAACTGCATTCATCAAACAGCAATTTTCTTACCAGACAGCTTTGCCAGTCTAATCTTATTGAGGTCTGGGCACACATGCAACAGAGAAACACTACAAATTTGGAATTTGGCCTGCTCAGTCTTCCAACACTGAAATAAAAAAAAAAAGTGGGGATTTTAAAGTACTACGCAGGTTGTCAATGAAGGCACCCAAATTTTGCAGTTGGTCTGCATATTGTTTCATAAGATTGTTGAAGGGTTTGCATAATTTGCAAAAATTATAATTTGTATAAATTATAACTTCAAGGGTTTGATTTAATAAGGATTTGGTCTGGTTTGAAGTACAATGGCCTCCAGGGATCAGTACCTACAATTGCCTTGCAGAACAATTGTAGGTCCTCAGCATTTCATACTGTTGTACATTAAATTCATAAACAAGAGAAAGGGTTTACAAATACTTACAACCAGGGATAATTTGCTTTACCCCTCTTCCTTCCATTTTTTAAGCCTGTAAACACACTAATTCACATCAGTCACATCTCCCCTGCTGGCAACACAGAAAGTAGAAATAAACCCACTGAGACAGACAGACACTAGGTTTTGATTATCTTAGCCCAACAGTGGTTTTACAGCAGTATAACACTGCTGACTTGCATTCTGTTCCCTTTGACTTTAGTGAAACCACAATCATAAAATTTTGTCACTGGCACACCTACCAGTGACAAAAGTTTTATGATTGTGATTTCACCTACCAGATGCCAATACATCACTCTGTTTTAGGAGTGTTTGAGAAGCACAGATTTCATCAGGTCTTCTTTCCTTCTTCCTTTCAGAAAAAAATAAAAAAAGCAAAAATCAGCCAACCAACAAAACTAAAAAATCCACACATATCTCCATCTGGGACATATTTATCAAAAGCAAGGAAAGATAAAAAGTGCAACATGACCTGATCTATTTAGTAGAATACTTGAGGAATGAGGTGGTGAAGAGAGAGCAGAGTCCGTGTGTGGAGAACTAAACTAGAGCCAGGACATTCAGCTTTTTAAAGATCCAGGATTATGTGGGGCCTTGTTGGGACCAGCTGCAATCCACCAAGCACTTAAACACGGCTTATGAACTCCATTAGTCAGACTCAGGCTGCCTTAACTTTTCTGTGTATATACGTGTTGGCTATGCATAATTTTACCTAAAGTTATCCCCTGTTCCATCATAACTATCTTTCTTTAGCACACACTTGAATACAAAACCACAGATCTCAAAGACGCCATTCAGATATTTCTTCCCCTAATCAGCTAACAGATGGAACTGAAAAGTAACTGGAAAATCTTAGTTTGCCAGCCCAGAAGTGAAACTCAGATCTTGTAACCATTTTCATCCTATATATTTAGAATATATTAACTACTCTAAGTGCACACCCCGCTAAATACATTAGAACAATTGAAGCTCCTCTTGCATTTCAAGACAAGCACATTTCCAAACTGCTAGAATAGATCACCTTGATTCTTTAAGTAAATAACATACTAGGGTAAAATGTCTCAGAAAACATTAAAAGATCAGTTAATTATTGTTAGTCTGCAAGTACCAAAATTAAATTAAACTTTATAACAAAAATAAAAAGACAGAAAACTATTTCTTAAGTACTCTTGAACACAAGTTTCAAAATTACTTCAAATCAAGCTAACTCATTCTCTTATAGGTTAGTAAAAAATTTTTTCAAAAATTCTGTGTCCACAAGGAGCCCAAAACGTTCCAGTCTTGGATTTTAAAACTATAAACTTGAACTAAGTACCATAAGGCAAGTTGACACACTGAAAAATAGTTTAAGAATCAGTCTCTTTTTGCCATCTCAGCCCAACTCCTGCTGTTGCCATCTTATTGCAAAAGTCCCATATCTTCACGGTGATTTCTCATAAGCATCTCCTCACAGCACTGACTCCTTCTTCTTCACAGCACAACCAACAAACTCCAGCTCTCCCTTCACCCAGCTCACCCACTCTTTTGTAGCACTCGTGTTCTTATTGGACACAGTTGTGGCCTATTAAGGGCAGGCCTGTTCCTAATCTTTGGTGATTAGTGCAGCTGCAACTCCTCAGGTGTGAGACTGCCTTCTGCACTATCTTTATTTTCTTACCTTCTATCCCCCCACAGCCTGCTGTGCTTTCCTTGTGCCCAGCCCTCAGCCCTGGGAGGCTTTGCAAGGCAAGGCTGAACAGGGGGATGCTCCCAGCCTGTGCCTGACTGCACAACCCAGGCTCACCCTTCAAGGAGATGCTGCTTTTCCTGGAGCTCCAGGGCCACAGGCTGCCCTGAGACTGCCAAAACAGCCTCACAGAACAGTGACTGACCCTCCTTTCTCCTGTAGGTAACAGCTGTGCTAGTAAACTTAAGCATCCACTGATTGCATTAATTCAGCAATAAGTTGTAATTAGGAAGATCAGCTCCCATACACTAAGGCCAGCTCAATGGTATTAATCCCAAACTAGAAACTTGTTTGAAGTTTATACTGAGAAAATTACTCTCAAATACACCTTTTAATTTCCTATTCCTGTTCCCCAAACTTAGGCTCAAACATAAACTGACTTCTTTCAGTATTTTGAATCAAACATTGAAAAATACCACTGTGAAGAGCCCAAGTGGTCACTGAATAATAAACTGGTTTGAAATTCATAAGATCATCTGCAATCCAGGCATTTCCTGTTCCACAAGGGAGAAGTACAAAAGCAGTTTAGTAAGAAAGGGAACACAAGAAAAATGGCTTCAGATAGAATCAATTTCTACTGCAGAAAGTTATAAGTAGATTAATGCAGTTCTAGTGCAGCTTTGAGCAATGAGAAGAAAAATAATTCTTGCTTGCAAGAAGTTCAAGGACATGAAGTAAGGCACAGGAATTTGTTGTTGAAAACAAGTATTTTATTCCTGCACCTGCAGTATTGTCTTGCCAGACACACAGACTTGGCCAGGCAGATGTCTTGCCTATTGTGCCAATTTGGTAACCTAGCTACAGTATCAAAGATCCACCTAAAAGACAAAGAGAAATAGTACATATTCCAAGGGAAAAATAACTGGTTTTGTTAATAAAAATAGCAGTATTGAAGTAACCAGTTCTGGCTGTTTTCAAAAATATATCACAAATAGACAAAAAATCATCTACAAAGTAGGGTTTATGCGTTTCCTACTTTTTGCACATAGCAGAAAGTTCTGAGAAAGCTTCTTCAGGAATATGTCAGAAGGATGAATTTTATTTGGGGCTGGAACCCAGCTTACACATCAGGAAAGAGTCAACAACTGGGTATATAAGTCAGCTTGTAACAAACAGGTTGTCCTCACATTCTGGTGGCAATCCACATCACTCATGAACCACAAATCTGACCCCAGACTGAACTTGTATACAAATTAAATTCATCATTCCTCGCTTGAGCCCAAATCAGGTATGGTTTGCTTTTGTGGTCAAGGATTGGGTAGAAAATTTTATGTTAATAAAAAGAATTACTTTCTTTACTTACCCATCAGAACCACTCAGCTTAGTGGACTAAACTGCAAATGAGCTGCCTTGCACCACAGATAATGCCTATCAAGAAGAACATGGGAGTAAAGGCAAATATTCTTCACCTTAACAAAAATCCTTGTGTGGAAACTGTAGGCTTTTCTATAGTTCTTTGGAACACAATGCTGGAAGAGGATTTCAATCCTGGTAATAACTTGTCATCCTGATGGTGAACAGAAATGTAGAAAAGTACTGAAGTTCTAGCAAGAGGACACCTCATCCTGTGGAGCTTAAAACAGCTTTCCACCCATACAAAATTTTTCTAAATTAAGAGTTTCACATAATGCCAAAAAAAATCTGGGTTTCTAGAAAGCTTTCTTTACAATAGTTGTCATCATTATCCATTTTTGACTGACATTCAGAGCTACTCTTACTCATGTTATCTTTTCACTGTTTATTTACAGTGCCTCTGTAAACTGTAAATAAGGAAATCATCGGTTTTCAAACAGTAGTAGCAGTAGTCAGACAAATGGCTTGTATCAAGCCATGGTCAGTTTGATTATTGTGAAAAAATATCATGTTTTCACTGGCCGATTGTATAAACCAAGAAAAAAATTCCACAATTACTTTGGGACAATTCTGTTAGCTCAGATAATGCAGCACTTCTAAAATCATGTCAAAAGGCTTCCTCAAAAATGAGATTAAAGAAGCAGTTTGAATTGTAATATTCAATTTACAAATTAGGAATATGACCATTAATCAGGTCTCTCAGGTTCAGTGTATTTAACTAATGCCACCTTTACAAGCTCTCCTCCCAGCATACCAGTTGGTTTTGATACAGTTGTTTCAGAATGAATAAAGACCTTAATTAATTACAGGAATGTCAATAACCATAGGCACTAATTGGTCAGTTAGGACCATGAATTTTCACAGTTCTCAAGCAATTATCAGTTCCTGCTATTCCTTATGTAAGTTCCTCTTCCAAATATCATGTATCTGCTTTGCTGACACTAAAAAAAGTGAGGTTTCTTTTCTGAATTCTCAGTATTTCATTCATGAGCCCTTTTTATGCAGCGATTCCACACCTGACAGCAGGCCCTAAAGCAATCATACACCCTAAACAATTACAACAACTCATAAAAATAAGCAGTGCATAAAATGTTACAGAAGAACATTACCTTACAATACTTGGCACCCTCGGGGGATCCATTTTCCTTTCACAAACACATAGTTCCCTTTGACATTAATGGGAGCTACATGAATAAGAAAAAAAAGCAATAGATCCTTTGCTTGGAAAACACGTTTGTGCCAAGTGGGTATTGGCAACCTGTTTAGCCCAGGTGATTGGTGGGGGCCCTACCCAGAGCTATTCCCCTGCAGGCTGCTGGCTCATATTCCATCCACAAGTGTCATTACTGCTCTGAGGATCACTTGCTGATTTATTGTCTTGGTGCACTTAACATTCACTTTCAAGGGAGAGCACTAATTGGGGTGTGTTCTGTAAAGTGGTCCTTCCAGTGTGTTTAGACACACTGGTACACTCCAGTGTTAATTATAGCAAAACAATTTGTGCAGCACTGGAACAATTCTCTGCCATTGGGAAATATGCAGTAAATTAGAGATAAACTTTTAAGGTTCCAGATCTCAACACAGTTATACAAAATTAGATGCAGGTCATTAAAAAAAAAAAAAAAAAGAACTGCTTTGTAGTCTGTACTTTCCTTCACGTTCCAGAAAATAATTAAACAGAGGTAAGTAAATCAAACAAACAGGTTACACCTTTGGCATCAACTGTTAAAAACTACAATATCTATATCTTTGATATATATCCATATGATTATATTTATATCTATTTGGTCACAGAATTACAGAGTCCAGCCATGTCACAATATGCTTCTATGGTAGAGTTATGGACCAAATATTTTGAGTTCATCTGTTCAATCTCAGCTTGAACTTCTGATATGGAGCCAAATGCAATAGCTTTGAGAAGGTAAGGCAACAACATCACCAGCCACCAAAACCCCAAACAAAAACAAATAAATAAATAAGTAAAAACAAACAAACAAACAACCCAAAGAAAATCAGGAGGCGCAAGAAATATGCGGCTGTTTAATAAGCCTCAAAAACTCACCCACTTTAACATAAATTAAAAAAAATTCTGCCCCATTTACTCGGCCCTCCTGTCAACCTTCCCTTTTCTGACTGTTCTGTCATAGCTCAATTTGTGTTCTCTTTTCCTCAGTGATGCCTGGAAATGTAAGCCTGCTTTTGGTCACCTCTGTATATTCCACATCCTCTGCCATTAACTTTGATAATTACTGTAGAATTATTTTCTGGTTCTTTCCAGACCATTAATTTTAAAAAATCCAACCAAATCTAGATTTGGATCTAGATCACATTTTCTTATTACCAAGTGATGCACCATCACGAACTCTTGTTGTCGCAGTCACACCACAATTTCTGTAGGCCTTTGAAGTGGGAAAGGCAGAGGCTGCTTAAGATTTCCATGGTTCTGAACTAAGTACACTTTCGGCCAGCCTAGCTGCCTAACCATGCCTTGTACTTGATCTTGTGTTCAAACAACTGCTTTTCTCTGAAATGGAGATCAATTCTGCTCATATCACAATCCTTCGTTTTGGTTTTGTCATTAATCTTATGAGCAGGATGCTCAGATGAAGCCATTCTGCCATGTAAGTACATTTGTCTCTTAGAAAACTTACAAAAATCTTTCCACTATCTGAGATTAAATTTATTAACACCACTAAAAGCAATCACTGATCCCTTCATGAAAACACACAGGACTTTCTGACAAAAAGAAATTAAAATATCATCTACAATTTGGCATCTAGGACAGAAATCTAAATGTCCCTGTTAGGGACAGAAATCTAAATTACTGTTTAAAAGAATAACACTCCAATTTCAACATTTGCCCTCAAAATTACTCCATGTCAAGATGGCATGCATGACAGGGATATCAGTTGACTTTAAAACCCAGAAGTGTAAATAAATTCATGGTCCTTAGTCACAGTGAGGCAACTCTTGACCTTTTAAAAAGTTAACTCTGCTACCTCTGGTTGCCCACTACAACAAAGAATTCTGCAATATTTTCAAATAAAAAAATACTTAGGGATAACACATAGTTGTAATCTCAGAACACAAAGGAATTTTTATTTTGCAAGCAGTTTTTGAAGTGTACATTTTTATATTGCCACCTTGACCTACTCACCCACTGTCTGCCCATTAAGTGACTTCAGTAAGGATTATTTTTATCACATGCCTCTAAACAGATACTTCTCTAGTGGTCATAGAAAGAAAAAAGAAATCCCACACCAAAAGGAAGGCCTTATCCCATTCTCACAGCAATATCAAGTACAAGACTGAAAGGATTTTTGACATCCAGGCAAAAACAGTTACAGATTTGCAGTTAAGTTTCTGAAATCCATAAACTAGAATGGTAATTAACATTTGCAGACACAAACACAGAGAAAAATGCAGTTAATGGGCAATTTTTTAAATGAAGGGAGATCGACAAGCTTCAAAGTGCAACAAAATAACAGACTTGCTCTGTTTATCCACTCCTCACACAAATATCTGCAGAAACATGTCAAAAATAGTATCAGATTTAAGAGTAACATGAACCATCTAAATAATTGCACTTGGCTGTGCACAAGCATTCTGTAGCTCTGTAAATCATTTCCTGCAATGATATAGCCCTGCCTGGATGCTGAGCCTCTCTGAGAAGAGCTCACAATTCAGTTATTAAAACACACTACCCTGAGACAAGACAGACAAGAGCTGTCTCACACCTATTAGAACTCTGTACTGACTTTAATTATGGCCCACATTTCCTAATGGCTCTGGGTAAGTCCTAATAAAATGAAGATGATGTATTGATTTCAGCCACCAAGGACTTTGCAATTATGGGGCTTTTTTCTAGAATGAAGAAATGAAGGAGGAAAAAAATGCACAGGGTGATTCACTGGGCCACAAAGAATCATTCTCAAAAGAAAAAAAAATCATGTTTTCCCCTCTTCCCTTGTACAAGAGAACAAAAAATAAAACCATTATTCTGTATTTCAATGCCTGCAGCATATGCTTTTACAGGGTAATCTCTTGTGTGCAGAGACATTTTATTACACAAGAAACATTCCAGAAAAGAGCAAGAAAATCCAGTGAAACTAAGGGGTCACAGTGGGGTAACTTTTGTTGGGCACATTCTTTACATCTTTGGGGCACTGAAGCAGTTAATGTTTTAAGAACCCTTCAGTCCTGTCATTATTTACAGGAACTCATCCCCCTGCACTGCAAAGCCCAGAACAAGCATCAAGTCTGTGACCCTCTAAGATAAGAAATCACACATCTGATATCTCCCAGATGCAGATAACCTTTGGTAAATATTCACAGAACATCTTTTGACTCCTATGCCGTGAATTTGCTGGACTACAGCAGAAGAATATAAGGAATCATGTGCTCAGGGAAAAATTAAACTATTTCTCTTGCACATAAATGGGGGTTTCATCCCTTTCTGCTACTGCTGAATGAAAGCAGAGGTAACAGAGACAGAAATTACCACAGTGAGAAGATGAGATTTTTAGTTGACATAAACCCCAAATCTAGCTGGGTGGATCTGCACAGGGGATCCACATTCAACGATTGATATTATGTCTCCAAGATACATAAGCTGCAATTTTTACAGGCAATTCTTTCTCCAGTTTTTGTTAGAGTTACAAAACCAAAATAAAACAACAACAAAAAATCCCAAATCCAAAGAAACAGAAAACAAAAACAAAGAAACAGAGAAAGTAAAAAAATGAGCTGGAAATAAATGGGAGAGTCACTGCAGTCACTGCTGATAAATGTTCAGATCACTGAGCCACTAGAGTGATACTAAATATTGAGAAAGGCTGGATGGCCATAAAAGCAAACTGGCTTAGCTGGCAAGTTAAAGCTATTCACAGCCAAACACAAGGTCAGACATTTGGTAAAGGAATTCAGAACTGGAGACTGTATCCTGAAAAGCAGTATCTAAAACATGATTCAAGCAACATATTGGGCAAACATCAGCATTTCAGGATTCTGGCCCCATGCAGGGAGAGACTGGGGCAGGTGAAAGCATCTCAAAACCAGAGCCGAGGTCTGGTTGCATCATGGCATCACCATCTTTTTTAACCAAGGATACATTTCTGAAGCCTATTTTAAAAATAAATAAACTACTTACAATCCTGAAAAATAATTTAGACACTGACTCAATTTAAATATGTGTCTAAACATCAATAAATTGTGCTGTAAGACACAGACAAATGCTTTCCTCTTCTAGAGTCTTCAGGCTTATTTCCAGGCATTATAATTTTTAAAGCCAGCCATTTTCTCTACAATTCAAGCTGGGCATGCTTCTTTCAGACAAAAGAGAACTGCTGGCCACACTCTCAAAAGGCACATTGAGCCCAGAATAAATAGCTCGCAGCTCCTAAGCAAGGTCACACTTCCATCAGCACAGACCACAGCAATGCCAACAGGTCAATGTACTCTTACTGAAAAGTACATCCCATTAAACTCACTGTTTTAAATATTTCTTTTGTCTCCCATGAAAAACAGAAGTATTTGTCTGCAAACATCTGATGTTTTTAAGAGCCTTATACAGAATTCAGTATGAACAGTAAGAACTGCTACTTTTACAGTATTTTTTTAATAAGAGGGGTTTAGTCTTTTTAATTATATATAAACTTATCCAGATAGTTTTGTATTAGGTGTTCTCATTATTTTCACTCACATTAAAGGCCACACGCATAGCTAGCAGAGGAAAATGAGCAGCAAACTCCTATAAAGCTGCAGGCAGGGAAGGGGGCAATGCATTTTTCTCTAAATATTCATCTAAACACAGCAACCAATTCATCCTATTCAGACTGCACAAGTATTTGGATTGGCCTATTAAAACACAGTAACAAATAGAATTTCAATGTCATATCTTCAAGGTTAAGTTCTCCATGTCCCCCTTGCAGGCTGTGGTGCGTTGACCCTGACTGGGTTCCAGGTGCCCAACAAAGCCCCCCTATCACTTCCCTCCTCAGATGGACAAGGAAGAAAATAAAGCGAAATTCTCTTAGGTCAAGATAAGGGCAGGGAGAGATCACTCATCAGTTACTCCCATGGGCAAAGCAGACTCAACTTGGGGAAATTAATTTAATTTATTACCAACCAAATCAGAGTAAGATAATGAGAAATAAAACACAAATCTTATCACACCTTTTGCCCATCCCTCTCTTCTTCAAGAGCTTAACTTGACTCTCAAGTTCTCTATTTCCTCCCTGCCAGCAGGGCAGGGGAACAGGAATGGAGGCCTCAGTGGGTTCATCACACACTGTTTCTGCTGCTGCTTCCTCTAGATGGATAATACAAGATTATCCATCTAGTACACAGGTCTTATAAATACAATACCAGAACTCAGTGACTCACTCCACCTACTTGAAAATGAATATTTCAGCTACTAATAACTTCTGAAATAAATATATACAATAAGGACAGTAAATAGTTCTCCTAGGAATCACAAGTCTGCTTCATATACGGTGAACCACAGCCAAATACTAAGAGACAAAATAATAGGCATAGGAAAAACGATTTTGAAACAGGTCAGAAGGGAATCTTTGATTAAAAAAAATCCCAACCAAAAATACAGTCAACATTTATTCTTATATTCTAGTTTTTAACAACCTGCTGTAAGAGTCTCAGAATTAAATCAGTCTTTTGGTATCTTGAAATGTGCACTTGCGTGTTCCGGTGGATTTAATTTTTCTTCAGTTATCTTCTGCTTTCAAAGTCTGGCTGTTCTCAGAAGACTTGTGCAGTCCTCTGCAAGTATAGCAGAGAGAAGCCTGTAAAAGCAGTTTACTAGGTGCTGGGGCCTCAATCCCTGAACCAGAAAAGGCAGACATGAAAGGTGTCTGAATATGTTTAAATCTATAGACAGGCATTCCACTAAGTGAGGGGAAACCAAGTGATTAACATGCTTCACATCTTTTCCCAGAGGCTCTCTTTTGCCAGTGACAGCACCCCAGAGTTAACTAAAGCTCAGTAAATTATTCCAGTGGCAGCTACACCCTCACCACTTTTTCCCCCTGTGTCTTTTCCATTCACTTATTCACACAACAGAAAGGGAGCCCGAACATTTGGGAGATCTGTGAAGCAACCAAAACAATTGGTTCTGGTGACAACCCTCAACTCCAGCCTGCTGCCCCGTGTGGGATGGGGCAGGATATCAAACCCACATCTCAACCCCATGAGCTGTCCTGCTGAGGTGAGGCCAGACCTACAGCCCAGGTCAGAGCTGTGTGCTCAGGTCTTTCAGAAGGAATCTAGTACCCAAACATTTGGAACTCCCCTGGATCCAGAAATTGCTTGCCCAGATCATCTAGCAAGTCAGGCATTACCCACATGACATGGGGATTGTGTCACAGCACCTCCCTCCCCCGCAGGTTTCTCCCCACAGGCAGGCTGGCAGTACATTATCCAATGATTTCCCCTCATCAGCAGCAGTATTCTATTGAAAACACTGTGCACCAAGCCACATTACTCTTGGGGCCACTCATCACTTTTATGGATGTAAAAAAAGAAAGGAAGTTGACAAGAAATAACAACTGCCCATCGTGACAACTTTCCAAGGGTCTAAAGTTTTCTGACAACATGATTGTCATTAATGCACTACAAATCCTAATTAATGTGGAAATGCATGCCTCATTTCTTCTTCCTTTCTCTAAAAGCAGTCACCATTTTCAAGCGCTGTCAAAAGTGGCACCATTTAAAGCTCAAAAAGTTGACAAAAATGTGAGCAATTAGCTGCTGTCAAGTAAAAATGATGGTCTAAGGGATTACACTGCTAGAAGATTGCTGCATTGGCAGAAAAAATGGAACTAGATCAAACAAGTAAGCCTTGATCTGTCCATATCTTTTTTTTTCAGAAGTGATGATTCACAAGAGACCAGGTCCTCTGCTGCTGTACTGTCTGTGGGATCAAACTGCCCTTTTCCTGGATGCTGAATTACCAGTAATTCTCTCTTGAACTCTAAAGGAGAAACAGTGGCAGACTGAATTAAGGTACGTTTCCCTACCAGGCAAACTGAGGAACAAAAAAGGTAAATTGAATCAATGCAAGTGGCTTGGCCCTGCCTTTCACTGCTGAACGTGGCCCAAATTCAGCTTTCAGTCAGCTCCTGCCCAGAGGGAGCTCCACCCCCATAAATGAAGCCCAGAAGGGGACAGGCTGTCCTTTCTGACCGCTGTACACATGACTGTACAGACCATGAATTTAACAAAGCTCCCTCATGATTCTAATTCTACAGATACATAATAAACAACACATTTCCAAATTACTTTGAGTTCTTCAGCTGAAAAACAGTGCAACCCCAAGGTATTACTTCTGTAATATATTAGCAAATTCTACTGAGCTTTCATTTTCAGAAACAATTTAGAACCAAAGCATTAACCAACATCTAAGACACTCAAGAATCTGAGAGAGAGATAACCATCTATATATGCATTCCAAAAAGGGAAGGAGATTAACTATTGTATTTTTTACACTTTTACTGCAGCAGTCTAAAAATACCATAAAGTATGCCACTATTAAATAATAACTTCTATAATAATTCAAGAGAACATAAAAGAAAGGTCCATTAGATTTTAAACCGAGCTAGCATGTGATAAAGGTTACAGTCGCATTCAACTGGATTTACTTTCAAACATATTGGTTGGTTTTTCTAAAAAAGTTTTTTAAATAGAAATAGATATATTACAGCATCTTTGATTAGCAGAATTGTCACACTGAGAACAGGCTTTAGCACAGGATGGAGAGAAAAAACACCCAAAGAGCTGGAATTACAGGTTATCAGTGCTTTAGAACTAATAAAACATTCTGCCCTGTTTTTTCACTAGATAGCATGGCAAGTAGGTTTTATTTGCTGTATTACAATTATTTTTATTTACCAAAATCAATCTCTAGATAGCTGCATTGATCCTGCTACACTTGAGGCCATTTAATCTAAGGAAAACTGTTGTTAAGAAAAATGTTTTTAAAAAAGCCAACAATAGCGACAAAGGGCATCTTGGGGAGTTTTAATGAGATTTTTCTGTTCAGTGCAAGTTTAACATTCCCACAGAACAGATCAATACCACTTTTTCTCCCAGATACGTTGGGGAGCATCCTGCACTTGAACACATCCAGGAAGATCAATCCCCCCTGGCACTTTGGAGTCTCTTGTCACTGCTCTGCAGCAGAGTATTGGCCACACAGCTGGCAGGAGTGCAGAGACAAGACAGGTGTCTGCAGCACCCCACTCCTTCCCAGCCATGGTCAAAAAGGATTTTTTTTTTTTTGGAGAAGGGAATACTATGTAGTCCAGCCTGAAAATGTGTGTTCTGCACTTAATTCCCACACACACAAACATCTGTGGATAGATGAAAATCTGACATTGCAGTGCTGGCAGCTGTTCTCCAATCACAGCTAGAGTGCAGCTTTGAGAGGGCTTCTAACTCTTTGCAATGTTAAAAAACTAATTTAGTTAGGGCAGCAAAAACCAGCAGTACTCAAGGATGAAATTGTCCTCCACCCAGTCACTTAATATCTCCTGGCTTCTTTTAAATTTCCTTTGAAGTTTTTCATTCTCATTTTCCCGTTCCACTTTACCCTTTCAACCACTCATAGTTTTTTCAGGACACAGTGTGGGAATTAATTCTTTTTCCATTTCTTTACTTATAAGCATAGCCTTCCTGAATTTATAAACAAAGCTGACCAAAATTATAGATGACTTCAAATATTTGGTGTGTCCTTTTCTGTCCTAAAGCAGACCCACTCACAATGTATTTCATAATAAAAATTTCATACTCAAAAATGTCCATAAGAAAAGCAGGTTAAAAGGACTAGGGTTAAAGCCACCCACAAACATAGCTTCTCACTTGAATGCAGTGCTTGGGATTTGGTACACAGAGGAAAAGCCTTTTATTTCACTTTTTGAAAAGAGAGAAAGTACTCTGTAGTGAATTGATTGTCCTTGATCTTTTCCACCCACACAGCCCTTTTTCTCTTTTCTCCTGTGTTGGGTCTCATTTCCATGCTTCATCAATACAAAGTGTGTGAAACTGATCCATCACATATATACTGCTGTCCCAAGCTGCTAAAAAACCCCAAAAACAAAAAGGACCACCAAAACAATTGTACAGGCATGACCTTAAAAGCTTCTGGCTCCCCTGCCATGGCCACAGGCAGCACTATGCTGCCAGCCCGGTCTGCTCACAGCCTGGGAGATCTCCTTGAGATAAATATCATTTCTTCATCCAATCCACACAGCAAGTGCAGGGACAGAAATGAGTATAAACAAGTGCCAGCTGTATTCCTAGCTGGTTTTTAATGAAGATTCTTAAACTCAGTCCTAAGAGGTTTTGCACTGTCAAGGATAAAAGCAAAGAATGAAACAAACCACACATAACAGACCTGATTTAAAACTATCCACATACTCAAGCCATTCTCCATACATCTTTATTCTCAACTCTCTGACATTTTCAGAGACAGCAAAAATGGCATAAAATACTCTTAGATTAAAACACCTCCCTGCAAACCCTCTCCCCCACCTCCATTTGTGCCCAAACTGCTACTCCTGTTACAGTTCATACTCAGTGTTAATTGCAGTTGTAATGGCAAAGGTCAGTATTGATCCATCAACCCATCTACCCAGCAAGACTTCACAAGCTCATTCTCATTCATACAGAATATTGAACAGTATTAAGGGCTATTGACAAGTGAAAAGAGGGTCAAGGACTGTATCTTGGCTACTCCCTGCAATATTTTCCCACCACAGGCATTCCAATAAGCCCTTGGACTGGGCAGCAGAATGAGACTAGAAGAAATCCAGAACTGCAAATCTAGGATTTTACTGACTATAAACCAGTTTTCAAGCATTTGCAATGTTTGGAAATGCATCTCTTCCCAACAGAAAAAAAACAAAACCGACAAATCCACCCCTCCACAGGATTCTCCTCACCAAAGAGTGCAAAAGCAGCAGCTCCATCCTTGGGTGTCCTGTCACATCCTTTGGATCAGCATAAGCCAAATTATTACTGATTCATGATTCAGTACAACTCCTAGGGTATGTGCATCAGCGAGCCCCCCTTACCTATGGCAGAATGGCTGTCAGGAGCCAAAGCCTGAAGACTTTTGGGGAGGTGAAAAGTAAATCATTCCCTGGAAAGCATGGGAAATCTTTATCCTGGAATCTGAACCAGATCAAAGCCCATATGCTCTATATTCATAAACTATTTATTCCTCTTATTAGAAACACCTCAAAGAGACCTGCTTGCTGAAAAGAAAGGGGCTCCTTATGTCAGACAGTGTGTCAGAAATAGGTCACCCTAAAGAGACATTTATTTTAGAAGTACATAATTCAAACAATTCAACAGCACCTGACACAGATTAGTGCTTTGGCATGTATTTCATACATAGTTGCTAATGTTCAAGCTGGTGGCTCCCAAAGGCTTTTAAAAGATTAAACACTAAGCCCAAACTAACCAGAATGGAGCCCAGGAAGTCTCAGAAACTGAGAGCTTTCAGAAGCCTTGGAAAGCTTTTCCTACCACTCTCTCTTATCCTGCAGGATTTAAAATGCTCCTAAATGTAAAGAAAAAAAGATAATGAAATCCAAGGGATGAAATCCACAGCACCTGGTTGGTGATGACATCTATATGTAAGTAAAGTTTAAAACTTTAGGATTAAAATGACTCCGTGTGAAAAAGAGCAATTCAAACACTATTGGTCAGGATACAAAAATCTGATCAGCCTTGCTGCCATGCAGAGTGCTATTTTATTTTTTCCACAATATTTTGAGATAAATACTACTCTCCCTCAACGTTATGACTATTTACTGCCATGCAGGGCTGAGGTGTTCCCACCAAAAGGCAGAAAAATTACTTGATCTGTAGATTTCCCATCTCCTTTCAGCTCCTTCTTCTGCTAGCAATGGTTTGCCACTGCTTCTCCCCAGCCCCAGAGCCCCCAAGCAGCCCCCCCAGTGCTGGGAGCTGTGTCCCACCCTGCCCACCCCATTGCTCAGCTGTGGGGCTTTCAGAGCAGCAAGGCACCAACAGCAGCAAGGAAGAGGCTGCTGCTGGGACAACATTGATGTTCAAGTGTAGGAGAGCCCTGGGGTGGCTCTGCCCAGGTGTGGGGGCTTCAGAGTGACACTGAAATCAGCTAGAAAATAAACTTTCTAACCCAATTTGAAGCAGTAGAAAGCAGACATTGTTTATCAGCATGGAGTTCACCAAAGGATCGGATGTGTGTGGTGAAACTTTCCAACAGGGTATTTATTCCATCAGGATCATGCACATTCATTACAAAGTGTTTCTTAGCTCATACAGAAACAAGGCTATTGCTGGAAGGCACATCCAGAGTCCTGAAAGACCACACTGAGGGGAGAGGGTATGAGAAATCAGGCTGGGGGTCAGGCTGCAGCCCCTGGCCACACTGACCCCAAGAACTCTGACATCGCTGGATGTGGATATGCAAAAAACCCACCTGTCTCCCAAGGAGAGCTGGAGAATACAACCAATTTCTACAGCAAAGCACAGGTCACAGAGCCAAAGCCTTTTCTGCTGGGCCTGTAGAGTTCAGGGCACTTGAATGGAGATGTGAGATAGAGAAGGAACCCAAACAGCCCGGAACGCTCTGACTGCCAACCTGCGTCTGACAGGTAGCAAAGGAAGCAGCTTTTGGGTTCAGCATTGGTTAAGCAACAGGGGAATAATAATTACTGAAAGATACCATTAGGAGTACCAGCTCAAAAAAAATTACATTTGGAACCTGCTTACACCTAGAGTTTTGTGCAAATTGTTTTCAAATAAACAAAGCTGTATTAGTGGAAGGAACCTCATCACCAATTTTCCATTTCCCTCATAAGACGAACAATATGCAAGGTGATTTATGTTGATTATCCAGTTGGATTAAAAACAGTTTTGTTTTGGTTTGTTTCATTTATTTTCCTGGTTAAAAAAAAGCAATAAAATCTATCAAGACCAGAAAAGAGGTGCATTAAAAAAAAAAACCAAAACCAAAAAAAAGGCAACAACAACATACCAGTTAGGAACATAAGAATAACTCAGGCACAGATAAGAAAGAAAAAAAACAAGTCTATTTATTACAGCCTTCCAGAGTAATGGCAGTAGGGAAAGAAAATGCAACTGATTTTGTCCTCCCACTTAAGCCAGGACACTAATGAGATATGGCTATAATATAAAAAAAGAGGGGAAAATAGCTTATATCTACACAAACCTGTTGTACCTTTCAGTTAAGCATCTCCTTTTGCTCTCAGTAGCAGCCCAAACATATGGACAGTGGTCATAGAAGAAAAATAAATGCTGGAGTAGATTCAATATATTGAACAAATCCTCTGAGTTTGTAATTCCCCAGCATTCCCTTCCCTCCAGATGCTACCCAGGATTTTAAAAAATTAAGTTACATAAAAATGCTTTCATTACTAGGAAATGGAATTTCATTTCATCCTATTCAGACTACTTAATAACTGTACAGATTACTGTACCTCATGTTGCATAGGAAACCACTTCAGAAAAAAAAATGAAGTCTTTTCACTAAAAGAAGGAAGAAAATGCATTCCAATAGATTTACATTTGCAGTAGATTTGCATCTGCTGCTGTAGCAAAGTGTCACTGGTAGAAGCAGAATTTAGATAAAATACATCCTTATAAAATGAGTATCATACCCATTTACCACAGGAAAAACTTAATAAATCAAGACTGAAAAAATTATTATTCATTCAAAAGAAGCCACACGGTAGGATGTGTAAAGATAATCTTGACATGAATGCAGTTATCTTCCATGGGATAATTTATATGACTTCCTTTCATGGAAGAACCAGTAACAAGGTATAACAAAGCCCATAATTAATCTGAAAACAAGAATGCAACATTAAGTTTCCCAGCACCTCAGGATTTCTAATGAGTGAAATATTTCCTGCTGTCTTTCATCAAAAGAGTAATCTAATAAAGTTTTATTAAAATGTACAGTAACAGAACAGATAGGTTTAAAGTACAGCCTCTGTACAGTGTAATGAGGTTTTGGCTCATAAAAATGCTTAGACTTTCATTAAAGAGATCAATGAAGCCAAAAGGAAATTAGTTTAGCAGAAGTACACACGCAGGTTCTGCAGAATACCATTGTGTGTGAGCAGCAGGATGAACCAGGGCATCCTTCACAAAAGAATATAAATGAAGGAAAAGCCACAGAAACACAATAACAAGACAAAGTCTTGACAAAGCACTGAGGGGCAGTGCCAAACTTAGCAACAACCTCGGAGTGCAACACATCTGAGCAAGTTCAAAGAGAGAAAGGTGGTGTGAGGAAAAGCAGAGCATTGCACAGCCATGGCATCACCAGAGGGTGCAGTGGAGGATTAATGGAGGGAGGGTTTGCTTCCATACAGGGATGTCCTGCACAGAGCCAAGGATTATATTTAAACTCTTCTACACATCCAGTTCTGAGGCAGATTAATGTGTTTTAAACTGGGTGAACCACACTGCATTGCTCTGCAACAACATACATAGCTCAAAAGACAAGGAGACATTCTAAAACCAAACCAGGTCTAGGACTTGGAAATGTTTGTGTTTTCATTCCAGTCGCAATGATATATAACAATTGCCTTTAAAGTTTCCTAGGCATAAGACATAAATTTTTAGTAGTAAATATTACTATACAAGTAATAACAGTCATGTTGTAACAGCTAGAAGTCCCTCATAGATCCAAAATATGCTTTCATCTTGTGACCACTGCAAATTTCTGGGTCACTAAGTACCTCTCTTACTCTTCCCACTAAAGCAACCCCAGCTGTCTTCAGACTGTTTTCTCCAAAAGTGTCTGGCAGTAACACTGACAGTTATTGTTTAGCTTTTATTGCATTCTTTGGAACTAAGGAGCACAATATGTATTTATACACACACAGAGAAAAATACAGTTATCGGACTCCTTTGGGCTTTCATTGAGTTGGTTGTACCTGTTCACCTGCTTTTTTATTTAATAGTCCAACAGATATAAATATATTTTTCCAAATACCTTACTGGGATGCTCCCCACTATCTAAAGTAAAATAAATATTATCAGTTAAAATTTAGATCTGTTTCATATGCAGCGCCTGCAAGAACATGGAGAACAGCCACTCTTAAATAATCAAACATGATTAATAATCTCCAAAGGAATAACACTGCACAAAGTCCTCTTTGGAATAGCCACCAAGAAAAAAATAATCCAGTAAGCAAATATAACTTCTGAAATCCAAACACTGCTGAGGAAACTAGCTAAAGATAAATCTAATCTAATCTGAGACAGACAAGTTTAGGGTATTACCAGGCAGCAGCAAGAAAACATTGACATTCCAGGTGTGTCCCTCTTCCAATCCATCCACTCAAATACATTTTTCAAAACTACAGGCCAGAGTTTTCAAAGTTGCAACACTAAAACAAAAGTTTTATGAGGGTAATATGCTGGAATGCAATCAAGCACTTATTGATACTCCCAGTTTTGGTACATGTTATCTAGAGTAAGAGTGGGACAAATAGCTTCAAGTGCTCTTACAGCTATCAGGAAGACTTCTGAATACAATTAGTTTCCTTCTGATCATAGCAAGATTTAAAAGACATTTACCTATAGCCACAATACAAGGGGAGGCAGCATCCATGGAAGATAACAGTAATATAAGAAGATTAGTCCTATTCAAACTGCTCACACAATGTTTATGTGGATAGCTTAAGGGATAACAGCTCTTAGCTGGAAACTCAGTAAAGTGTGTGCACACCAGGCTTTGGAATAGCTGTGCTTGGGGTTCTGGCCCCAGTGGTGCACAGTAAAGTCCAGGCTGCCATTAGTCAGGCAATTCCCAGCAGAGAGAAATTTGACATCTGAGAATGAGCTACATTCAGAGGATTGTGTGAAGTCCATGAGTAGTACCAGGCTTACATGACACATAACTCTTCAGCTGGATGTGTTCCACTAAGCCACTTTGTCAGCCCACTGCACTCTCTGGGTAAAACAAAGTGTTTGGCTGGCCCTGTTCCCTGAGTCATAAACAACACAGGCAGCAGCCATTGAGTCACCTGTACTGCCTCCCTGCAAACCAGGCAGCCCCTGGGACACTCCACAGGCACCATCCACAGCCAAGAGGGGTCAGAGGCACAAGGGAGATCCAAGGCCCTGGGGCAGAGCTGTGGGGCCAGCAGCAGGAAAGGCTGGTGGCTATAAGAGAGCAAAAATAGCCATAGGTGCTACACTGTGGAGAGACTTAAAAGCACAGAAAACTGCAGGTAAAAAATGAAATCTTAGCCTGGGATAATATAGTCAGCTCCATTCTCTCCCCACATATCCCCCAAGTCACTGCCAGACAAGTTGCTGGTCAGTCACCCACTGCCTGGGAAAGGGAGTTTGTAGGAGCTGATCGAGAGTGACTGCTCATCAGTATTAACTGCCTATTCCTAAATGGTTTTGTCCAGTAAGACAGACCCAAGATGATTACTGTTGTCCATAAAGATCTATGGAAAAGGGAAAAAGAAACAGGGAGGAGAGCCAGAAATAGATTCAAAACTGGCAGGTTTAATCTGGAAGTGAAGAGTGATAACCAAGGAAGCAGAGGAGGGTTCAGCAATCAGAACGGGGAAGCCATGGGAAGATGCTCATGTGAGCAAGCCACAGAGCAGGAACTTTCCAGCAGCTCCAGGTGGAAAACTGCTCACTGCAGGGATTGTGCTGCAGGATCTCTTCAGCTCAGACAGAGACTAAGGCTAAAGCCTGTCCTCCCCCAATTCAATAGCACTCTCACTGTCTGCAAGGCAGTGAGATTTATCCAGGGATTTGCAAACAGGGCACTAAAAGTACCAATTTCATGAATATTTTTGCTCACAAACAAAAACCTGTTTTGAGAAAAACAGGTCAGTTTAAATGAGACAATCACATGCTTGGAAAACCAGCTTGTTGTACAACCAGTAATTGATGTAAGTTTTGTAGCTGTCTTAGGTTTGCTATGCTAAAGACTAAGCTGGCTGCCAAAATATTAGCCTTGGGCTTCCTCACAAACCATAATACTCCCTTATTAAAGGCTATATTGTATTTTAAAATGTCAATTAAACAGTTTGCTATAGATGGTATTTTTCCTAGAGTTTAAAATGGCTAAAATTATCCTTAATTTATAGAAAGAGTATTAAATCTTTCTCAGCTTTGTGAGCACAAAAGAAATTACTTCAATTTAGATTTTCTAACAGTGTGTACCTGTGCAGCAATATATGCTTAGTGCAATGAAATTAAGAACATTTTCATAATTACAGTGATTTTACTACAGATTAGTATTTCTAATATAACACAGCGATGTTCAATTGGGCACTCAATGGAAAAAAAATAAAAGCTTAAGTTTCAGATGAACTCATTTAGTCATCTAGAACAGCAGCTAAATGATCAATAATATAAGAGATGTGCTGCTTATTCTATTGATTAAGAACACAGGCAGCTATTAATCCAACTAGATTCCAGAAAGGACATGAGAAAAATTAAAGTGAGACACAGAGTTATATACTATCTATATATATGTACATACAATATTTCAAGAAAAATTGTGTTTAGGGAACAGAATTACATAAATTTTCTACAGAGCTGAAAGATGCATTATTCCATTCTTTGGCACACAGAAGAATGGGATAAACCAATCAGAAAAGTGTTATGGTTTTAGGTATACCCCACGTAAAACAATGTGTACTCTTGAGATATACCCCAAGTAAAACAATGTGTACTCTGAAAAAAAATAATTAAAACCACAACCCTTAAAAAAATGCTTGGACATTCACAGCTGTCTACTTACTAGGATTCAGAAATTTATAATTTTCAATCTGTGTGAATGTGCTCTGAGCTAAAATATGGATTAACCCTAAATAAAACAGAGAGGCAGCAGTATTTCCCCCTCTCCTTTTCCCCTGTTTCACAATAAGTACTGCACAGCACACAGAACTCCACCACCGCCACCAGGGAGCATAGGAACGCACCCTGCAAACCTGGACTTTTAGAGACCAGAACACTTCGTGTTATGGGAGCTCCTATCTTGCCCCACCACATCCCTTAGAAGCCAAGGGAATGAGGTGAGATCCACCTGCCCCGAGCAGCCGGGGGCTCGCAGGGACAGCACGGGCTGCCCGGAGCGGGAGGGGCAGCGGAGCATCCCCGGCATCCTCGGGCGGCCGCGGGGTCGCTGCCAGCGCACGGCACAGCCCAGCCCAGCCCGGGGCAGCAGCACCGAGCTGAGCCAGGGCCGAGCCCAGGCATGGCTCCCGGCCCGGGTCCTCCGCCCCAGGCTGTGCCCGGAGGCACGGCAGCCCTTGGGAAGCAGCACAGCCTCCCCCGGCATTGCTACAGGGTCCAGATGAGTGCAGGGGAAAGGGGGGAAGCACTGCTTTAACCTCAGCAAATTGATGGATTAATATTTTATATTGAGTCCACATCTTCTGTAAATGGATGCACCGAGGTGATAAAGCAGGCAGGCAGAAAGAATGATCTTCCACAAAATCTGGACAGCAAAATAACTTCCTCAAGGCAAATTTAATTAATATTAACTAAAAGGAGTGCTGAAGAATGTTGGGGGCAGGGAGACTGGCATGATGGATTGTCACCTCTAAAGAGAACAGAAAAGTGTTGCTTGGTTCAACATACATGGCAGAAGAATTTTATTCAAATTGATTAACCAGTGTCTTCTAAGCAGTTTAAGGTTTGTGTCTCCAACCACTGAAGTGAATAGGATTTTTGACATTGATTGCAGTAACCACAGGAATCTGCTTTACAGACTTGCCCACCGCACAACTATAAAACACTGTAGTTCTCAACATTCTTTTGTTTGACCAGACACTCCCCATGTGACATTTTCCACTTACTCTTGAAGGAAAAATATCTAAAAACTCTCAACAAAAACAATACAATACTTCCTAGTACATACCCTTTGGGCTGAAAATCTCCCTGTAAAATCTTAATACAGCCAACGAAAAATTAGTACTGAAGGGGGTTTTAAGGGATAGGCAAAAACATTTCCCTGCCCCAAGGAAGGATTAGCTGCTTCTTGACATTGCTGAGAAATGTTTATTTCAGTTGTTCTTCAAAAGTACCCATGGCAGAAATGCCATATTTCCACATTCAATGTGTGCTGTTTCCCCAACTGTTTTTTCTTCTCCTACCTAACAGAAATCTGATTCATCGCCTTAATTTTTGTCTTATCTATTGAACTATTCAGGTTATTCCCTTCCTTTCCAGAGTGGCCTATTTCTTGCCCTGAATGAAGGAGTTGTGGCTGTCTGCTTCTAGAACAAAGAAACCCACACACTCATACCTCCTGTTTTCCACACCATTGTGCTTTCTCTTTACTTTCCATCTGACCTTCTCCATATAGTCCAACTCCTCTTTGATAGGCAGTGAATGGGATAACAGGAACCTTCTCCCAGCCTAGATCTAGACAATTATCTCTAGAGCATGGCCTGCACTCCCTGACAGAATTCCAACACAAGCCAACACCACCTGTTGTGCAGAGGATCCTCTGCACAAGGGCACTGAAGCCCTAAAAAGCAGCAGACATCGAGATGGAGACAATTTTTCAGATTTTTTGTTACAAGAAAAAACTACTAAAAATAATTTTCTGAATACCTCTAAGTAACAACATTACATTTCATATACCCTAGTGAGCACTCCTGTATTTAGATGCTAAATGCAGCAATCTTGCATTCCAAGCACTCAGCCTCATGCACTTTGCCTTTGCCTGTCATTATTCTTCCAGCCTGATTTGTATGGTGCACCTGAGGAGCAAAGCATGGTCAAGAATTGGTTTGGCTTCAGAGTAAGAAATTAGAGAATAAATACATGGAGAACAAAATCTAAAAATAGAAAGCATCTTCTAGATAAGAAGAGGTAATAAGAAGAGATGCAAAAAGAAATGCCTAAAGAACTGAAGGACAAGATGGATGAGGTAGCATAATATATGATAGTAAGCAGAGAAATTATTTTGCTGCTTTTTTTTTCCCAGTTCAGGGAAAAAAATGCAGCAAAAATGCAGGTATTATCCTCTGTTCCTTTCACACCATGCAGCTAACAAGTTCTATTATGATATTGTATTACAGCCTATACCACCACCACTGAATAAAGACATGTATATATTACTGTCAGCTACCAATTTCAAAGCTTCCAATCCCAGAAACATGAATCCATCTGGAAAAAAAAAGTGATCCTGCAGAGTAATAAGTATTAAAATTCTTTGTTCCCTCCATGCTTACATTGATCTCCTCTAGTTTCCCTCCAGAGGTTTTAAGAAATAGAATTTCACCACAAACACTTCCAAGCTCAGGCTGCATGCTGGTAGGAATCTATGCTTACCCTTAGGACTTCCTAGAGAGATTCCCAAGATTGATGTAGACACCTACCAAAGTAGAAACATAATGGTATAAATGATAAATGAGGACGATATATAACCATATCAACCCTTGGAATATAAATTGTGGATTTGACTATGGATCTTTCCCTCTCTAATGCAGCCCTAGTTTGCAATCATTTTTTGCAGACTGTACCTTGCACTTCAGGTGTAGTTCATGCTGAAGGAGGGGTTCACAGGGAACATGTGTTGTCATTGCAGTCAGCCGTCCTGCAATAAACCATTCCCCTTCCACACCAACCATCCTGACTCTCTTAATTCAGCAGAAACTATTAAACCTCCAAACAAAGCAGTACCACTGTGAGATTCTTTCTGTAGATTTTGTAACATGTGATCAGTTGTGGGCACAATGCAAGAAGCAGGACCAAGCAGAGCCTGCACACTCACAGGTCACTCAGCCATGAGGTCACTTTCTTGCATTTTCAGCCTGGCAGCTGCATGTTCATTTATGAAAACTGCACCTCCAGTGATGATGCAGCATGAATTAAAGTATATTTCCATTCAAGGCTCAGTGAACAATTAACAACCCTGCAATGATAGTATAGTTCAGAAATTCATGCAGTTTCAAACACCTTGAACCATCTGTGTTCAGAAACATTAGAGCTTTGGTGTTAAAAGTGTTCTTATCAGTAGTTAGTTAATCCCATGATAAATCTGAACAGTGAACTTAACAGTTTAGAAACAGAGTCAAAAGAAGCAATGTATAATTTTTATTTCAACACATTTCTCTAATTCCTAATTGGACTTTCCTGGACTATTAAGATAATTAGGTTATTTTTTCCTCTCAGTTTGTGATATCTCAACTTTTGCATACACTGTGCCTGGGAGAACACAATGTTCCAGCTGAGGGAAAAAAACCACTGAAGGATGGTAATTAGAGAAAATAGCAATGCAGAGTTGTGACCCATATCATGAACATCAACAAGTACTCAGGAAAGAGATCCCACTAGGAACAACAAGTTAATGATTATATAAGAAATGCCTTAAGTTGTTCTGCTTGAAAAGGTGCAAGCTACTGGCAGGGTAAAGTGCCTGCTGGCAAACTGAAAACAGGATTTGCAGACAGGCCCCCACCCAAACCTCACATCAAGTTTGACATCTACAATTTAATATGTTTGTGCATTGAGAGCATATAGAGAAAACTGTTTCAGATATAGACAGCATGTCTGGTTAGGAAGTAAAAAAGCTCTAATTTCTTGTTTCATAGAGTGAAGAAAATGTGTTTCATTATATGAGTGAGGTAATATCTTTATATTTTTAAGATGTCTGTATAAGATTTAAGATATGCATATATATTTTTCAAGAGACATAAACACGTTCCTTGGCAATTTGAACTTTTGGATCTTTACCTGGGAGAATCTTTATACATGACTCTCATTTAATCTATGAGTTCATTTACCATCCTTCACATCTTTCTGTAAGTTTATTCCACAAAACTGAAATGCAAAAGATGACATAGTTTTGTCTGCTTGGTAGTGACCCTCAACTCCAGAACATTCAGCTTAGCTATCTTGTACCCACACACATTAATCTCAAAACTTTGTTCAAGATATAATGCCCAATGGCATCCTAAAGAGTAGCCAGGCCTGAGCAGAGACATCTCCAGATATTTTGTCCATATGAAAGTCAGGCAGCAATGAATTAACTCTTCTTTTTCCCCTTCTTTTCTTTTGTCAGGATTAGCCAGCTGAAATGCTTACAGACAGCACTACATCTCCCCCACTCAGGGCTCGTTTAAGCAGTGGAGAAGAGATGTGCACTCCCATAATTTCACATTAGAAGGCTCTGCCTTCAGCAAAAGAATGTGACTGGAATATCCCCCATCCGTGGCAAGCCTGAATTCAGGGAGAATCTTTGTAAAGAAAATTACCAGCAAATATTGTATTCAGGGCTTTAACATCACATACCTGATTATGGCTTCTAAATCTTCTAACCTTTATGAAGATTTCAGGAAAAATTCCTACAAGTATTTTATTCATGCATTTGGATACAATAGACTGGACATATAAACACTAAGGGAGGGAGCAGACTGTAAAATTAATATGGCTTTAAAATTATTTTAAAAGCAACAAATAGATTTCATAGGTTCAATAAAGGAAATGCATTGTAGCAGCAACACTTAATAGGCTAAAAACAAATGAACATGTAGTATGATAGTTATCTGAGTCACACATTTATGATCTTAAACACTAAAACACTAACTACAAGAGAAGTGTGACAACTTAATACTTAGAAGAAATGCCTTAATAATTGAGAAATTACTTTTTTTTGCAGTCTATCACAAATATTGCCATCAAATTTATCTCACGTTTTTCCTAAGTAACTTACTATGATATTTATAATCCCTTTAACCTGAATCAATCTGTATCCATGGAGATAAAAGGAAAAAAAGAACAATATGGAAACATATTAAAGATTCCATTCAGCTTTCCCTGAAGGCTCCCAGGCAGTTTCAATTATAGCTGTGTCAAACAAAACACTCTAATGGTCCCTATACACGTTGTTTCATATATTTATACTCCGCGAAATTACTGGTAGAAAATAAGGACCAAAGTGAAAAGTTCCTAGCAAAGCATGACTGAAGGCAAGCTTTAGATAAATTATACATCAATTACAATTCTATTCTTGTAGCTATTACTGATACAAAATGTTCATGTGTCTAAATAAAATCCTCTCATTGGTGCCATTTTCCGAGTTGTACAGGTGCACCAGGGCGTCACCAGGTTAAAGATAGATAGAAGTTGTGGGATTGTCAGTTCTGCTTTAATTCTCCTACTGAGAGGTTTGGGGTTTTTTTTTAATTTACAAAAGGCCTTTCATTTTTAGGTACCTCAATATTTTTAAGGATTTCATATGGTCCCAGCTTCAGCTAATGTTCAGTTTAAGCCAAATCCATACACTTTTTCTAGTGTTTGATTTTGGCCCTTCATGGATGCTGTTTAACTAATAGCAAGGGCTATCTGGTAGAGGCTTTATGTACAGAACAGAGGGCAAATCATTACCAAAACCTACTGGAAGGCACCTGGGAGATGACAGGGAAAAAATTTAAATGTATTTTGAAAGGCTCAGTGGGAAACCCATGGGCTAAGAGCAAGCTTAATTAGCAGAAATATGTGGTGACATTGGTCTATGCAGCTGCTGGAATTAGAACAATATATGCACAGTTAACTGTTTTATATTTACATAGGCCAGGTACATAATGTACAGACTTGGTGTTTGGATAATGCTTAAAATGTTTGGATAAAAGCTTAAAATGTTTGGGGTTCATAGGTCAGAGCAATTAGAAACAGGGAGTATTTGGTGCAGATTTGAAGGGTGCTTAACTTCAGTGAGTGACACCTCAAAAAGGTGGATGCTGTGAAACATCACAGGGAATATTTGACAATGAGATACTCACTTTTATCAGCACAGTAATATGCCTTGCTCACTATTTCAAAATAGGGGAAAAAAATATAGTTTCATGTCAAATTGTGATCCAGTTCTTGTCAACAGATTAGCAATTAGGCCAAAGAAGCATATTGATATTCACATTTTGTGGAACTAAAATGCACTATATTTATCAGCTTCTGTGCTTTAAAATAAATATTGACAAAAAAAAAAAAGATGGGAAAAAATTATTTGTTATCCCATCTGCCACTCAAAATGTGAAGTCTGAGCAATGCTATTTTCCAGTCTTTCCTGATATGTGATCATCAGATATTGTTTATCTTTACTTTGTGATGGCATTACGAAAGAATAGTCAAAACTACAAAGGTCAAGTTGTTCCTTCTGGTTTGTCAAACTGTATAATCCTCCTTCAGTGGACTTAGATTTTGGGAGAGATGTGGATGACAGTAGTTTAAGAGAATTGAAAACCAGTTCTGACATTAAAAAGCTTTTGGAGAAAACAAAATTTATTGATCATAGGACAACAAAGAAAGTCACGTTATAAAAACTAGTAAGGATTTCTGTAATGCTACATTTGCCATCATATGCTCCTCATGGTTAGTGAGGATGAGTATGGCTAAAGGGGCCCCTTAAGCACATTATCAGAAGGGCTGAATTCAATGTAAGTGTGCTTATCAGTTTGCCTGCTGTGAGAATGGCCCTTTTACATTTCCATGGGAACATATTTTTGCATTAATTCAAATTATATCTGATGGTGGTTTGGAGTCCAGGGCTAAAGTTTCAGTCCCCTAACAATGACTGCATGTGATCCATTCAATGATTGGGATGTGATTATAGTCCACACATGGTGGGACAATATTATAGAGACTAAATAGAGTTGGCACTCAGATGAATTAAAGGTTGATGCCTCACTTTTTTCTGTAGGAACAAAACTGACTGAGCCCTTTGGAGGCAGGAACTGCAAAGGAAACTGGTTTACATTTACTTCCAAACCACACCATTTGGGAGAACATTTCTGAAAAACTACCTACATGTGTGACATCTGATATAAAGCTTAACAGAGGAGTTTGGCCCAGCAATATACTTCTCTTAATATTTGAAAATTATCAGATTGGAGTAAGAAAAGTCTGTGGTTGAGTGATTTTAATTTTTTAACTGAATTTTATTTCTTAGAAACAGCTTACAGCTTGGAGCTGTATGGACAGATGCCACTGAGTTGGAAAGGTTATCTATAACTGTCCCACAAATTCAGGATATGGATATTGATTACACAACTCTAAGTTGTCCATATTGCTGGATTTTGGGGGTAAATACACATATATCTGAAACAGCATTATGAGATCCAGTTTTTGCTAGCAGCATATATATTTAATGACAAAAGAGTATGACTTCTGTAGGCTCAACCTCACATACTCATTTGCAGATGTTAATGAGGTGGAAAATTAAAAAAGACAACAGTATGTGGTATTTGCTAATTCCAACCACTAAAATAACTTCTTTTACATGCCTAGATCTAAAATTTTCTTAGCCAGAGATCACCATGCTCCAGATTTAAATCACTGAAAATGCAGAAGTGTAAATTACTGAAATTTGTTTTCACTTGGGGCTGTTTGGCTCATCTGTGAAGATGTACAAGTTAATTATTTTTATTCTATTAGAACAATATCACTAATGAGATGTGAGCAGAAGGGAGAAGAAGCATGCAGCTGAAGTTATTGTCAGAGTCTCTGCTGGTAGCGCTATTTTATATGCTCCTGAGAATAGAATAACAAGTACATCCATATAATTTAAGAAGTCAAATTGCATTTTTTCTCAGCTCACTTCACATAACAAATAACATGTTCGGTATAAAGTCCAAAACTACATGTTAAAAAAGCAACAGCCTTGTGTTGAATAAGTGCCTGCAAGAAAAGAAATTAGATATAAAAAAAATAAAAAGCCATGTTTGTATTTCAGTACTATAAACAGTTCTCAAATAATTTATAGAATTGGCACCTTGGTTGAGCAGTCATTGGCTCAGTACAGAGACCTACATTTTGTCTCCATTGGCCAGGGGCTGGGTAACAAAGCACCTTTCCTTTCCTCAGATGGATCTGAGACCCCAATACACCCCTTATTTTCCTCTCCTGGGCAGTGGCAGAAGCAGTCCTTGCCACCATTGTCAGAAGCACACGTTGCTGCAAGAGCCCTTAGTGCCACAAGGCCCCCATGTACCTGTGCCACAGCTCTGCATGCCGGCCTTGAGCACAACACAAACCCAGCAAAGTCAAAAACAGGGTTTTTACCAATTCTCATGGGCTCAGCTGCTTCCTGACTTGCTTTGAAAGATTTATGGTTGCATCTGACCCCTGGCAATAGCCTCATCTTTGTTGGTGACTGACACAAGACAAAAGAAGATTTTGTTCTCTCTAATTTGCACTTTTGCTTCCAAATGTGTACATAGGCCTCAGTGCTTGAGCACAGTTCCTGTTGGTTAGACACAGGGAGCAGAACTGAAGGGACTAAAATGGTTCAAAAATATTGCATTCACCCTTCAAACATATCTTTAATTTTTTCTTTTAAAACCCTGAAAGATAAAGACTGAAAAAGTGCATGTGACATTTTTCATTGACTTTGTAGTCTTTCCAAGTCCTACTGATATGGTATAACTTTAATGACACAGTTACTATTTTTTGCCTTTCAAGCAATCATGATCTCAATGGAAGTGACAGTAAGAGATGCTCCCACTGAAACTGTGTCTCAGGAGATAGAGCTTTATTGGAAGAAATTCAATACACTTTTGACACAATGAAAACACTATTAACAGTAACTAAAATATATTCATAAAAGCAGTTTCTTTTCAATAGCAAAATCCTTGGTATTTACACTGTTAAAGAAAGGAAGGATCTCTGTGGAGCTTTGCAGTGACATTGTGTTCCCCTCCCTGAAGCCCTGCAGATGCAATGTGACGCTCTTGGCACAGCTATTTTCTTCTCTTCTCAGAAAGCTTGGTCTCAGTGGAAGTGACACTAAGAGAGAGATGCTCCCACTGAAATCATATCTTTGGGGATAGGAATTTCATGGAATTGATTTACCTATGGCACAGTGAAAACTCTACTAAGAGTAACTAGGGTATATTCACAGTATTGGTCACTTTTCAAATGCAAAATCCTCAGTAGCTGAGACATCAAAGGACAGCAAACACCACAGCTGGAGCAGAGCCTTAGAGCATTTTGCAAAGCTGAGGGCAAACAAACAGGTCTACCATCAGTAAGTCTGTATTATATTTTGAAGAGAAAGTTCATAAAGTTTCCCAAATTCAGCATAGCAGAACAAAAATTTTCATTCCATGCTTAGTTTCT
Source organism: Geospiza fortis (assembly GCF_000277835.1). NCBI lineage: Eukaryota > Metazoa > Chordata > Aves > Passeriformes > Thraupidae > Geospiza > Geospiza fortis. Next base: position 3,510,236 of record NW_005054371.1, on the reverse strand, counting down.
GTGCCTAAACTCTGTGACAAAAATGGGCTCCTTAAACTGCTTCTAATAAAAGGACAGTGTTTCTCCTCCAATTACAAAAACTAGAGAGGCCAAAGTGACTTTGAAACACAAACCTGCCATATGAGGTGGCTTCAGAGGGAAAGAAACAACCAACAGTCACCAAATCTACCATCAAGCTCACACTCTGTGGCCTTAACCTTCTAAAGAGGACTTCATGCAAATGCACCTGACAGGCAGGACAAGATGGGCAGTGTCAAGCCCACATTTTTCTGTGTGCTGTCCACAGAAGCTGCAGCCACACTGTGACTATGGATCCTGCTTCCTGCACAAGAAGTGTTTGAAAATTGCAGCAGCAAGCGGCTAATGGGCTTTACTGTATGGGCATTAATGGAAATTTCTGCCACAAACCCTTGACAGTAAATTATATTCTTAGGAAAGATAAAAGAAAAACAAGCAAAAAAAACCCCACCAAAAGCAAAGAGAAAACCCACACACACAACAAGAAACTAGAACAGTCAAACAGCCATTTTCTCCCCTTACAAACCTAAAAGATGTGAAATCATTTAATCAAACTTAAACACCAATTTGCACAACTCAAAATAATACTGGGAGTAGGAATAAGCTCAATTTCAATCTGAAATTTTACAATTAAAAGGCAACTGAAAGACACATTAAATTGGAATTATTAGGCAAAATTCCATTGTTATGGTTACCATCTGTTCTCATTTTATGACATCTGGCTGTATTTAGTAACTCACCTTTCTTGCAGAAAAGAAAATTTTTCTTTAGCACCAGCCTGATTTTGTTATGCAATTTTCCCTCAGAGATTCCACTTTTGCTGTGGCAGTGTGTTTTACAAGAACAAGCAATGGAACCAGAATGAAACACTGCATGTTACAAGTATTTTACTTTTTTTTAAATTATGAATAGAACCAATCTTACTGCAATAACAACAATAAAACAAAAGTAGTACGAATGGAGAACTTGTAAATACTGTCATTGCTGACACACAAAAGATGACTCAGAAAATGAAAACTTAATCTCCTCAAATAAATGGGATCTTAGCTGTTGACTTTTATGTGCATGGTATTTCATGTAAAGAGCAATAAATGTGTATTTTCCTGAGAGTGTGAGAATGACAGCAGTGAAGAATGTTCTCAGTGGCATCTCTTCTGGGCAGTTACACAAATTGAAAGAGCAAGAAAATGAACCACTAACAAGGCTGTAGGTAGCAGTATTGTTACCATTCAGCTGTCTTCCATATTAATTGAAGAGGATTTGAGTTCTCGTGTATTCTAATCTGTAATAATTCATTCACACTATATGTTTTTAATTAAACAAATCTAAAGAGAAAAAAAAGAGAGAGGGGAAGAACACTTGAGGTGCCAATCAAGAAAAGCAATAAAATGCCTTTTTTAACCCTTCTGTACCCATTAGATGCAGGTCTGAGAGGAACAGGTATGATGATAAGACCTTTATGATCCTCTAAGCTCTGAGGCCAAAAGACTCTGGGCTACTCCTGGGTGTTGGCATCCAAGCCCTGTGCCCCCAGCCTGAGTGCCCACAGTGCTGTTCCTGCTTACAAGGAACTCTGCACTCACTCCTGCCTCACCACATCCCATCCCTCCTTCTGACATGCTGATTCCTAGAATGATAATCATAATCTCTGTATTTATCCACATGTAAAATTCCTCAGGATCCCATTTTCAAAGAGGCCTCAGACTGACTGCTAACATTTCAGCAGCTTGGCACACACAGAATTCTTTCTGTATTTGTACAGATCAGGAGATCTTGCATCAATCAAGCAGCAGAGGAGCTCTCTGAAATGTGTGCTCTGGCAGCAGCAGTTGTTTGAAGTTCACAAAGGAGCTATGTCATGTTCTTTGCTGCTCAGCACTGCCTGGGAATTTACTGTCCTCTAGTTTTTCATGCAAAAGCTCAATAGTGAAACCACCAGTACAGAGTGCTGAAAAGACAGATTGCAGCAGCCCTAGAACAAAAATGATTTTGGTTTTGTGTTTCTTTTTTCTAGGGAGGACTACTAACGAACAGGTTTTTGGTAATAATTTTCAATGTTTTACCTTGTTCTTATTTTATGTTAAAAATACACTCATAAAAACCAGAAATCTGTATTCCAAAATAAAATATTTTGGCAGAAAAATAGAAAAAAGAAACCACAAACAAGTATTTCTTGCATTACTCTAGAGAAGCAGCAGTTTGAAGGCCAGATAACATGATGCAGTCACCAAATGATACCTTGTCTGCTGGTCATCAAACAAGAATCTCAAGATGCATCTTTGGATTCAGGCCAAAATCATGTGTTCAGAAAGCAAAAACGCACACTGTGTTTTGTGCTTCAAGTAGCAGATAAGTTGTACTGTACCAATGCTGGGCTTTCTTCCAAGCCTCCACAGGCTGCAAAACAGAATTGCAAACAAGAAATTGTCCTATGGTAAGGCTTCTCTTTCAGTTTTTCACCCAAATATATCCTCATTTTTGTCTGGCTCTAGATTTAAACTTTTTTTATACCATGATTTTTAATCACTTATTTTTAAAAGAAATAATTTTGATCATAAAATGTGCTGCTTTACAAGCTGAACTAAGAGGAATAATCTCCCAATTTATTCATTCATTCCCATTCACAAATACCTTTGGACTAAGAGGGAGCAGAGCTTCCCAAAGGACAGCTCAGTGCTGCCCCAAGGCAATTATTGGTCCCTCTTGGGGGTAACCAAACCAATCCATTTAATGTTAAGCAGCTGTTGAACCTAAGCAGTTACACGATGGTCCTTGTGACATCCAGTCCCTAAATAAAACAGGAACACCATTTGTGCACCCAACAGAAAAGAGAGCAGAGCAGGGAAAGTGAGTTCCTGTGAACAGCCCTCTCAGGTGGGACCAGCTTGTGTCCCTCCTGTGCCAGAGGGCTCAATTCCAGCAGGAGATTGTTGGAGCTATTGGGTGCCTTCCCCTGTGCCAGGCCCAGCATTGGTGGGTGAAGGGTTTGATCCCAAATAAGACTGAAAAACAGCCAGAGCCAGCCTTCTTTAAAGCATTAGGTACCTGTGTCTCATGGTGGCACACAGTGAAATGAACAGCATGGAAAACTGTGTATAAATTCAGAAAATTCACAAAGTTCCATTCTCTTATTTAATTATTTCAGCAAATATTGGATTAATGTTTAATTCCCAATTATGTTGCAAGTTTTACCAATGGGATCGCTCTCCCAAGAGGCAACATTCCCTGATGAGGTTGAGGCAAGGTGTGAATTGGAGTGGGGCTGTTTCCTGTCACATCCAATATTTCCTAGTCCCACTCCACATCAGTGACACTTTAAGACAGGTCTTACTGTCTGTATGAGCAGTTCCTGAACAAACACAGAGGTGTTTGCATCACAACAGACTCTGTTTGTGATGGGATCTACATGCATTGCTTTGGAAACATCAATGAGGACAACTTCCATGAGTAATATATTATAGTAAATCCACTGAAAGCCTAAAAAGTCATGTATAAGCAACCCTGATTCAGCAGTTCTTCAAACAGAAATAGAATACCAATTAGTGCAGCAGAGAGATGCAGCACAACCAACACTTGAGTCAAAAATATCACGAAAAACTCCCATTTCTTCACTTTTTAAAACACTCTTTGTTTCCACCATCCACTTCTCCCCTCCTCCAGTGTTCATTAAATAACAAATTGAGACAGAGGAGAGAAGCTGTAGTTGACTGTAAGTGGGGAAAGGGGGAAAAAAAAATCTGTACAAATACAAAAAGCATTTTGATCTTTCACAAATGGTTACAAGTTATAGTAGATGCAAAGGAAATTATCAGTAACAAAACAGACAAAATGTAATGAAGCAATAGTTTTAGCTCACTAGTCCCAAGAAAGACAGATGAAATTTCTTTGCCACATTACAAAGTGGTTCTGAGTGTCAGAGTCTGTTATTAAACAGAGAATACCTAATTCCACACAGCATTCAGCATTTTTTAAATTTTAAATATAGTCTTGCATATTTTCTGTACTGAGGTATCTGCTGAGTTGTAATAAAATCAGTGGAACTGGTAGACAAGTAAGGAATTGTTTGTCACGCTCAGAAGTATCAGATAATGGCTGAGAAACAATCCATGTTAAATAAAGGCATTTCTTTCCCAAAGTCTTTACCATAGGTTGGGAAAATCTTTGTTCATTATTACTAATAGAGGAGAGTCACAAAGGCCTGGTAGAAACAAATTGAAAAGTATTTGGCTTCTCTCCTTTGCCTTTCATGCCAGCTGCTTGCACCATCTACAAGGCTGTCCCTGTAAAATTTCCAGCTATTTTTGCTTCCAGCAGAGAGGCACAGCATGAAGCTTATCCACATCAAACAGCCTCCTCCAGAGCTTACCAGTCACTCATTTTAATGTGCTTCTGTCTTTCTAATCAGCTTGGTCAATCTCTGGGTTTTTGCATCTCGCATGTATATCTACACATTATGCTGCTGGTGGGTTATTGAATTCATGAAATTTCTTTACTCTGGTAGACCTGCCAATGAGTTTTCCACTGATAATTTAACTGTGGTAAGTAAACTTCATCCATCATTTCCTTATTTATCTCTGGAAGTGAAAGCAATAGTCAGAGAGTCTTTGAAAAAAAAAGGTTTGTGACCTGACCCCGTGCCTTCAATGAAAACTAATAAGGAATTGATAATAACGGGATTTTTCTTAGGAGTATGAGACCTGTCAAAGCACGGGCTGGAAAGAAAGTTCCATTAAATAGCTTGGCAATGATGCAATGTTGGTTGACCTGGTTGTTCCTCCTTCAGGAGCTATAAATCAATAGCACGCGCCCAGATTCAAGAAAGTTAAAATTTCTTTCATGAAATATTATTCAAGGGACTTTTGCTATGTATTTTTATACATTATTTAATAATTTGATTTATATTAATTCTTATTATCAAACCATGAAGAATTACCATTTCATGTTCTTTGTATTACAGTCTGTAAAACTGCATAATGAAAAAGTAGACCTAGAAAGAAACAAATTGTTGTTTGCATCCTCCATAGAAAATAATTTCCAGATCCAAATATGAGCTGTTTCACCTGATTGCAAAAAAAATGCTGTAGTTTAAAAAATTTCCTGTGACATTTTTCATGATTAGTTTTCAATGGGTATATTGGGTTTCTATTTTACATACAGATAAATGTTCATCTCTTTGCCAGGAATGAAAAATATCTCCAAAATAATACAAAATGAATTCTCCGTGGTACCTTCATGAATCACATGAAATTGTGTGCATAGAACAATATTTTCTGGGATGTCAGCATCTCATTTTGAATGCAAGACACTGAAGCAGACTCTGTCTCACTCCAGCATGAGACTGATCCTTCAGAAGAACCTCAGCCCTAAACAAGGGTAACTACCAAGAATACAAATATTTTTCCTCTCTATATAACAACCAAAAAAAGTGAAATTTTTAGCTTGAAAAGCCTCAAATGGAGTCACAATAATATTTTGTAATCTTTTGCACAGTAATTCATTGAAGGGTCTATAAAACAGTTGCTCATGAGAGACAAAGAACAAATGGGAAATGAAACTGAGGTACTTTTGGGGGGCAACACCAACACAACCTCCATGCCTTGGGACTGACCTTTCCAGACTTCATGTTTCAGGTTAATCAGAAAACCTGGAAGTATAGGAATGTAGAATTTGGACAGTGCTTTGACTCCAAACCTTCCTAGTACTGAAGGTGGTAATATCCTAAGATCCTTATTCAGAGCAAACACAATTTATATAGTCTGTCTTGAGATCAGGCTTGTTGATTTAACCACACTGTTACTGTTACTGAACTGGTCCAGAACTAGTTGATTCCTCTAACATCCTGTATGAGATAGATATTTATTCATCAATAAGTTATCCAGACTTTTGCCTGGGTCAGGTGTTACCCTTTCTCTTTAAATAAGTGTTCCTCCTGTTAACTCTTGTCCCTTTACATTGTTTAATTAAATTAATATTAAATAAATAAAGGTGTTTTAATTAAATCCCACTAAGAAGAGCAAATATATCCAATCTCATCCCTCCTCTTTTTATTGTGTTAAACTAAACAAATCTTCACTAGTCCCACACTACTTCTTCCACTCATTTTTCAAACTTGTAGCCTTTTTCTGAATGTTAATTTTTCTTATAGGACCAAAACCTAAACTTTTGCAGATAAAAAGGCCATTAATTACACAACAGTACCACTGCTCTTGCGTGTCCACACTTGTCAGGAGTCCACAGCTGTGGGAGCTCCACTGGGCACAACTGAGTGTGGAACAAGGTGCACTTCTAGTACAGCAACATTTACCCTATT
>NW_005054371.1:3457507-3503767 GCF_000277835.1 Geospiza fortis | reverse complement strand
TGAGACCTGCAATTTGTTCACTCTCTGGGGAGAGCATCTTACACACAAAGCAGGAGAAGACTATTTACGTTCAAGTAAATGTTTCAAACAAAAGGTGCAACCATTTCCTCAAAAAAATTGTCAAGGGAAATCTTTTATCCTTTGGTTCTCCTTGCTCTGTAATCACCTTCTCTCTCCATCTGCAGAGTGACAAATATGTACGAGCATACGTGGAAGTGCTTGCATTTGTCATTGTCTCGGGGCTTTCAGAAAATGCCTTTGCTTAATGCAAGCATTGGATCTTTGTGTGAAGGCAAGGCACTATTTAGTGCTGAGCATTCTGCTGCATTATTTGCATGTTGGACTTTATTCAGAATCACAATTTTTATTTTCCAGTCTTTTTTTTCCCAGCATAGCTAAGAAATTCCAATTCTTTGTTTTGCAAACTAACTCTGAGTCATTATATAATCTTTCTGCCAAAACTTCTGTGCTCTCCTACTTTAAACAATCTTGTTTTCCCTAAACCAGACTTTGCAGCAGTCTTTTAGTTATTTTGGGTGTTCTGATCCCTGATACAATCTGTCCTCAAATTCCATGAGTCTCAAAGACATTCATCCAACCTCACTAACTCCTGTGGAACTGCTCTGAGTTTTGTTCTGACAATTCAGCATTCTTTAAGTCTCTAAAGTGCAGTCTGATTTGTTTTGTTCACTTTCTGTAAGCTGAAGAAAAAAAAATCTAAGGTGTTACTGAGCTTTAGTAAAAAAAAAATAGCTAAAACTTATTGTTCTTTTCAGCTAAATCTACTTATTTGAACCCTTTTAAATTATCTGCACCACCTAGAATTGCAGTGAAATTTAAAATCGCACTTCTTTTTGGTAACATCTTTGCTAATGTTTATTTTTTTACTAATTTTTTTTCTCTCCCTGCAATTGCTATGATTAAAAATAACCAAATAAGAGTTAGGAGTTTTGACACAAATTGGAGGGGACTGCTTAACACTCCAGCTGCTGAGCTGGATGTTAGAGGAAGGAGCTTGAGAGAGGAGGAGGAGGAGGAGGATGGGCACAGGTTCAGTTCAGTGTCCCTGCCCCACAGTTCCAGTCCTCCAGCCCCACTGGCTGTTCTGAGGCAGCTGAGGGAAGAGCTCTGCCCTTCCCACACAGCTCCCAGCCCTCTGTACATGCTCCTAAATCTCCTGTGATGTGTGGCCATGTGCAGCACAGAGGGTCAGGGAACACAGAAGGTACCTGGAATATGTTTAGAGGCCATTTACTGTCTGTTAGAGTGAAAAAACTCTAGAAGTGGGAGGTCAGATGGTGGTCACCATAGCGCACAATTGCTTTCTCTGTAGAGCCCAATGATAAGAAATATTTCCAGAAAAAAAAAAAGTCATTTTAATAGGTTACCTGCCAAGCCACAGCAGCAAGATATTCCACATATCAATGCACAAGGTATCCCATTGAGTCAGTTCCTCTGCTAGAAAAATTCAGCACAAATGACACCATAGTGGATATGTATCTCTGCTGAAGGAGTCTCCAGGTGTGCTCAGCACCCTGCCCAGGCTGCACCCTCTGAAGCCTCGATTGTTGCCATGGCAGCCACAAAAGAGATATTGCAGGTTACCCAGAGAGGTAACCTGAAATGCCTGAAGAATGTCATTTGCACACAATGGTAGTCTCCTTCAGAATTCAGCCAGGATTTTTCTACTTTAGCCCATTTTTTATTCTTTTTACAGACCCTGTACTATAAGACAACATTTTCTCTATTTTGTTTAATTAATTTGGGTATTTTTCCCTTGTCCAGAAGATTCTCTGTACCAATTCAAAGATAAGCAAAACCCTTGCTCTTGAAGCCATAGATTGCAGGGAGGGAATAAAAAGTAACACACTGGTATTGTCACAGGCTTTCTCTGTGTGTCTCTGTCACACCTATGTCACACTATGAAGGGAGATGATGGTGTAGGGATACTGAACAATTTGAATGACAATATTTCCCACAGACAATCCAGCCTCACTGATATCCAGCAAATATTGAGCCGGCACAGACACATTCAAATGTATAGCCTGTTATGCACCCCTGTTTCTGACAAAGGATTTGTGTTACTTAAGTTGAATGCATCTTATTGCAGCACTGTTAATCATCCTGGCATTTGCCAGACCATTTAAATTTCACATCCTGCTTTGTAGTTAGGTATGAAAAACTGTCCAGAAGTGCTCATGTGATTGAGGAGGTGAAAACCAATAATATGCATCTACATGACTTGCCAGAGCTACACTGGTATCCTTGCACTCTGCCCTGGCAGAGGAGGATGCCAGCTTCCATCTGAGAACATCACACCTAGTGCTGGGTTGTGGAAACAGCTCTTTCCTAAGTCACTTAAGACCTTTTTAATTTCTTGGCAGCAGTGTTTGAAGAATTTTCTGGGTTACAGCTAATTTCATTTCAAGAAAATGCAAGTATCTTCTATTTCAAATAACATGAAAAAAATATCACTGAGGGAAAATGAAGTGAAAAATAAGCAACAATAATGGGAGAAACCATAAGCACATGTGCTTGGCTAAGATATATATACTTTAACTGAAATGCATAGTCAATATATCAGGAAGTTGTTATTTTTTCCTTTAAAAAGAAAGCAAAACAAAATACATGGGGAATATTCATTTTTTTCTTATGAAACACTGTAGACATTGCCAAGAGTTAAATCTTGGACAAAAACAATCCTAGGTAAAACTAAAATAGCCCCTAACAAGCAGAATCTCCCAGTAGCAGGGAGCAAGTGAGTTGGAGAAGTGGTGAGGAGAGCAGAGGAGAAAACATGAGTCCTCTGCAAGTCAATTCTTCCTACAAAAATAGAAGCAGCAGAAGGAACAAATTAGCAGGGTTTTTTTAGATACAACACAGTGCAGTTAAAAAGAAGTATGATGTAATTGGGGTCAGGGAGATTTGGCTTATGCAGGAGACTGGCTAAGATACCAAACTGAAAAAGAAAAGGAGACTCATCAGAATTGAAAGCAAATGCTGGAAAACGGGATATTCAATACCTAAATTTCAAATTGCAGATTTGAAAAGGAACAGAGGACACATTATCATTTTAATTACAGAGGTACGGAAGTGAAAGTATTAGATGTTGGGCTACCACAATAACCCATGTCCTAAAAGGCAAAATATGCCATATGGTCCCATATACTCAGTCATTGTGGAACTTCTCTGGAGCCTGCCTGGGAACACCAACAACCTATTTGGCCTGCTGGTAATGGAGATATGAACAAGAGAGAGCAGGAAGCTGGCTGAGATATTACAGCCAATGCTCTTTGTGATCAGACACCCTGGATTAAGCTACAGCTGTTGTATCTGGGGTTTTTTTTTTTTCTCATTTCTTTTGAATTCCCTATATTTTTTGGGACCTGATATAAAGGATATTTTAAAAGTTCTCCCCCTTCAAGATATTAATGGACAAAATTATTAACTTATTTCTGCAATAATGATAAGAAGAGAGCACAGAGGTGTGGGTGAGGAGGTGTTGCCAACTGTCCAGCACTTGCTGAAGGAAACAGAAGTAGTGGGACAGCAAATCTCTGACAGACTGCTCATCCAGCATGATGCAGAGGAAAGAGCCTGCCTCTGGCCAGAATTAATGAACAGCAGAATCTGGCAACAGTGTTCTGCTTACAATACAAATCTGAATTCATGGCTTCAGAGAAGACTGAAATTCCTAAAGGCTGACATTCCCGCTATAGTGAAACTGAAAAATATCACAGCTGTGATGGGCCAAGCACAGGCATAAATGCAAGGGTGAGGAGTCTGCATTCTGAGAGACATCTTCAAAGGCTAGAAGTGACCTGCCTTAGAAACAAAACTGCTCTGAACCTCTGAACTTCTGCATCGTCTGAGCCAAACAATTCTAACATCTGCATAAAGATCCAAATGCCATCTTTTTGAAAGTCTTGCACACACCTTTTACTCTACTCAGAAATGCCTTCCTTCCATCTTTACATCTTCCTTCCTTTCCATCTATTAATTACAGTAGATTCATCAGTTACCAACCTCAGGCAGATCATTAACAAACAACTAAATATGATATAATAAGGCACCCACAGTGTCTCAGCATCTTCCTTTATTGTCCCTGCCTTAAAATACTTACTTAAATATTAATGAAGTTCCTTGAAAGTGCTCCTGCAACGAGGCCTTTTCAAAGGAAACACACATCTGATAATGTTTCAGTTCAAGTATTTACAAGTGTCTTCTGCTTCCACTGTTGAGAATCAGTTAAATGCAATTTATGCCACATCTTTCCTCATGCAAGTTATGGCTGATTCCAGTAAAGTATCTTAGCACGCAGCCCAGTATAATTCTTTCAATTAATTAAAGGGAAATTTATACCAGAGAGGTAATTAATAGGAAAAAAAAACAAACCAAAACAAGCCTCAGGTAAAACTCTGCAGACAATTTTACTCTTTCTTTCAGACTTGTGCCATATTTTTATCCCTTCTCCTTGAGCTTTGTCCTCTCCCCTGCTTTGCTGAGCAGATCTGCAGACTTTAGACTCGGGTTTATAAAGGTACTTTCAGAATGCAGACATTGAGCTTTTTCCAATTCAGTAAATTATGCTTAAAATTGACTTTCTGGTCATTTCTTCAAAGGTGTCCTTCTGGCTTCACTATCACAAGGCTCTAGACCTTCAAATGCACTTGTCCCCACACTTCTAAAGATCCCCAGAGCATTTTATCCTACTCCCACCCTTTACATTCTGTAAATTTTTATAACTATGTCTAACTATGAATAATCTAGTAAATACCTTGAAATGCCTTGCCTTTATTTAATGTTAATCAAAGATATCATCATGTAAAATAAGTTACAATAGTTACAATGATTTAGAGAACCTTAGGCACCAAAACAGTTTAAATAAATTGACACAGCACTCAGAAATATGCTAGAGTGTTGAATTATTTCTAATCCATTAATATTGCAAACTCCTTTTTACCATTTCAAGGCTATTTTTATGTGGATTCAGGGCTTATATTCTAATGTTATTTATTTGAAATAGCAAATAGAGGCAAACACTCAGCCTGCGAACCTTTCTGCTTTCTTAGGATTCCATTTCTCCACACTGTCTGCCTGGGTTCTTTAAAGTGCAATATTTTATTCTGCAATATTTATATTCTATCAAGCAGCTACTTGGCACACACAAACCCTCACACTTACTCATTCAACCGAGAGGTGCCATTCTGTAACCACTGAGGTGCTGGGTATATACACTTTGGAGGGGTTATTGTGCAATTCTTGATTGCATGATTCAGCACTATTTAAAGTGTGGGTATTTAACAACAGTTGGCTGCAATTTTTCAAATATTTATGAAAGAAAATAAGTCTGATATAGGTGCACAGAATCTCAGACCTTCACATATAGAAAAAATTGGCTTATTTGGTCTGCTGGAAGTGGGGTTGACTGCCATATGTATAGAGAATGGGGATGGTGGAAGGAGAAAGAAAGACAAACACAAGGAAAAGGGAACAGGGGCTGTGATGAAGTCCTTAGCTCCTCTGAAACAGAGAAAGAAAATTACCATTTCTAAAATTCAGAAATGTTAAGCATGATGGAAAATATGGAAAATGATGATGTGCCATAATAGCAGTACCTCTGTAGAGTTCGAGACTTTTATCATCTTGTTGGAGTTACAAATGATCCTTAGATCATCTTTTGACAGTGTATTAATGGCTCTCCCTCTGGGGCTGAGGGCTCCTGGTTTATTTCTCTTTATTTCCATGCTCATCAGTTTCTTGCTTTCACTGGCATAGTATTGATGAGGGCAGGCATTATCCTCCCTAAAGCATGTGTTCAGCATCTGTGAAATCTGGTACTTCTTCTATGCAGGACAGTCAGTGAGAGAGATGTTTTGTATCTGATGCTCAGAGATGCTAAAATAATATGTGTTTGTTCAAATTCTTAATGTTGTACGTCCTTTTACTAGCACTTTATTTATTCAGTAGGCTCAGTGATTAATACAGCACAAGTAAAAGGCTTCTGCAATAATACCTGATGCTCCCAAATGACTATTCTACACAAACTGTATCTTTTAATTTGATCTCATTTTTAGTTTGGAAATTAGGGAGCGAGACGTTTTTAAATGTTGCACGTCTGCTAAATTTCCTTTCCCACGGTAAATTATGGCCATCTGAGAACAAATTTGAAAGACAGATAAAAGTCTGAAGCTCTTAGGCACATTCTGGAAATCAGCAGCTGTACAGGAAAGAAACAAATTAGTGCTCTAACAGAGGGAAAGACAGGATTCAGCCATTATAGACTTCTCTTTGGCAGCTGCATGTTAACTGCAGAAAGTGCTATTTCCTGCCAGTGTGATCATCTCAGGAGACTTGGGAAGGAGCTGGGAGTAAGGCAGTCAGAAGAGAGGACTTAGGACACAAAGGACACAAATCCATAGGAAGCCAGACCTCATTAATTTCCCTGATTACAATAAAATTTTCTTTCTTAACAACTACCTTTTGCATAATAATTGCAATTTTATACATGCGTATACATTTACTATACACACAAATGAGTAGTAAAAATAACAATTTACAGAAACATTAGGAGGTGCATATTTTACCTTTTTTTCCCTTCCTTGCCCTTCACAGAATTCAACTTGCACATGTACACCCCCACACCCCATCTCATTCACTAATGAGATGTTGAACCTATTCAGTGAGAGATTTATCAAAGAAAGATTGCATCAGGAAAACCAGCAGGTGAACTGCATGTCAAGGAGAACACTGAGCAGTAAATATTTTTCAAGGTACAAGGGATAAACCACACAGATATTTCCTTTTTGAGAGGAGATATCAGATTCTTGAGATTAGTAACAGTAATGAGAAAAAGGATATGGGTGAATTTCAGAAAGGAGGGTGTGAGGAATGGGAGAGAGGGAGTAAGGAAGGGAGAGAAAAGAAAGGGAGAAAGAAAGAGAGAGAGAGAGGTAAAGGGGAAAAGAAGAGGAAAGAAAGAGAGAAAGAGACAGAGAAAGAATGAGCAAGATATTGATTAAAAAATTGAAGAAAATTAGATTAACACTAGCAAAGAAGAGTTTTGGTTTTGCTCTCAGTATTTTCTCTAGAAACCCTTTAAAAAGGGGGGGGAAGGAAATCATGTGTTTTCTTGTTTAGCTTTTCAACTACTGCTGCCAGGTTCTGGAATGCAGAAGATGGAAAGGGACAGCAGTGCTATGGGAAGAGAAGATGTGTGGGGAGGGGAGAAGCACATTTTAATAATGAACTTGTAGTTTAGCAGTAAATCATTGTTGTTGGAAATTCAGGATACTACCCAAAATAAGTAAATATCATTGTGGGCAACAGATTATTTCAGCATTTCATGGTACCAATAGCTCTTACCAAGAAAAAGAAGCAAATTGTATTTTTAAACTGAAGCCACAGGATAAGTGTTAAGACTTTAAAGGATCTGTAGTGCAGTCTGAGCTATAAAATGCTGCTATAACTGCTGGTTGTAAATCTCCTTGACAGTTATGTCTACAGTTCTAAAACTGAACTACTGAAACAGTGATACAATAATAATAAAAGCAATGCAACATAAGTCCTGGATGTACTAGATTTATGAATAGGATAGTCTTTCTTGAAAAGGGCAAAGAAACTCCAATTAGCTAGGAAAAAAAAGATTAATAGAACTTTGTCAGTATCCACCAATGTGACTATCACCCAGACAATGAATTATGCATTCCTTAAACTAATCTGATTCTTTAGTAATGTCATGTTAAAAAAATTTACACTAACAATTTGCACTTTGTTTCTGTATTTTGGTGTAGCAAAGGAGATCACTATTAATATTTCACAGGAATAAGGAAGATATTGAGAGTAAAAAAAAAAATAGGAAGAGCTGTCTACAAACAGTCTGATCAATACTAAACACCAATGGGGCTTGTGCTTCTGTACCACCAGCTTACCAGAATACAAGGGTATTGTTGTAGCAGTGTTCTGGCTTGATTTCTTCTCTAGAACATTGTACAGAAGATTTTTAAGAAAGTTTTCCACAGAACCTCTGCATACCAGTAATTAGAATTTTTATATCACTATAGAGATGCCTAATAACCTAGAACCTTAAGAATATTGGATTGAGTCCTATTTACATAGACCTTAATGCTGCATGATGTATTTGAGCACAGGAACAATCTCATCAATTTAAATTAGATTTAAATCAGATTTAAGTTTAAATTAGATGTATGAAGTTAGACAGGGACATAAATATTTTTAATACCTGTCTCTTTTTCTTCATTGATCTAGTGAAAAAGACCAAGGCAATGGCAAATCTGAGTCAGAGATTGTTGATCTCATGCTCTTCCTGTAGTCCCTTCAGCATCAGACTGCAACTGGGGAAAGCACAGTCCTGTGGGCTGCCTTTGAAGGCATCATGACACCAGGTAATGCTGATTGTGACAAGAGGTTGTGGTTCCACTGGCTGGCCACATGTAGAGTAAATATCTATGGGCCTTCTCATACCATTAAAATTGTATTTGACAGGTCTGAATATATAATTATATTAAAATTCTTCAATAATTTAGCATAATAATAACTCAGCTTCCACTGTGCTTTGTATAGAGATGAGGTGGGGAAGAGTAATCCCACAGCTCTATCAGTGCATCTCATTATCAGTTTCTGACAGCTGCTTCCTCGTGCTTCATCCTGATAGAGGAGGCAGACAGCTGCTTCAGAATTCCAATGGTGCTTTGTCTAAGGGAGATTGTACAGTTTGCATCAAACATGCAGTCAAGAAATCTCAGTTCTCATTGATTGCAATAGTGACAAAGGGTTTTAGACTAATCTTGTTCCACTCAGACTAGAAAAGTCTTAGCCATGCCCTTCAATGGGACGACTCAGATGAAAGAGTGCCTAGTATTTTTCTGAGAGGGAGGAGTATAAATCCTTTACTTTTACAGCCAATCTCATTAATTTAGGAACGCAGATCAACTTTCCTTCGGCACATTAATATAAGAAAATCAGTTAAAGAAAAAAACACAACTCATTTTTTTATTTAGATCCCCAGCATAGCCACCCTCAATGCAGTTAGTGTTAGGAGAACTGAATGGCTCAGAGAGACTGGAAATTCAGTATACTAAATGGAATTCGAGGGGGAGGGGGATTTCAAAAATTTCAAAGAAAGAGCAGTAACTGCCCAAAAAAATTAACAGGGCAGAAACAGTGATGGATTCAACCATCCTGATTGAATAAAATTATGGTTCTGTAAAATCAGTGTGAATACAACATCATGACAAGTTTTCTTTGAAGCAGAGAGAAAATTGCAACTTCTAAAGAGTTTTACCCTTACTTTCAGGAAAACTGATATCCATGAGCCAACTGTCATTCACCTACTGTCAGTGAGAGACACACTTGGAAATAGCCATAAAAACCTGCAGAGGAAGAATTTGTCCCCAGTACAGTGAATAGAAACCTTTCTTTCTCCCAGAGTTCATTCCTTGCCACTGCAGTTACCCCATGAAATTAAAGAGAAAGCGGATGAGGAGCTGCAATTCCATTTTGGCAGTGACTGTTATCACCTATAGAGCTCCAAAATAAAACAAACATAAATATCACCCAGTGCTTGGAGGATATACATCTCTATCTACACATGGATGCACAGGAGCTGGGGGTGGGGGTTGTTTGTTTTAGGATTTGTACTTGTGAACAACATCCAGCTCATTTCAAAAGCTCTAGCAGGGAACACTACCCCCACTATATTATCAAGGTTGCAGGAAATGACAGCTGATGAACAGACAGCCAATGTTTTACAAGTGGTGATAAGCCATCAACCCAAATGTTTTATTAGTAACTCTTCTCAAATGATTTTTGTTCTCTTAGAGGAAAAAATCCTGCACCATACTGTACTGTAGAAAAAGGATAAAAGTTAATTTTGAAACATACTGTCAAGACTTATGGTGCTAAAAGCATCATTTTCACAATAAAATTAAGCTTTTCCTCATATGAATTATGTTGCCACAGAAACCAGCAGCCATAGGATCTGAGACCATTTTCTGTAGAATAGGATTCATGTGACCTTGAGTTTAATCTGTAGTGATGGTATTAATTTAAAAGCTGGAAAATAAAAAAAAAAGTGTTCTGTCATTTTCTGAGCTAATCGTTTCACAGCTGGGAGAAAGGGCCGCTCCTTCTCAGTAGTGTAATTTTGTAATTTGAACTCCACTGCCATGAACACTCTTGGACATAGTGGCATTTTATTAACTTCTCTGGAGCTGCTCATAATTGCAAGCACAGCTGACACATCCGGCAGCGAGATATTGGACAGCAAAGCTTTTAGCATGAGAGGCTTCAAAACAGATTTTATCTTTTTATTTGTCACAAAAAAAAAACCCTCCAAATATAGCTGAGACACTTCAGAAATGATTGCTAGTATGCCTTGGAGAGGAAGATAGGGAGATCACTCGAGGGAGTTCTCCCTCAGTAGCTCCATATTCTCTCCCACGCCCTGTAATTTCCACCCTGGGGAGGCTGACAGAGATTGGTTCTACCTATGAAATTTCCATAAGTACCAAACTAAGTGCTATTAAACCCATGGAAGAGAAATTTGATGTTAAATTGGACTCTCATGCTCTACAAATGGGAAAAAATTAGGGGATAAAATGGAAATGCTTGAAGGTACACACTGAGCTATAAATGCTCAATATGATACTAAAAAAAAAAAATCAACCAGCTAATGTAAGAAATCTTTTTGCTCTGTAAAAATAATGGTATTTTATGCCATGAATTAGAGGCTCTAGAGAAGAAGGTGTTTTAGCATAAGTGGTGTTTTCAAAGGAAACAGTGACATTGAAGGAGTTTCTGAGTATTTCACTTCCACAGCATGGCAAAAAGTGCATCTGACCCAGTGAGCCTGCCAATAGCCACTCAGAAATGTGAGCTGCCTGCAAGAGTTTCTCTCTTCCAGCTAAGCATATTCCAATTTCACTGCTATATCCTAAGTAGACTTAAACTCTTAAGAATGTTAGAATTGACTCAATGGGAACAGAATTTCTAATTTAGAATGGGTTCAAAATACATCATATGCATATTTTTATTGAAAGAAATACCATTTTTAAGTTTTGTTAAATATTTTTTATGGAAAAAGATAAATTCGTTTTCATATGTATTTTGTGATATAAAAGCACTTCTTTTCACACAAAATGTAAATAGGATAATTTCTTAATATTATGTATATTGACAAATATAATTTTTCATCTTATAAAAAGCAGAAGTAGCCTAGAAACATCTTTACAGTACCCAAGTGAGGTAGGACAGCAAGAGTTTTAATGTTTACAGAATGAATGCAAGTCCTTAGTGATGAAATGGCTCTTCCTACTGTCCTAATCTAATTTTATTCCAAGAGAAATTTTCCTCCTTCCAATAATGTGCTCTGTCAAAAAGCTGCACAGCTATCCACACACCTTTCTTAAGTGCAAATAAACATAAAATGTCCTTACTCTGATACCGAGGATAGATTACAGCGGTGAGCACACTGTTTGGAAATCAGATATTTCCATTTTAAGCCCTCCCCTGACATCTGTGTCAATCAGATTTTGCTGTCATTCCAGTACAATTTCAAAACCTGGGCTTCATGAAATCCTGGAAGTGAATAATACAAACCTTTCAGGAAACAGCTCCTCTTTGAGGGAACCAGAACAATTTCACTGATATCTGGTGGTTGCAACTTGTCAAAAATAGGCAACCTAAACCTATCTTGCACTTACAAGAGATCAGGGAGAATTTCTTTTATATCTCCAGTGTCTATGATTGAGCTTTTTTCTCCCCTCCATGATCATGCACTTGGCAGAAATTTTCAGGATATGTGCAGATTATTAAAACTATATATAATAGAGATTTTAAAAATGTAAAAACTTCCCATGTTGTGTTTTGGTTATAGAATCAGCGGTTTGGTTTGTAATCTTTTTTTTCCCATAAGGGGCTCTCTATGTGAGCCATGTAGTGCAGAATGCAGATACTTTCCAGGTCCCTGAGGTAAGAAAACATCATATAAAATTTAACACTCTCCTCTGACACTTCAGTAATAACTAATGGCATGAGCTGAAACTTGGTAAGAGGAAAAAAATAGAAAAACAAAGGAACTAAAAGAAACACAACCAGGGCTACTGGCTCAACACATTTTAGCATAACAAACCTGACACATTTTGAGGCTACATTGAGTTAGAGATTTCAGACAATACTTCAAACTTATTTAACATCCTTGTTCCTGCAGTGCTCATTTTCTTTCCCAATCTTTATCAATTATCATTTGTGTTGTGCGGAAACACAAGAACTCTAGAGTTTTATAATTTTTTTATTCTTGTTCATTTGTTGTGGATGCCCAGTGAAATATGTTACTGCTTTTAAGCCCTGGTGTGCACAAAATGCAGTAGCAAGAAAGTATTTATCCTAATTAGTGTCATTGTAAAATAGCCAGACAAAGAACTGTACACACAGAAAGAAAGGGCAAAGGTGATGCTTAAAAAAACCCAAAACTGATTTTAGAACCAAAGCAGAGGCAAGACTACACAACAGAAGCACCTGAGTTAACATGGAGCTCAAAAAGTAAATATGGAAATATGGATTGGAGGTCAGGAAATGCTACCTCTACACCAGTATATCAATGAGGATTTTGGTGGGCTGTGGCATTCAGCTCCAGCATCTATGTTTAAAAAGATAAATTCCTAGACCTTAGCAAAAGTGCTACAGTAATTATTTTACACTGTAAAACAATCTACATTTTGAGAAGGAACAAAATTAATTCTGGTTCTGAACAAAGTTCTAAACAAAGAAATGATGGTACAGGGCCAGTTAGTCAAGGCTGTGTAAGATTCATCATCACTTCAGCTTTTCCAATTCTGATAAGATTTTTTAGAATTAGCAGAAGTTCAGAAATTCAAAGACACTATTGGCTACAAGCACCATTTACTGGAACTCAAGCTGTCTGTATTTCTGTAGAAATCACAGCAGACAAGTTTAATAATCTCTTCTGACTATAACAGTCTACAGGTCTACCTAGAATTAAATGTTAAAAATGTTGTTACAGCTTTTCAAAGTATTATCATTGAATTGCACCAATATTCTTTGGTCCTTAAAAAAGCCTAGATAACACTCTCATTTTGTAAAAGCAGTGAGGCTGGACTGTTAACTCTGAAGAGTCTATTTGGAAGAGCTTCTGAAGTTCTCTCCAAATCTAACCACTCCACTCCTTTGAATGTCTTCATGTCTTGATAATCTTCTAAAACACTAGATCACAACCACCCTTCCATATCCCCATACTTCTTTTCTGTTGAATTATTTGTAGGAGGACATCTAGAACCAATCAGCAATTTCTAAGTCTTACAACTCTTATTTTTGGTAATACTGTGTTTTCTTCTTTCTTCATTACAGAAATTCTTTTTCCTATTACCCAACAAGTAGTTCTTGTTTAACAGATAAAAAAACTGCCTGCTGAGCCTGACCCTTCCTTACTTTCTTTATGTTTTTTGGTGGGGTTTTGGGGGGTTTTGTTTGGAGTTTTTTGTTTGTTTTGTTGATGGTTTTTGATTGGTTGGTTGGTTGGTTGTGGGGTGGAGGGAGTTGAAAAAAAGAAAAGGTTTTCCTGGAGTCCAGTATGAACACGTGAATATTTGTTTCACCTTGCTGAGTTTTTGTGACATTTGAGTGAATATTTTTCCAAAAAATCAGAGCATTAAATCTAGAGACATGAATTTTCAGTGTTACTAGAGATGCTCAAAGTTCTGTTGTCAATGCAATTGATATAAATTCAGAATTACCTTAAAACATCCATCAGACTGAAAACATAGAAGAATGTTACTGCTATTCTCAACACATTCAAGAACTTCTTTTAAATTTATATATAAAGTTTTGGTGCACAAATCTCATTTCTTGAAATAATTTGAGATCTACATGAGGCCAGCAATATTGTAAATTACTGTAATATTCATGAAATTATGACAGCTAAGAGCAAATTCTTAGTGCTTGCAAGAGTAGCCCATCTGTTGATCAAGATCAATAGGAATAACAGCCTAGGCAATACCTCACAGGCAAAGGACAGCAGGAAAGGGAAAGGAAGTGGTAGCTCTGTCCTGGTTTTTGAGAAATATTTTTCAGAAATTTAAATCTGACCACTGAATCTCCTATTTCAAGTCATCAACACTTACTAAAGAAAAAAGACAAAGCACAGGATCTAACTCAGCTCTTAAAAATGAGGAAAGAAAAATCTTTTTTACTTCAGAGCAAATTATTTGAACCAACAAAAAGACATTGAAATGAAAAACTGATTATACCAAACCAACTCTGACTATGAAAAATTGTCTAAATCACCAGAAATCACACCTTTGGATAACTACATTAAATTGTAGGTAGCATATTCAGGTGGAAGTTTTTCAGTGGAATGAAGGGCTTTATCTTTCTCATTTCTTTAAAGATACTTTCCTTAAGCTGTGGGTCAAGATTATTCTGACAAGATCACAAAGTCATATTTCTACCAAAAGAATAACCTGTGAATGCAGTTGATCACCTTGCAATCACATATATCTTCATCTATACCAATAATATGTAGAAATAACAATACGTTAGAATAAATGTTATCAGAGAATATTTGGAGATTATTTTCTCAGTATATGTTGTCAGTATAAATTTAATGTCTGTCCTGTGCATCCTGTTTTCCAAGGAGGCTCACCTGAATGTTATCAAGATAGCATTTAGCAGTAAAGCCATTATAACTATCCATGTCTAATCTAATCCATCTAGATGTTAGAGAAAACATTTCTATTGAAGACTCAAGCTGAGGATTAATATGACATAGTTTAGCTCACAACAGGTAAAAACATCACAGGTCAAATACAATTGACAAAGAAAACTATGATGGTCAAGCTAGCAGGGAGTAATTTGTTCCAGAGCCACAACTGAACTGCATATGCCCCTTTCCTAAGGTTAGAGTCAAGCCTAAAGTCATCTACTCAGGGAATGTGCCTGGAGGCTTCTAGAAATCCTGCTATGGGCTTCTCCTCAGTCTTAAGTGTATAAGTACATTCTAAAATTTGATTTTAAGAAGCTGTCTGAAGCTGAGAATCCTCAAGTGAACCAACCCTGGTAACTTCCTTGAACAACAGGACTAATTATCACTAGTTATAAATTAGTATGGAACAAATAATTAGCTAGTCATATACTATTATCCTGAAAAAACATCCAGAATATTTCTGCTTTTCACTTGCAAATACAAAGCTGTAAGAGTCCTATAGACACTGTTTTTTGTAATCCTTATATCATCTTGAGGCAGTATTTTCAAAGCAAAAACATGATGCTTCCTGTATGTGTCATTTTTACAGCTTTAGATAGTCAGCCCCCAAACCCTCTGTAGGCATCATTTCACACCTTTGCCATTATGCTACTTGCATACTTCATAAATTAGGTAACTTTATTAAAAGAATCTTGGTTTGCTGCTTGCTTTGAGGCAGACAAATTGCACTCTAATTTTGGAAACGCAAGGAAACTAAAGCACAGAGACTTTCAGAGTTATGGGGAAAAAAGTCAGGCCAAAACAGAAAGATTCACACTGAAAACCAAACTTCTGGTTCAGAAGTCAGTGCACCATGACAGTGATTATTTACTAGAACAAAAGTTCAGAAAGGCCTGTACAGTTCCTCCTCATTCAGAGCATCCACACAAATTTGAGACATCTGATCTGAAAATGCTTTTCCTGCTACACCTGTCAGAGAACCAAGCTCACAGAGGAGCTTAGGTCCTACTCTTGCCAGCCAGTTTTCCTTGCTTACCCTGCCCAAAACCTCATCAGTCTTTTCTTGGTCCCCTTACCAATGCTAGGTGGCTTTGAGGTGCTTCTTTTCATTAAAACAACATTCTGCCAATGGAGGGCCTGAAGGAATTAATGCCAACTGAATGGAAAGGGATTTGGTTTGGCTGGTCTTAAGAGGCAGAAAAGTGTTACTCTAAACTGAGTGTAAGAGGAATTTGAGGTTCAGAAGAAATAGAGATACAAGGTGGAAAGACAAACATCTAATAAAACTTATGACTGGAATCTGCAAAAATGCAAAAAGACATGCCTGGTCTTGCATTCCTTAGCATTCCTTCCTGAAGTTTATTCTTCACAAGACATATGCATGTACAACCATTTTCAATGAGACTGCTTAGAATCAGATTTTAAAATCTTAGAACTCACAAGTATAGGACTGAGAGATAAATTAGTGTTCTACCTGATCTCTCCATCTGCTGCATTACAGCATCAGATGATTGAGGAAAAGGGAAGATCACTTGCACTACACACCACCTTTGAATATTCTGGGGATAGAAGAGCATTTGAGTCACTTCAGGTCACCAGATTGTTGGATAGCTTCAAGTTTCAGCTTCCCACTCAGTGAATTCAATGGGAGACATTGACTTGGAAGAGATCACAGATTCACAGAATTCTCCTGAAATATCTATTGTCAAAAAAAAATTTAAAAGAAACACTAAAATTGTCTTCAATGCCATCTGCTCCCTCAATCCCCAAACCCAAACCATGACCAACTGTACTTAAACATTTTTGACAAATCTAAAAAAAATTTTCCTCCAGTAATGAAAACTCCACAATCTTTGTTGGAAATTCCTTCTACTACTCAATTTTTAGTTATTATTAGAAGGATTTTATAACATATTCTAACTTATCCTGTTGAAATGCAAGGTTCTTATAATCTATTCATTAACTACAATGAACAAACAGTTGCTTCCAATTACTTCATAGAGTAATTAAATATATATCGGTATCCTTACACTTTTTGTCTGATAATTATTTTCATTCCATACTTGGTTTTCAAAACATTTATTAGTTTTAAGTTTCAATTTCAAACTGGCTAATAATTTTAGAAACAGATTTTTCTCTTTAAACTAAAAAATTAATAGCTCTCCACCATCAAATTGCACTCTAAAAGAAAGATAGCTATAATATTTTAAAGTTATTATCAGAGACTTACTGAGCCTCCATAAGGAAAAGTTCACAGAGGTCTGAGAAAGAAGAGAAAAAACCTTTTCTGCACAATTAACTTCATTGTGATTGGTGCAATTATAGAAAAGAGTATGCAAAGAACAGTGATGGTTTTGTAGTATTAAGAACCCTTTACAGCAAGGGGGCCAAACAGTTCAACTTGTTTATTTTATCAGAAAAGAATGAATGGTGCTCAGAACAGGATCCAGAAGCACATTTGCAGGAAGAAAAAACACAGTTAAGGCATCTCTAGTGCAGAGGAAGAGCAGAGAATGAAAGAAACCTAAATAAGCCCAGAGAGATCATTAGCCACTGCAAGAGTTCATCACTAGCAATGGTGGATCCCCATCCATCAAAACCTCAAAGTCGGTTGGAATTCCATGATTTTGGCAACAAAACTGATGTACAGAATTCTGGCAACTCAAAGTAAAATGGGTAAAATGACTTGATCATGACAGAGAGTCTTCCAGCTTAGAAATTCATTCTACCCAAACTGCAAAAAAGTTAAACCATTACCGAAAAAAAAAAGAACAAAAACAACCCCAGAGAAATGGTTTACAAAGAAACATATTCCTAAGTCAAGCCTCTCACAATTCTGGTTTGTCTTGAGGGAGAGCAAGAGATGAGCCAAGCTGTAACTCAAAGTATTGGTCGATTGCTATTCATGCTTTAAAAAATGTGCAAATAATAAGAATAATCAAAGAAAAACATGTTTTGTCCATGATCAAGGACTTGTAAAGCTGCTTTCTGAAGGAAGGAACTCTCATATAAGGTTTTCATCTCTTGTTTGCTGTTCACAGAGCCACTGAGAAGTGAAACATGCAAACATCATAACCTTAGCCTGCAACATAAAGCCTTCTGGCACAAAAGATCAAAGAAGATGGAACATAAAAGTTACAGATAAGGCTTAAAACTATAAAGCTTGAACAAAAGGCATGAGAATTCACAAGTCTGTTTGTAGAAGAGATATCTCCAACAGCAAGCATTGCCTCCATGGAAACAAGGCCTTGAGTCTGGGCTGGATCCACGGAGTGACAAAGGACAGCAGACAGTGAAGGTGCTGCAATTGTCTTTAGAATCTGAAACATCACAACCCTCATAAGTACCATTTCTTTTAAGGAAAAAACCCAAAACATTGCAACGTGCTTCCCATTCTAACCACCAAACAGCCTTGCAGGAAAACCGGAAATTTGTCAATAACAAAAGGAAGGAAAGAGAACCAGACACTGGCCAGCATATGACAAAGAAAGGCTGCAGATCAGTGTTCCCACACACACCAAATGCTCAAAAGTGATCACCTCGTAAACAAAACCTGAGCTCACAGAGCTCTGCCCCTGCACAAACATCTGCCTCTAACAGCTGTCCCCCAATAACTCACCCCAGAATCCTCTTCCTGCTCAGCAAGAGCAGTGGAGCTGCTCTGAAAGATTCACAGGATGATGTCTGGGCAAAGGACTCTGGTGCCTGAGCTCTACTTATTACACACAATATTTACTAATATGCATGAGCATACCTTGAATTTTTTATTTTTTTTTGAAGAGGATGTTTTAACTGGTTCCCAGTCTAAAATAGGTGATAAATTCTTTCTGTTTCTTTATTCTTGTCCACCCTATTCCTGGTGTGAGGAATTTTTTAAACCACTGAGGTGATAATTTTATTTATTAATGTGATAAAACCAGTACCCATTTAATGTTAATGAATCAGGAAATTCTACAACCACTATGCTAATAAGAAGAAGGAACTAGAAAAAATCTTGACTAAAATCTTCTCACACTTTGAGTACACGTACTGCAATCATTAATTTATACTACCCTGATCCTGCAATTTTCCCTTACCCATAAGGCAGTGTGTGAATTAATCACCCCCAAAAACAAATACCTTTTATTTCAAATTATGGAAATAAATCTTTAAAATTTCATGCCAATGTGAATTTAAATTAGAGAGTATTTATAGATGAAGTCTTAATGATTTTCTTTATTCACTCATTCAATTTGTTTTTAAGCAAAAATTCCCAGCTTGCTGGCTTCCCTTTTCCCCAGGCACTCCCAGTGCAAGCATACAGCCCTGTGCTTGTGACACTGCTGCTGCCTCCAGGAGGAAAATGCAATACCCCAGATATCATCTTATGATTTTTCTGCATTATTAATCAACAGAACTAGCAATGAAAGAACAATTAACTTTTTTTTTAGCACAAAGGAAAAGTAAACTAAATTAGGAAGTCAGACAACAAGAGATAAGCAGATTACAACTCTCATGGAAGAAATAAAGCCCAGTCTTCTGTGACCAAGCTTCAGATGGAGGAATTTAATGGTGGAGGGGTTTAGGCAGAGGGAAGCAAGTCTTGGTCTTTGACTGATATTAGATATAAATGCTTCTTTCACCCTCTCTCATCCCCTTCAGGGCACTGCCACTCCCTTTTGAGCCCTGTGCTTGCCTGACTGAAGGAGGAAGTGGAGAATGGAAGCAATAATTCCTGGGATCCAGCAATAACTTTGAACCATGAGATTTAAGGTGTAATACACTTATCCATAGCACTGAAGCTACCTCACAAGGAAGGCTTTGCGAGATGCAGTTTCATGGAAAGCTAATTTCTTCCTTTTGCAAATCAGGCTTGGTCACCAAGCCTGGTGTGCTGTCATCAAGGCAGTGGTGCAGTTCAGAGTGCACAGATCTGTCTCTCATGAATAAACCCAGAACTGCCACTTTGGTCTCTCTCTCCACAAACCACAACAGCCCCATCTATCATGTATCAGACATCTTTACTCTTTGATAAACATCTTACAAAAATTACAGATCCAAATATAACAGCAACAACTCCCTTTAGGCAAACAAAGACTCAAATTTTTTTCCATGGATTCAGCAAAAAAACAAGTTTTACATTAGGAGTTTATTCATATTTGAGGTTTTTTTGAAGCATGCTCTGAATCTGTAAAAAGTGTTTGAATTGCATATGGAAAGAAAAAGTGCTACAACCATGCATTTTCTATTGCAAATTTCTCATACTCAATGAAGCAGCAAAACTCCTTTCCTGGCAGCCTGCAGACTTAGATGAGATATATTTGGTAACAGGTGCCAACATAGCTTCCACTCTAAACTCTAATCAATTTAATTGACTAAGTCCTTATTGGCTAGGCAGGCTATTTGAATGTGGTAGAAGGGCAACAAAGAGCTTTAATTGCTTTAACCACAGACAGGGGACAGAGACTGGAATGGTGGCTCTAGCGAGCAACGTGCTCACCGGTCAGGATCACATGAAAAGCAAAAAAGGTCTGTAAACGTTTGTGTCTCATGCTGTGCAACCACCTCCTGCTGGAGCTGCTGGGTTCAAACCCCCTCAAAGGCACCACAGCACCTGCATCTGTACCTGTTAGAGCAAGAACAGTACTTTGATGAAAAAGTGGTCTGGCAACATGCAGCTGAAAGGGAAGGATCTAGAGCAGCTTTGGGAGGTAGAGGCTTTAATAAAAACTACTGGTTATGGGTTTGCTTTCCAAAGCTCAGGAAAAATGAATGTCTGGATGAGACAGCCAGTTTAGCTGTATTATCTTGGCTTCAGTCTGTTTTCAGTCTGCCAGCAATAAGTGAATAGTCCATTTTGCATGTACTGCCAGCAATCAAAAAAAATCAACTGAGTAGCTACATCCTCTATTAGGTATGGTGCTGCCACTGCATTAGCTCTCAGCAATCTGTTAGCTCTCTTAATAGGAGCTGGGATCATTTCAGAGTAATGATGTTTTGGCTACTCACTAAACTCCCAGAAAAAAAAAAGTATTTTAAATCTGACATTAATCATTCAACAAAATCACAGCTGATAGCTGACCTGAACAAGATAGATTTTTTTCATTTTTAAACCACCTTTCTCAGATCACATCTTTAATTTTATACACAGTTTAGAAAAATAAAATCCTACTGAAATTAATCACTTAGGTTATGCTGGTCAAAAAGTTGAGGAAAACATTGATGACATTTCTATGGAGATTTCACTGGTCTTTATCAAACAGATTGTTGATAAATTGTTGACTAATTTAAAACCAGAAAGTATACCACTACTCCCCAGAAACTGCACGTGCTTTTTCCTGTGTGATATTCCTAATCCCTCTGGCAATACAAAACAAGATACTGGCATAAGAAATAATGTGAAAGCAGAAGAGGAGGGTGGTTCTGAATTCCTTCTCCTACCCTGTGCCCCTCTTTTATGTTTTGAGAGATATGGATACTCTGATCCCCCTGTGTCTATGCAGATTCTTATTGTTGTTTCCTTTAATATTAAAAGCACTGACACAATTCAGCTGATGCATATTCCCAGATTCATAAATAGAACTGAGAGTGTTTTGATCAAATTACTGTTATTGAAGCTTCCCTCTCAAGGCCAGAAGCTTAGTTGTCCAGATTTACAATTCTCTTTTCAATATGAAAGAGTGCTATGGCAAGCTAGGTGATATTCTTTTACAGAAATTCAAAGTGTAGTTTATAAACTAAAATTACATCTATGGAGTTATTTAAATTGGACTTTTTGTTCCAGAGAAAAATTATGCTGCAGAACAAATCTCTTGAGGACCACACACTTCCCAAAGTACCAGCATCTTCCAAATCCCTCCTCTGCTAAACTGAACAGACTTTGGCTTAGTTTTCATTTAATTTCTTCTCAATTCCTGTCATTCAGACACTTGAAGTTACACAAAAGAGAGCCTCTGGAGCTCAGGTAACTCTTCAGTCAATTCCCATTGTGATGGAATGGATTGCTTCCCTATTAATTCCTCATATTATTTCAATTTTGGGGCTTTTATTGCTGCTGTTCTCAATTAATTTTCAGTTTAGGAACAAGACTGTGATTAGTAGGTACAGATGTAATTTTTTATTCTGTTTTAAGGAAAACGTTCAGATATTTATGCTTGAAGCTGTTGCCCCGGTATAGTTTTTAGAGTTTTACTTGCTTCCAAATTCAGTTCTGTGTCAAATGAGAGGAGTCAATTTATTTCTCTTTGTCATTATTAACTCGAGTAAGCTGAGACTGCACTGACAGAAATGTAAACAAAATTTGGCATAACATTTCAATACAGAAGCTCATTTAAGAACCAACCCTGAAATTTTGCAGCTAATATATTCATAACCTGGATGAACTCTATTCAATTCTACTCTTACTTGAGAACAAAAAGAATGTTAAACCAGCGATTTCACTATTAGTCACTTCCATTTTTACATTAAAATTATCATTCTTTTTATTTTATTTCTTCTTTTAATATGATGGTGATAAAAACTGAGAATCATCTGTGAAATCCTTATAGTGAGTATTATTTTTTTGCTCAGTACAAATGGAAGTGGCTGTAGCACTTCATAACAGCATAAGAAAAATGTGGATGACTCCCCTCTGCTTTTCCTTACAGACTTATTGTATTCTCCAGCTTAATTATGGTGTTCTATTTTAGCACTCAGATCCAACATATGAAAAGATTTGGGTGGATGGTTGGCTGCTCTTAATCAATGGATCAAAAGCAGCCCTGAGGAGAAGCACATGGGGGTTCTGGGGGAGGAGAAGCTCAGCATGATCCAGCCATGAGCACTCCCAGCCCAGAGAGCCAAACGTGCCCTGGGCTGCAGCCAGAGCCCCGAGGGCAGCAGGGCAGGGAGGGGGCTCTGCCCCTCTGCTCAGAGCCCACTGCTGGGTTGTGCCCAGCTCTCTGGGGTCCCCAACACAAGAAGGACAGGGAGCTGTTGGAGCAAGTCCAGAGGAGGCCATAAAGATGATGCAAGGGCTGGAGCACTTCTACAAAGACAGGCTGTGCGTGTAGGGGCTGTTCAGCCTGGAGGAGGGAAGGCTCTCTTGAGACCTTACAGGACCTTCCAGTACCTGAAGGGTCAATAATAATGAGATAAATCAAGTGAGTCACGACATGTCCAATCCCATCTGCAGCTTACTGGACAGAAATCTAAGCTACTTTGCTAACTCACATGTGGGACATCTGGTTTAACCAAGCCCAGGCATGAAAAACACTCAGCAGCAGTCTATTCCTAAACAGTACTGATCTCTTCATTGAGCTCTTTTGAAGAGTCAAATTCCATCCCTATTGCATCAGGCAGCTCAAATATCATCCAGATCTTACCTCTAACTCTCCCATTCTCAGGTGAAAAGCTCCATAAAGATTTAAAAAAATCCTTTGGAAGTACTTCCATGATTGCATGGCACACCAGAGTCTTTGAATGCTATCCCACATTTTCTAGCAGGAACTGTGAATGTCAAGTAGTGCAGGTGGAGCTAATAAAAGGTTGCAATGCTGTCAGAAGTGCCATTATTTCTGTTGATTCGTCTGTTGTAGAGCTACTCTAAGCCAGGTTTGTGAAAGGATGAGGGGAAATCAATCAGCTTCCTGCTGCTCTGGAGCCAACAGTTTTGATGCCCTATTTTCTCTGCTAGTGTTAGTGTAAGATCCTCTGAGATATACACAGGCTCTGTTTGGAATCATGAATCAGCGTAGGAATGCAAAGGTTTTTGTCACCACTTATTTGTTTAAATACAATGCTGTCAAGTCAAAATTTAAGCTTCAACTCAACTTATTTCCCAAAGAATTCATGTGAGGCACCACAACATATCCTGTGCTAGGTGTAGTATGTTCTCTGCCAGGCACAGACTCCAGTATCACAACTCCCATTTCTCCATGTCTAAATTACACTCCCTGCAAAGTAGTCATGAGAGGGGGATAAAGAAGAAAACATGAGCTGTCATCTCAATTCACAGTAAATTGCAAGTTTCCCCCATTTCTTGAAAAAAAATCAATAGAATAAAATCTCCTCTGACGTCAAAGCTGGGTAACCATGGCTGGGGCTGGTGGGGCTGCCAAGCCCAGAGCACAGGTACCAAGCCCACATCTCCACTGAGGGCCCTGGGGAAGCCCTCTAGGGAACAGGGGCTCTATCCAACAGCATCCCTTTACATTTTCATACCTTGGCCTGATAAACTGTAGTTTATCAATTTTTTAGTATTTACCGGACTCAGCTCTCACTGACAGAATTCTTTGTAAGCCTGCAAGGTCAGAAGGACTGGCACGCCTGGGGAATCAGGGGTTGCCAGCTGCACCTCCCAGCTGGCAAAAGAAGTTTTACAAGTATCCATTTCTTATTGTTTGCATTCTCACCTGATCAGAAAAAGAAACCACAATACTTCAAGATTAATACCACTGCCAAATCCAAGAACAGAGCCCAGTTTAGGACTGAATTACAAGTCTCTGAGAAGCGAGTTCATTATAAAAGTGCAGCATGAGTGATTTCATCACTCCTCTTTGCAGTGCAGCAAACAGCTGAAGGTATCAGCCATTCTGGCTGTTTCATGCTGATTCAAGCTGCTCTTCTCAACCTACCCAGGAAGGCATCAAAAACCTGCAGTCATTAACTGAACAATTATTCTTTATAGTGTTTTCATTTTTATTGCCTTAATGTTCAATATAACCACCCAACATGTTTTGAAGGAATCACTAAAATTAACACTTGCTCACCTGGTCTTAGATACTATTTTGGCTTTCACTAAAAATGCAGTTAAAATTCCTTTAATATCTTGTTCAAAGTAATACACTTTCCCTGGGAAATCACAAACAATAACTAAATCAGCATCAACACCTCAGATGAATCAGGGCAAGGTTAAATAACTAAATAAAACATTAAACCAGAAAATAAAATTCTAAGGAGAGGTCATCTGGAATATCAATTTCTGTCCTTATATCCAAGTACCTGATATTCAAGTAACTTCATGAATTATTGCAATCAAATTTTTTCAGAAACGCAAAAAAATTAACACCCAAATACTAGCACTGACTACTGTTTTCAGTGCTTCCAGTGACTGTGATCAAAACTGAAAATGGACAAGCAATAAAGAGAGGCAGAGGGGAAAAAAATAAAGAAAAAAAAAAATCTGCTCTGTGATTCTAGGTAACACAACTGTGAAAATGCTAAATGCTAAATAGAGAAATAATTTCTGCTATACTATGAAATTCCATCAGCACTCATTTATTTTCACTCAAAGTGCTTGAACATTGGTGCATGTTTAAACACAAATAGGTATCATCTAAGCAGTGAAAATATAATCCAGGCTTGAATAAGTTACTTGTTTCAATACTATAACCATTACATTTTCCTATTTGGTGTGAAGGTTTCTTGGTACTGCCAGCTATTTACCCAGATACAATTTTGGAAAGTGACTTGATAACTATAAAAATATTTATGCTGAAGAGCTACATACTGCAATGTATGCATACTTATTTAGTAGAAACAGATTTTCCTTAATGCAAGTTTTAACTGCACATTAAAAGCATTGGAACCACCCATCATATTTTGCTCTTACTGTTTGCACTTACTGTATAAACAGAACATTAAATTCAAGATAGAAACTAAGACCTCAGCTTTTTCATTAAGTTTCATAGGCAGTAGGAAAAGGCTTTCCAACTAAGAGTCCAAATTGCACAATGGTGCAAGGTTAAACAAGCTCCACTATCCCAGCCATCCCTGCAGATGCAAAGTCCTTGACTTAGTCTTCACAAGGATCACCCAAAGTCTTTTTATCCTGCTGATTGATTCTAGTGCTTCTCTTGAAGACCTCTCCGTATTGGCCAAAAGACTCCAGCTATGTATTTTCATCTTTATCATTGTAGCTGACAGAAGTGTTTTGTCCTTTAAATCTAAAATATCTCTAAATCTTGAGAGAAGTGATTTAGAGTCATCTATGCAGGAACAAAACTAATGATAAAAACCACCTGAACAGAAACAGAAATGAATTGCTATAGTAATAGGTGATCTATAACTACAACACATCAATAAGATTAGATAAACAGACTGTTATCTTAATGAATTTGTCTATACAAGCAATTCCAGAGTCTTCCTTTATCATACCTTTCTTGTAAGCCACACATATCAGTTTACACACATAAAGTAGCTATTGATCTCTCAAGGAAAATGTGCTTAGATAGGACTTTCAGAAATAAAAAAAAATAAAAAAAATTTTTAAAAAAGGAGGAATATAGCAGAGCTGCCAGAATAAGGAACTGCTGCATTTCATTTCCTGTACACACACACTGGGTATGTTTCAGTATTCGTTGTTGCTATCCAAAGTGTAAACATTGTTACCAGAAAGAAGAAAGCTGGATTAGCTTTGAGGCACAGAAAGAAAAATATTTCTCCTAAAATTTGCATCATCTCACTTTTGTAAAATTTAACTATATCGTTAGAAAAAAAATTAATAAACAACAAACAAATAACAACTGAGAAAGGCACTGACTAGCCCTGTCAACAGCCTTTGTCCCTGCCATGGTTAGAGGAGTTAGCTGTACTAAATTCTGGGATACCATCACTGCATTTGGATTATGAGGGCTTAATTCACAACTTGTGAAGGTGTGAAAACAATCTTCCTCTTCACAGCTCCACATGCAGACATGCTCTACCCCAAGTCTTCCTTGCTAGTGAGAAGAGAAAGAGGAACAAAACGTAGCTAAAATTCTTGCCATGTACCTTGAAGGAGCAGCAAGGCTGATTTAACTTGCTTCTCAGCTTCCAAAACTTCTGGAACATGCTGGTGTCTTAAAACTCTTCACTGTCAGCACACCATTACCTTTGTTAACACTTGATTTAAATTATTATTTCACACTGCATACATTAAGCCCCAAACTACATTAGGCTGAAGAGCAGACAAACTGCATCCAGTTTTTATCCAGTGTATTACCACCAGTCTGAGCTCTACACCTCAGATCTCTGCACCTGCAGAAAGCCACCCACACCCTTCCAACAGCTGAGCCTCTAATCCTGATGGGAAGGTGGATCTCACCATTATGATTGTTATGCATTTAAAAGCCACACTGTGCAGTATTCAGGGCTTGAAAAATTTCATGTGAAACTCTAAGTCAATGAATGCAACCCTAATAACAACTTCCTTTTCAGGCAGCATAAAAACATACATATATTCGTAAAAAAATATATTTTAAAAAATCAAATATACGACTGTACAGATCTCCTTAGGGGTTTTCTACACTTCAAAACCAAGTGAAAAGAAACCCCCCAACACTCAAAGGATAGCTCTTCCTCTAAATCACTGCACAAAATGCAGATTCCACACATGTTATTGCTGGAAGCATGGAATATTAGCAAAACTCAAAGCCAGCTCTCTGTTCAGCTGTACCCATGAGAGCTGGGGGGAGGGCTTCTTGCATACATCTATTTCATTGCATATCCAGAGACCTTTATATAATTGTTTTATTAATTATTCCTGGCCATTAAGAAAAAGGATCTTTAAATTGAATTTCTATCTAAAATCATTATTGCTTATTAATGTACAATTTTCTTACCATTGCCCATTGTTTTCTCAAGTCAAGTTTTCATTAGAACAAAAATGCGTGTGTGAAAGGGTTCTGGAAGTGCAGTCAGACCTTTTGCACTGGTTTGTGCTAATTACCAGAGATTCTTTTGTTATCAGCCCGGACGTTAATGACAAAAGAAGACAAGTGCAGAGTCTATTTTGCTTGAGCTAATTACCAACCATTCCCCATTCAATTTATGCTCCGAGGAGTACAATAATCATGACACAGTGCATTAGCTCTGTCCCAGGCAGTTTCTGCCATGCTGAGTGTTAATTGTCAGGACAGATTCCAGGCAGGAATAACAGTGTCTCAGGCATGTCTGCTCACAAGCAGTGCTCTAGCAATTTCTTCTGTGCAGTAAAACAGGCCCTTTTAATTTTTTATGTAGGGGAACACCAGAAAAATTCCACTTTTGCAGAGGCAAATGGCATTGCTCTCAGTTGCTTACAGTTTTTATGATTAAACATTGTATCTAGTTAGAAAAAAATAATGAACCAGAACCAAGAACGTGACAGAAACTGAACAACTCACATGGATATTTTTTTAAAGTATATATTTTGGGAGAATGTATCAATAGAACTGAGCTGTGTACCTTGCACCAAAAGCAGGGAGCTTAGAGGGCTAGTCATAGGTAGTAAGCCATTTTGTATTATCCAAAACCCACTGAATTTAGAAAGGTTTTAGAGGATTTAGCATTGCTCCAGGGTCTTTGAGATCTTGAAAATTAATGGATTTATGGTAAATCCTCCAAAAATCATTTCACAGAGTGTAATGAATAGTGATAGATATTTCAAAGTCATTAGTCTCCTCTATGCTGCGCTTTGGTGATATCACACTCTAAACTAAAAGCACCTGTTCTGTAATGATCTAATGTATCATCAAGTCTGGAGGGTTAAAAGGAAAAGAAAGCTCATTTCTCCTCTGTGCTCACTCTTCTTTAACAAATGATCTTGGAAACCTGAAGTGCAGCCACACAAAGTCTGCTCATAAATTTCTTCAGAATGTCACATGGCAGACAATGTACCATCAGGCCATCCTAAGAAACTTCATACATAAACAAGAAACAAAAGTTTTAGCAACCCTCAGTGTGATGGTTGCTTTGAGGATGATCATCTAGAAGATAGCATCAGTGCAGGCACAAAGAGGAAAATTTGTGTGAAACAATCCACACTTACTCTAACAGCTCCATCTATAAATTTTCCTGGTCCAGTCTGCAAGATTATTCAATGTACTGATCAACCCAGAATAACACTGGAGGGAGTGGCAGGAAAATACCCTGATAAAGCAGTGAGTGTTGTTATTAAATTATTAGATATTAAAGAAGGTACCAAAGCCTTTTTATTATCCAAATGCTAATGGAGACATAACCAAAAATGCCTCTTCCACCCACTGTTAACAAGGAACTCATCTCCTGAGGCAAAACGTTTGAAGTCAGTATTTTGCCACATGCTAGTATCACAAAGCCATGTCATGCAAGATTAGACAGATTCCACAAATCAGCACAAACTTTCCCATGCCAGCAGGAGAACAGCAAGAGCACAAACTTGTGCAGTGTGATCCACAGCAAGGTGCCTGAAGGACTGGAGGTTTATCCTGCCTGAACACCACTCTCACAGCCTGCTGTGCATTGTAATGGTACCATTCAAGAATGGAGAGAGATGCATTCAAATACAGATCTCTGTAGAAGAGCATCTGCTGCCACTTGCAAGTCTCAGCACAACTTTCACAGACTGACATTGCACTTTCCATTTTAGTGCAGAGGCTTTCTTTAATTTAGGAAAAATATACTCAATCCTGTCCTACAACACAGACTCAGTATCGGGGGGGAAAGCATTATTTTGTTTCATAAAATTGTTAACTTATTTTCATTTATAAAAGTCAAGTATAAAGGACCACTCTTTTCCTAGGAAAACAATCATTTCCATGGCTGACAGTTCAAAAACATAAAATTCATGTTTTTAGCAGTGTCCTATCAGCTCATTAGAAATAGTGGTCTCAGTCACACAATATGACCACATGTTCAGAGTTACACAGAAATGGAGGTGTCAGCTCAGAAGGCTGATATCTTTTTTATCTCAATCATTTTCCTTTATCTCCTCTCCTCTCTGATACAGCAGGAAGTTCCTCTGCACATTTACTCCTGCATTTACAGTCATCAAACACCAAACTGCTTTTGGTTCTCTTGCTGTAACAGGTGGGTTCATTGACATGCTCATTAATTTGTAGCTTGAAAGCAGAGGGAAGAGAAACAGCTAATTGCTGTAGCTGATGGAGGTGGCTTTTCCATAAGCTGCAGCACACACATATCCCTGTAGCTTCATCTTTTCAGTGTGGCACCCCCTCCTTTGATGCAGCTGAACTATGCAAGGCAGCCCCATAGTATGAGTTTCAGTATAGCACAGCAGGGAGGAACATCACAACAAATGAATCATCAGAGCTCTTCCAAACGTCAAGACCTCCATTTTCCTAATTTACATTTCAAAAGGGTCTGCAGTTTGAAGTAGTAAAGAAATCATTTGCTTTTGCAAGATAAGTGCTTTTCCAAGTAGGAAACTCAGTGGCAATTTTAAAAAGTGGTCTGATTATAATTTTTGTCTTTATTAGAACAGACATGAAAGACTTTTACAATCTCTCTATCAAAAGCTACCCAGTATTCAGCATTTCTGCAATCTTTGACCATGTACTGCTCCCATGGAACACTGGGTCAACATGCTCAGCTGCCTTGAACACTTGGCAGAAGCAAAGTGTTCCTTAAATAGATGTTTGTAGGCTACAATACAATTAATTGTGTGGAATAAAAACACCTCCAAGAGGCATTGCCAGAAGTAGAATGAGAAGATGATATAAATCTTGTTTCTTGAGATTCCTCCCAGAAGTTTTTTGGAGCAATTTGCAGCATTGTCCATTGATGAGCTTCTGGACAAAAGGAGGAGTTGGTGCCTCCAAGCTACCACCATCTATTTGTACAGTGAGTTTCTTCACTCTCATTCTCTCATATTCCTGCAAGGCAGGATACTCTAAATATTATAATGGCCCATCAGTGGTCCTAAAGGGAGGTGAGGAAAGAAGCAGAGCACGTTCTCACCCTGTCTCTCAGCCACACTCCCTCTCTCTGCCTGGAGCAATGAATTCCCACACTAGCAATGACAGCAAAGTGACAGCCAGTACCACAACCTTTCTTCCTCTGTATTTGGGCAGAATTACATGGATCTCATCACAGGGCCCAGCACAAATATTTGTTTCTTATTCATCTGACAACAAAAATTAAGCCTCATAAAACCAACTTTGCTCTTGGGTGTGACACTTCTTCACCACAGCCTGCCAGGTCATTGCTACATGTTCTTCTTAGAATTGAAACTCCAGCTAAAGGGAACAAAGATACCAAGGATTCCTACAGTTCAGCACACAGTAACATTTCCTAGCAAGTACCTGGGGCTTTCATCAAGCTCACAAGTCCTTGTGACAAAATCTGTCATGAGAACAGGTAATTGCAAAACAAATTCATTTCCATAATGCTGAGAAGGATCAAAAAGAGGGTGTTATACTTTAAATTGTTGCTACTAATTCTTCAATTTTCTCTTCTTAAAAAACCATAGAGATGCCAAAATTCAGGCTTCTCATTAACTGTATCCAGGTAATTACAGGGCATTTTGGACAGAGGAGAAAAGAGAACAATCCTTTTAAAAGCAAGGAAGCAGAAAATCAGAGCGGCTCAGTGATCTCCCTGTAGCCATCTTGTTGACTAATTTTGGAAGGAG
This sequence comes from Geospiza fortis, assembly GCF_000277835.1. NCBI lineage: Eukaryota > Metazoa > Chordata > Aves > Passeriformes > Thraupidae > Geospiza > Geospiza fortis. The sequence continues at coordinate 3,472,697 of NW_005054371.1, read as the reverse complement.
AAAAATTTGCAAAATAGACTGGTGTTGTCATCTTATTGCAGGGGTTCCATATTGTTGTGTCCTTATCTCGAAAGTTTCATACCTCCTTGGTGTTTCTTGTGGGCAGCTCCTTAGAGCACTGACTCTTTCCTCTTCATAAAGCAGCCAACTGACTCCAGCTCCCTACTTACCCAGCCACCCCACTCTTTTATAGCACTCTTCTTCTCACTGGTTGCAGCTGTGGCCTGGTAAAGTCAGGCCTGTTCCTAATCTTTGATTCAGTGAAAGTCATGGTGTGTGGATTCCTCCTCCCATCACTGTTTACCTGGAATACTCTAATTACTTCACAAATACATATTTGCATATAATGAAGGAATTATGTACATAATTTAGTCACTCTAATTGAAGTTATCCAATACAAAATTCTCTTGCAATTTGCAGGGTTCAGATCTTTAATGCCCTGAATGCCCTAGGTAACTCTGTAACAATACAATGTTGATTGGGAGGCGTTATTAAAACTAAAAATATTGAAGAAGATCTAACAATCAAGGTAAAGTTCCCATGAAAGCAAGTCCAACTGGGTACTAAATCTCACATGACATTCAAATATATCAAGTTTAATACATCCAATGAAATCTATCATGATAGCTTGTTCTAGTAGATTATTCCTTTTAGATGTGGGTAAAGAAATTCACTGGGACAAGAGCCATGCTCCTTTTAATGCCATTATGGTACTCTCTTGGCCTGTGCAGTAGTGGATTCCAATACAGAACAGCCTGAGTCCAGCATCCAAACACCTGGTTAGGGTTTAGGAAAACCCCTTCATACAAAGCATCATCTTGGGCGCCCTGATTTGAAAGCCTGCGACAAACTACAAAAGAAAGATTTGCACATACTTAGCTTGGAATTTGTTTCAGATACAAGCTAGCATCTTGAAAAACAGAGTTTATAAACACTTCTTTAGGATCTACAAAATCATCTGTGTCCCATTCTTATCCTTTCTACCTCTGGAGACAGCCTCTGTCTAAAGCAATGAGCTTTAGTACAGAGATGATTTGATGCATGTGAACATTTCTGGCAATTGTTGTTTCCTGGGAAACAATGGCAGCTCCTCTCAGCACACAGGAACAGCAGCAGGACACACACCTTGCTCCTGAGCTTCACCTGCTGTACAGGACCAAGTACTGACTTCACTCAGCAATTAACTGATCCACTTCAGCCTTTCATTTGCACTATCAAATACATTTAAAGGTTTATTGAGTGCTTCCTTTCCACTGCATCTGTACCTTTTCACATCTGTATTCCAGCTAATCATTGCATTATCCCATCATGTTTGCATTTGATTATGATGGCACACAGGTGGCAAAACTGTACAAATCAATTGGGAGAGTCTGTTTTCATAACGAACTGCTTTGTTCCTTCACAAGTAAACTAAACAAGTATTCTTGGAAAACCTTGAAGAACACTGAGAACCAAAGACTGGCTATTCTCAATGTCAGAAAATAAATTTAAAGAATAATAGGGAAAAAAATCCCAGACAAAAATATTTCCATTTCAAAGCTTTTCATATGCAGGGAAACCTGTTCATCAATCTTTACTTAGTAGTGAAGGAGAAGAATTAAACTGAAGAGCTGAAGTTTGGAGAATTGTTATGTCTAGAGAGGCCCTTATGCTGTTTATTTACTACCATCAGGAAAAGCACAATGCACATCTGCTAGGACACTGTCTTGTGCACACTGGAAGTGCACAGTACGTAGGCTGAAACCCTTTCATTTAACAGGAATTGACAGGACACCACAAGGGTCAGATACCACAATGATCACAAGTAAGTTTTGTTGTTGTGTATGTAAACAGGAAAATACATTTCATGTTTCTGAAAGCTGGACCTGGCTTCTGTTTTTATTCTGGATAACAATAAAATGTGGAATTTGGTGGAGGTGGTGGTGATGGGTTGGCCCTACCTGGAGATGGGATCCTGTGTTTAGCAAAGCTGGAATATAATGTAAAATGGCAAATCCAGGCTTTGCTCTTTTGTTCTACCTTAGACAGTGGAAAACATTGCAGAAGCAGTTTATGCACGCATAGTACTCTTAAATCACATCCCATAGAAGATTTGGACTTGAAATGATTGCAAATTTCGCTTTGCATCTGCAAATGTGGAAGCTTAAAATTAGTCTTGGCCATTAACAATTCAGTGTGTTCCAAGGTTACAGCTGGTGGAACTGCTTTCAAGTGATTTATCAGCCTTTTAGTGATACACCCAGAGTTTTATGAGCATGAACCCACTGCAGCCACACACTGTCTGGTGATCCATTCTCCTTATTGTGGCAATGTTGTCTTGAGATTCAAGGGGAAAAAATGGACTTGGAATGAAATGCATATCAGAAACAGCAAAATGCTTTTGAACTCAGTAAAACACAAGCCTCATTTATCTAGCTCCAGCTTTTCTTTGCATCTCTGAAGTCCCCTTTCCTTAGAAAACAACATTGTTTTCTTACTTAAAGCTGGCTTCTGTTGTCCCTCATGTAGTTCACAAATACCATATCAATTTCACTGACATGAAACTGATGTTGTCTGATTTCATTTTAAAGTAGTGAGGAAATTTAAACTTCTTGGTCTTCTCTATTGCAGTATTGTCAAAGCCAATAATGACACAAAAATTCCAACTATCAAATATTTTCTGTAGAAAAGCTCTGCAGAAAATACTCATTGAGTACATTTGAGCAACTTGAATCTCATCAGTCATGAACTTTTCATAGCTCCCCAGTCCCTTCCAGGGAAAGGCACACAGATTTATGGAGCAATGCCTCACAACTGATATCCATGGCCTCCCAGCAAACCTGCCAGGCTGAGTGCCCTACAGGCAGGGAGCTGGGATTCCTGGGACAGGGCACTCCAGGCAGGCTCCTGCCCTTCTCAGCCAGGGGTCACAGCTCCCCTGCTCCTCTTGAGCCAGATGAAGTCAGCAAGAACACAAAAGCTGGGAAGCACATTGAATTCAGAGTACTTTGGGACAGAGGATTTTGGGATTGCCAAGGCATTCTGAGTTTAAACAAAATAATTGTTGGAAAAAAATTCTTCATTTATGAAGAAATTTCAGAGCTGAGAAAAGCTGAAACAAACCTCAGTTTTATGGATCTGGGAACACTGGGATGAAGCGACCAGGCAGCAGCCAGTCCACACACAGATCAGCATTGCACCTTTCGTCCCTTAGAGCATTCAGGCAACAGGGAATAATCTCAGCAACTTCACCTGAAAGAGCAGACACTGGACTGTGTCAGCCATCCTGGATTATCTGCCAGCTGGTTTACCTGCCCAACCTACACAGGTCGCTCCAGTGTGCTCCTCTAAAAGCACATAAGAACAGCATTCCTCCCCCTCACCTTTTTCCAAATGAAATCCAAGGAGAGGGAGGAATCATTTCACTTCTAGTTCAGCATTGCCTGACTCTACTTCTTACCACATGGTAGTGGAATATATTCATTCACACAAAAAGATCTACAGATCACAGCATGGCCCCTGGTCTCAGGCTGCATTCCGGTCTCTAAGAGAAGTTATAACTGCAATGTCACTTCAGTTTGAGGCAGCAGACAAACAGATTTTTAACAAATGTTAGTACTTTTCTCTGTTTTACATTTCTTATATCAATGAAGATGAGCGGTTTGGACTCTGGGGAAGGAATTAGAACTGTTTGGTTGGAAATCTACTTAAAAGTTTTTCCTCACCTTAGACCATGTTGGAGCTATAAACCTGAGCTTGCTTACAACTATAATTCAATGGAGCCTGGGAGAAGAGGGCAGGGAAAAAGAATGTTTAATTGTTCCTCAATAAACTGTCCCACAGCATTATTGCAACAAAGCTGTTATCACAGAGGGAGGAAGTTTTTATTTTAAATAATGACAATTTGAGCTTCAAGAACCAAGGTGCTCAGAAACGGCGGCCTCAAATCTCAGTCATGGTAACTCTGTTCTCTTCAAAAGCCCTAAGGATATTTATTCTATGCTGCTCAAGGATGCCTCAGATAGTTTGGCAGAGACAGCAAAGCAACTTGGTTTTGCCCTCCAAAGCCATGTAATAAAGTGCTAATAAGAATTCCCCAAGTGTGATATGAAGATGCCAGTGTTTCTCTGAGAAAGCTTTTATCTTTGTAGGGCACAATTTTTTTCCTGTATAGACAAGCAGAATGGGATTTTCAAAAGAATTCACTTTAGCTCGAGTCAGAGAAGAAAGTAAAATTTCTAGTGATTTCAGAGGGAAGAGATGAAGAGCTACTTTTGAAAATGTGCCCTACAAAGTGTATGGAACCACCACTGATGGAGGAATGCAATAAATATAGCAAGAATACAGTAACTCCTCAGACAGGAGTAACTCCTTAGACAGGAGACTTAAAACACATATCACTATCCAATGGACAGGGACAAAAATGATGAGCAGAGAGAAAAGCTGGAAGCTCTCATATCTGATATCCCTGTTAAGAGAAATCTTAACAGAAAAATCACAGAAGTATAAGAAAATATGACATTGTTTTATGTTTTGGACATATTTCCTGTGAAATAAAACATCATAGAAAAGAGCATATGTGGGAGGTGCACAGTATTCACTTTCAATCTAATCACATCAGCATGCATTGCAGTTTTGACAAATTTATTAAGCCTAAATAAAAGTGCTCATTAATAAAGACTGAACAGTTGTTTTCTGAGGCAAAGCTATCATGCATTACATTGTGGAAATAGAAAATTTATGCTAAGCATTAAAGACAGAATAAAAAATATGGAGATTGCTTCATTTCTCTTTTCTAAAACTGTCAGCTGTTAATGATCTTTCAGGGGTAGAATTACTTCATATATCAAGCACAAATCTGCCTTAGATTACTGCTTCAAAATGGGGCTTCTAGACAAAATTCTACCTTTGACCATTACATGGTAGGCCAATGTAAATGCTTTACAGTGGAGAAACTGAGTAAAACAATAACAAGGTGGACAGGTTCTATTTCTAATTAATATTAATCAATAAATAAACTGTTAAAGTGTTTCAGCTAAAAATTGCTTCAGGAATACAGCTAAAGATATCAGTGATCTTCACAACATGGCAAGATGCTAAAGATGGGAATGGCCAAGCCTAGGATTACATTTCTATGGCAGGAAATATGGGTAAACATTTCAAATTTTTCTTAGTGAAATTAGAAAAACCAAAAATACAGCCTTCTTACTTCTGGGAGAATAGTTCATAACAAATCATTCATTCAATTAATTTCACTTTACCTATTCACAAATTGCCTGCAAAACACTCGTAATTTTCTCCAAGATGCTACTTCAATTAATTCACTGTATAATTTCAGTGAATAACTTTTCAGCTGCAGATTGTGACAAGTGTTCAGTATCCATAACTGGAAAAGTGTTGATTAGCCCTGACTGATCTGGGGATGATTGATGGCAGAACAGGAGTCAGGCCTGCCCACAGCCCTCTGCATTTATTCCTCCTGTGTAACCTGGCACTGGAAAACTACCCAAAGGCTGAGCTACATCTGCTATTTACTTTACAAATGCAGCTTTACAATGAGCATAAACACCTTTCTGGTTACACTTGACTGCAGGAACTCAGCTTTGCTTGCAGACAGATCACCACATGTGGCTAGCTCATACCTAAATGACTATTTTTTTTCTGATGGAAGTTTGAAAGTAGCTCAATCTAGCAAGGCTTGACAAAATCAGCATAACTGATTTCAGTAAATGGCATCTCTTACTGGGAATAGCCAACAGCCCAGACAGACTCCAGGCCTGAACAAGGTTTCTGTCTTGCTTCTACTGACAGCTACCAGAAACCAGACCATTACAAACCATAAAGCCAGTCAGCAGTTTGTGGAGAAATCTCATGATCATGCCTTGCCAGAAAAAATAAGCATGACACAAATATTTCAAAGGGAAAGCCTTCAGCTATTTAGTGGTAAGGGCTGAGTCACACAATGGATGTTTAACTGCTTGCACATTTAGGTCTGGGTAACCAGTACTAGTTATGTCGTTAAGAAATTAAGCATTTGTTATATTGTGCTATCAACCAGTGTGTTTTCCCATTCACTGAGCAGCAATCTCAAATTATCTTTGAAAGTTGAAAAGCAAGGGATTCCACAAAAGAGGTTTCAGGAAGAAAATCAAAATGAAATCTGCTGCCTGCAGAGCCAGAACCATCCCCTGTATCCAGTGCCACAGAGCCATGCTGTCCCTGAGCTCCTCAGCCACCACCTCCATTTGCCACCTCCACTGCCGAGTTACCTGCTCTGTGAGCTCCTATTAATGATCTCTTAGGTGTCTTCTCTTTGGGACATGACACAACAGGTACACCTTTCAACAAATGACCTTTTGTTCCTCAGTCATCTTTCTTCTCTCAGGACTAGACTTCAGTTTCACTGTCATTACTTTATGTTGTTCTGTGCTGCCATTTCTGACAATCCATTTCCCTGCACATCTCTCACCTGAGCCTCAGTGCTCACCATCTTTAACTCTTACCAGGCCTTCCCTCACTCCTGCAGCTTTGCTGGTCTCCCACACCACAGTTCTTGCCTCTTCATCCTCCTCATCCACACCTGAAATGCACCCAACCTGAACACCCAACACCCAACCTGAAATGCACCTTCACCTCATGGCTGTCATACAGCATCAACATCCTCCTCCTCCTCCGCTGGAGGGGACCTTAACCTCTGACAAGCAAGCTGAATTCCATAAATTTCATACATACCTTCTTCTACCTATTGCACATCTCCCTAATTTTAGTAGATAAAATATAACAAAATATTTAGTAGATCTTCAGGTCAGAGGGCACCATAAGATCATTTACCTAGATCTTAATCCCTTGGCTTATGGAAACCTTTTGATTTCCCCACATAGCAAATAATTTTCCCATATACTTGTCCATAGATTGTTTCCAGACAAACTATAACATCAAGAGGATCAAGGATAGAAGCCATTGAGGCAAATAAATGAGTTTAACTGGCAAAATTCCTGCCTTGCCCTGAGGCTGATGAGCAGTTTGACCCTGACAGTGGGAATGGGGCAGGTCCACCAGGCCTGGAGGAGTCTGGCTCTTTGGGCACCAGAAGGGCTTGTCAGACATGTGGGTGGCTGCTCAGAGGCACTTCTGAAGAAACTGAACCAGCAAAGCCAGCAGGCTGTTGCTGTGCTGAGTGGCTGGGAGGGGAATTCCTCAGCTGGGCACTGAAAGGAGGAGTTTGGCTCACACTCCCTGCCTTTGGAGCCTACAGAAGGGCTGCAGGTGGGCTTGCAGAATGTGGCTCCCTGGTGGGCCATCCCTGCACACAGCTGTCCTCCTTCCATCTTCCATGTCCTTGGAAAACGTCCTTGGAGATATTCTCCTCTGAGTTGATATGCAATGCAAGGTCAGAGTGATGCAAGAAACACCACTTTTGGATATGTCACTACAAAGAAACGAGCCAATGCTGGCAAACACAGCTGATCCAAAACAAGAGGCATCTGCACATTGTTTTCAAGGCACTGACAGACTTCAAAAATTATCAGTCAGAGTAAGATGCTTGAGCAAAACAGCTCAGTTACAGAACAGTTCTCCTCTAGATTAAAAAATGTGTCTCTCTTGCAGTACCTTTCCACTGGAATTAGTGTGACTGGTTGCCAAGTGGAGTTACCATCAGGGTTGGCAATGGCATCACATCACATTCTAGCCCAAACAATCTGCTGTGCAAGTCCTCCAGGACATGGAGTATCTCTGGAGTTGCACAGAAGCAATCAGTCATAGAAAATATTCAAATTAATTCATAAACCTTACTTTAAGACACTGAAAAAAATAAAAAAAAACAACCAACAAATGTTTTCACAAGGAGTGGTTGCATAATGTTTTCTGACTATTAGATGCTCTACAAAGTCTCTGACTGGAAACTCCGATACATTCAGCTAAGATTAAGAGAGGAAAAATTCCAAATTGCATTAATACGTACTTTTTTTTTTTTCATTAACCCTCTGATTAATCTGAGGATGGTGACGAATTTTATGTATACAGCTCCCATTAAAGGCTATGGAGTTACAGCAATTAAATCAACATATCTGTCTAAGTTTTAGCCTAAGAAGTTGAAGCTGAAATTGGCAATATTAGCCAATTTAGCTCTTTTCTCCCTCTCTGGTTTGGTCAGCAGAAAATCTGAGATTATTTTTAAGAATGATTTAGACTGTGGCTTATCCTGAGAACTGGTGACTTTTTTAGTATGTAAGTCAATTTGCAGATTCAGTAGGGATGAACAAAATTAGGGATAAGTCTCAATAGAGTGTTAGGAATGATCTCATACTTGGAGCATGTCACTGGCATATTCATATGTAGAAATATCACAGTTAAACGGACGCCACTATTGAGAAAAAGCTTCTATACATCACCTAGGCCACATTAAAGAAAGTATTTCATCACATTGCTGGACTTTTCAAAACAAAAACCTGGTCAAAAGGCTGTAATATATAAGATATTCATTCCTTTCCTGGAGTTTAAATGAAGAATGTGATTAAGAATTTAAAACTACAGCATGAGAGATTATGTATTTCATAACGGCAATACAAAATACATTGGCTTTGCCACAGAATATTTCATTAAAAGCTGTTTTATAATTAGTTTTACCACAAACTAAAAAACCCAAATGCAATTGCTTTAATGCAATTAGTCTATCTTGTATTTCAATGATGCAAAGTCTCACTGAGCCATAATAAGATCAAAATAGATTTTTCCCTGCATTCCCTTTACATTAGTGATTTTAAATCCAGAACTTAGTATCCAACTTCTGATGAAATTTCCTCCTCCTTTCCTACCAACTCTCATAAGAGTTGAGTATTTCCATCTCTTACTGTACCAGTCTGAAGTTAGTGTTCAGCTATAGGAGGGAAAACAATACACAGAACTCTGCAACGTTTGTGTTACATTTAGTGTTTCCATCTATTATGTGATATTAGAACTCAAAAAAAAGGTTGCTGCCTATTTAATGGAAATTAAATGGGAAATTCAAGATGAGCTCACCTTAGAAGATGCTTAAGCTGCCCTCTTTGCAGTGTTTCTGTGAATATTGCATGTCAAAACACTGAATTCTGAAACTTTAAGATCCATTTATTTCCTAGTTTGTATGTACTTTCATTTCTAATTTAAAAGATAAATGTATTCAGTGAAATAGAAATACCTTATTGATATTCAAAAAAAGCATTTGGGAGAGACCCTGTGGATTGTAAAAGTATTTTACTGAATAATTCTTCAGGATACTAATCTTATGAGGTTTATTTTGAAAACACTAAGACAGGTCTATACTTTATCTTAAATTAAAACTGAGAAAAAAAGTCCTTTCATGGCAGCTGCATTCTGGTTTATTTCCTCTGCTTTGCTTTGGAATCTATAGTACCTCATAGGCGTGGAAGATGATGCTCTCTGCCCCCAAAAGCATTATTAAATCTTTAGAGTAGGACAGTTCTCTCCTGACAGGTCCCTGTTTTTAGTGTTAAGTATTTGGCAATATCTCTAAACATTTTTTTATTTTTCTTGTTTGCTTGGGCATAAAACATCAGTTTCTCTACAAATGCACACTAAAGTCTGATCTCAATACCTGTTGTTTTATTCTTTTCAAGGAGAAAAACTGGCTGTCCCCCTGTATTTTCCTTGTTGAGAGGTCATTTTAAAACCATTTCAGAATGTTTTTTATATTCCACAGCAGCAGCTAAGCTCCATCTGTGCTTTCAGCAGCCCCACTAATTAGAGATATTCAGATTATTTCCCTCTTCAGCTCATAGTTTATAGGCCATTTTCTGCCATCAGTAACACCCATGCAGCCCATCTTTAACTGCACTGATTTCTATGACATAAGTGGAAATACAATTTATCCATTGTGGTACCTGGCTTCATGACCTGTTTAGGTCTCTGGATATCAGTTAGCCAAATACAATAATTAAGATGTAAAATTGTTTATACTATTCTGTGTAAGACAGCTAGACAAAGGTGGATCACATATGGATTTTTCTCTCTCCAGCAGTGGCATAAAAATAAAACTATCTTTAAATTAATGAAGCAGTATTCTTTTCTAAAGACTTTTTGCTCTGACTACACAGAATGTAGATAAACAACTATCACAGAACAATTTTTCTGCTTTCCCCTAAGCATATAATATCTTGTCACTGAAAATAACCCTCTGAAATGGCAAGAACAAATGTGTATCAAAAGTATGGTTTTAATAATCTTGTTCAGACTCTTGGCCAATGGGAGAGTCACATGAATTGACATGGGACTTCATGAATCCCTCTGCCCCATGACCATGTGTGTCCTGCAGTGCAGGTGCAGTCAGGTCACTGCATCAGGTCTGAATCTCATTTAACAAGTGCTCAGTATGGGAATAAAAATCAGCTCTGCTACCTCAAAATCTACAAGGCCATTTGCCTGGGATTTCAGACAGACTCACTGCTTTTATCAGATGCCCATAAATCTTAAACAAATGCATTGCATGGAACAAGCAATGGGACATGAAACCTTGGTTTCATCAGGATTTCCTTGTTCAAACAGCTCCTTACCTTCAGGGAAAGGTTGGAAGAAAAATCATAATAAAGTGGTTTTTTCAAACTTATGTTGAACATAGCAGCCAGAAAGAGGAAGGTACTGTCTGTGTACAGGTAGGATACAGGATTTCAAATCCAATTGCAAATAAACTCCTGGTGATGCTTCTCTCATCATACTTAACTGCACTACTCAATCACTTCTCTTTAACAAAGAGTAATTCTGTACAAAAATAAAGCAAAGATACCCACAGAAACCATCTAAAACATCTTCAAGCAGCTATACCTTTATAAGTTTGAATGTCTGAAACAATTTTAAATTACATGTTCCATAAAGCTCCCTCACTAATTTGCCTATTTTTTTTCCTAGTGTGTGCTTCAGGCCAGTCTTTCATGCTATCAAAAATGAAAACAAACCCTGGGAGTTTTAGAAGAATTTCATGGAAATAACAGCTATCTTCACATCTTAATATAGATACTTTAGCAAGACAAATGTGATCTAGACAGGAGTCAAGTTGCACACGTATTTTCATCAGTACAATTTGACTGTTGTTCACATGCTTACAGGAGGAACAGAATTTACACCTTGATTTACTGGCTGGTGTTTCTTGCAAGTCACTGGATGGGTCAACTTAATCTGAAAAGAGAATCTCTCTCTAATGAATTTAGCATGGCCTAAATTGTCTTTAAATTATGACAGAAATCTGGATTAATACAAGTCCTTGTTAGCATAATGAGTTTTGCATCTTATCATATTTAAGGAAAAACAATATTTTTCATAGTTAAAGAAAAATCTGTTTATTGCTTCTTCAGCCTTAAAAGGAAAAGCACTGGGGATCACCTGAGGTGAAATGTGTCCTGCTCAAGCCTAGTGCACTATTCTACAATCCTTGCTCTGAGAAACTACAACTGTTTTAAAACATTTGAGATAAAAAATCTTGAGATAAAATAAATTTTCAGGAAGCTAGACCCTTCTAGCCTAGAAGTGAATTTGGACCAGTGGGAGTTTTGTCTTCGTAAGAATCTTGCAGTGAGATGCTTAATTAATTTCTAATGAGTTGCACTGTGCTTTTGCTGAGTATGTGTTAATGTGTTATTTTTTTTTTCCTGTAATTGTGAATCTTCTTGGTTCAGAGCACAACTGTCATGTCCCTTTGATGTATAATAGATATAAAAAGTCATAAAGGCAAGCCTGGAGCTCTCTGGTTTAACTGTACTTAGGTATGCAACCAAATTGGTTCTCCTAATGTTCATTATGACACTAGCACTATACATGTAATCTGAAGCCTACAAAGTAAAACATGAAATTTCTTACACATTCTCCAAACTACATTCTAAACTTCATCAAAGCATTGCCTTAAGGAACTAATCAGTTTCAGAGTTATAATCAAGTGAGTTATAATGACTGTGTTCACAATAGAAGCCACATCAGAATTAAAACCCATCTTGCTCTCAAAAAGATACAAACCCCACCCCACTACCCCTCAAAAATTCCAGCCAAAGACAAAATCCCCTGGGCTCTAGGCCTTTGTCCCATTGCAAAGCATAGCTCAAATAATTTTTTGGCAATTTCTCATTACCTTACCTCATGCTTTTTATCCTCTACTTTGCTCTGACAGGGCAGTGGCTTTCATATGAGTTTTTGTGCTATAATTGTTTTCTCTCCTGATTCTTTAAAAGCCTGTTGACTGTAATTTGATGCTACACTCTATAGGGGACAGCACAGGCTTGTCTTTTCCCTCCCTTGCAAATATTTACCTTCTCTAGAGCAAAGCAAAAGAAACATGATTTCCTCCCAATCAAGTATTTCTACCTCTAGAAATCAGCTTCCAACCTCTGTTTTGTTATTCATTATGACTACAAAGTACCTCTAGCACTGATATTGATGTCCACTCAAAATTGTACACTACATGCCTGAGCAACAGAATTTGGCCAATTGTGATTACCTGGAAGGACAGCAGTCAATATTTTAAATCTGCCTGGGAGGCCTACAGTTAAATAATTGCCAAAAAAAACCCCTTCCATTGAGAGTTGATCCTAAAACTCAGCAATGGGTTTGGGAGCTGCAGCAGTTCTGTAGTTTTGGCACTTACTACTACTATAAACCTGTGAGTAGAGGAAAGTGGTTCCAGCCTTTGGCTGGCAAATTACACTAACACAGAAGACTAAAAATAACCCCAGCCATCCCTGTTGGTCATAAGTCATTTCATCCCTGATATGCTAGAAAAACATGATTATTTTCACATTTCACTCATATAACAGATGAGATGTGAAATGAGTGTCATGGTTGATAAACACCACAGTGGCTGCTAAGTCTCACACTATGTAAACAAAAACTTCTCTGTTCACTGTACACAAAATTAACAATAAAAATTACTGTGAAATCTGGGTATAAAACCAAGCACAACTTCAGAGAGAAAAGGGTCATTACAGAGGAAATGAGTTGGTGACAGCAGCTCTCCCAGCCAGCTGCAGTTGTAGGAAGTTACCCATTGATTGTGATGGGAAACCCAGCCTATGCATAAAATATTGCTTCAAATACTCTAATTCCTACCCAGTTCTAGGGTTTAGTGGGGCTAAAGAGGAAGCAAGAAAGCACAGAGCTCAGTTCTGTGCAAAGCACCTACATGCAAGGCCACCACAGTGATTTCAGCATGGCCCAATAGATTTCTGGCACCTTTCAGTCAGAGCTGAGAGAACAGCTCTCACTAAATGCCATCTACTGCTCTACACTCCTAACTTTCTAAAATTAAACATCTCTCAGAAATGCATTCACTATGCTGCACCCCTGTATGACTATAATACAGATTGACTAATACACCTGGAAAAATGAGAGGAAAAAAAAACAAAACAAAACAATTGCAAGCACAGGAAAGGGCTTCGTTAACTGCAGCTTCCCCTCCCACACCTCCCTGTTAGAATACAGAACATCTGCTGTGAACAAGAACTAACCTGTTACTAACCAAATTCCAGTACTGATGTATGCATGATTATACACTCCCTCAATCATGGCATTATCCCCTTCAATGGGGCTGAAATAATAACTCAAAATGCTCAGGTGTGCTCTACAGCAGGTGGGTATTGTTTCAGCTTTCACTAAAAGCAATGTAGCACTGCATTATAGGTTTATTTGGGCTTGGCTCTTTCTTAGCTGTTGCTACTGAACAGGTCAGATAAGTAGGGCACTCCCTAGATTACAACAAAATCAGCTGATGCTGTTTGACTCCAGGTATGTTCTGGGTTCTGCCACACAACTTCTGAGCAGAGTTTGGTTTGTAGAAGTTTGCAGGAGGCAAAGCAAGTCTCCTGCACTGCTGTAGCTGCTCATTACTGCACTGTCCCACAGACTCATCCTGCAGTCCCACCCCTGCTGCAGGAGCAAGGGCTGAGCAGCCTGACTGCTGAGTGATTGTCTTCTACAGAATGCTCTGTGAGGCCCCTTTGAGATACAAAATTAAATGCTTTGCTTTTTCATTGAACAAATGCTGTGGGCCAGCATGTGATGACATGCACTTCCATAGCCTCATGGTACTAAACCTTTTCCTTCTATGGAAGAAGGTCCTACAGGTTCTTCACACTTATTAGACTTAGATTTCCACATTCCAAACTGAACCAGTAACAGTATGGAAATGGCTTGCTCCTAAAGAAACAGCCCTCACAGCCTTTGCTTTTCCATGGCAAATCAGACACCTCAGTGATATAGGACTGTGGATATGGATAAGTGCAATGATTCAGGAGCTACAGAACCAAACAGGAACAGAGACACTTTCTACAAGACACAGAAAGAATTAAAACACAGATATAGGAAAAATATGGGGGAGAGGTACAATTTTCCACTCAAAAGATTCCAGCCCTTCAAACTTTCAGCAATTTCTAAACTCTGCCCAAAATGAGTGACTGTACAAGAAAAGAGCTCTGCAGAAGGAGAGATCTCCTATCTTTGCCACTCCCAGGCCCAGAATTCTCATCATTCATGAATGGGAAGTAAGCCAGCAGAGAACAAGTGCAGCACAGGACACAGATATTATTTCTTGTGTATATTACAAAGATTTTCGTATGAACAGTACATATACAAAGGCATAAGTGCAAAACTTTTGAGAAGCTTTTTGCTTGAATATAAAGTAGCAAAGTGTGGAAGCAGAGGCTTTTAAAATAATTTTCACTGAAATACACTGCAACCAGAGAATAGCTCCCATTAAACAGAATAGAAAGGGATATTAGGTGAAGTAATGAATGGGTACCATTGTTGGTTTGCAAGATGGGGATCAAGAGGCTGGCGTCAGGTTTTTTGGCTGCTCGGTACAACAGTTTCTTACGCTGTACAAATGTAAAGGAAGAAGTGCATTTTTATACTCCTTGGATTAGCTTCAGCTTTTCTGTGATGAGAAAAAAATTGTTTTCTTAGATGTGCTGCCTGAATTTGCTGGCTTGTGCCACATTAAAACTTAGTTGTAAAGTGTGAAAAGTTTTCTGAAAAAAATGCGCTTTCTAGGCAACTTCATGTAGATCAGTTTCCTCTGCAGCATTTGCAGAATAAACATGAAACTCTTCAAAGTCCCCCAGAAAAGTTCTTTGAAATATCTTCCTTTTCAAATATTTCTTCTTTCTCTCTACTTCTATCTTTTTAAACAAGGACAATTTACTGGCAAGCAGCATTCTGTTGTATGCTGAACCTGCTG
>NW_005054371.1:3404729-3457465 GCF_000277835.1 Geospiza fortis | reverse complement strand
CAACTATACATAATTATGATAGGTGAATACATTATGTAAGTAAATATATTTGTTTTGATACTGCCATTTTTCAGCATTCTAATAAAAGAACTTTTGAAGCTGTGAAAAAGTGGTGTCTGATGGAATATCTCCTCAGTAGCAGCAGTGTTTAGTTTGGCTTGTTAACACTGCTCATGATAAACATTTAATTTCCTCTTAGTCTTTAATTTTTGTGTGGTTTGTCAGTACCCACGAAGGAACTCAGACTGTGAGTTCTGGAAAGATGAGTTCCCTCTTTCTGGTAAGGGAAGGGCAGCCATTGGCCATGCTGTATATTTTGACTTAACACAGCCCCCAAGGATCCCCAAGGCAAGCCAGGCCTTACAGACTTCTGAAATTTAACTTCTCCTCTGAGGGAGTCACTGGCTGCAAGAATAAACAGTTGTGGTCTTTCCCTTCCTTGCCACAACCACTTTTGTACTCAGCAGATGACAAGCACCAAAAAAACCTAGCTGTGGGATTTCCAAAAGGAGATAAATGCTCTACAAACACATATCCAATGCAATGTGATATCTCTTGGCAGTCTTTGACACTTCCTTTTTGGGATTTCAACACTTTGGCATCTAGTGGTATCACTATAAAACACAAGCAACAAATGGCATAGATGGCACAACACCATTAAATGACTATTTTGTCCTTCTCCCAAGAACCAGAACCAACTATTTGTGACAAAATTGTGAAGCAGTTTAGAAAAAGACAATTGTTCAAACAAAAGAATGCTTTGGGTACTAAGTAGATCTTTGTGAATTTTAGACCTAAAACGTATATTGTTGTCCTGAGCTACGTGAGAGCCCTGTATGGCTGGGAGTTAAAAATTGTGTGAACCAAATTAGTTTTTTTCAGTGCAGACCAAGTAATTTATAAGAAGCTGTGACATTCACACTTGCATTGATGTCAGCAGGCTGGAGTATTCAGCTCTTTAAAAAAATCAGGACACTGCTCTGCTGTCTGCATAAACGTTTGCCACAACATTTGGGCCCTATTAAACCCACACAGAATACTTAGAGATAAGAGCCTCTGTATCTTATTAAGCACCCCTTCTAGCCATGCACTTCTACATTACTTTCCTGTCATTTATTCAGGCCCCTGAAAACGAGCTGCACAGCAGCAACCAAAAAATATACAGTAGCCATTATTGGCCAATAGAATACAACAGCCTTTGTTTCCCTGCAAACTGCTTCTAGGGCTGAAGAACTTGTTTCCCTGCAGTGCAATTTACCAGTGTAAATCCACACAGGCTTCAATAGAGCAGGGCACTCCTCCAGAGGCACGGCCAGTTTTGAAGCCTTGTTCCACCTTTGTTTATCAGATTTCTATTCATGATCCTTCCAGACACTCCTGCTTTCCCATGCTTTCCCAGGGAGGGGTGGGATGGTTGATGGGTTGTGAGATAGATGATAAGACATACCTGATCTGGGAGTTTGAATAGTTTGTTTAAAGAAACTCTGTCGAGTTTTGCAGACATCCTGTCATCTGACTGCTGGAATTTTCATCATGAGTGAAACAGCTGGAATTTTCAAAGCTGCTCTTTAAAATAAATGCATTGATGTATCCAAAATATATTTCATATGCACCCTGAACATATTTAGACAAAATACCCTGATCCAAATAATTTTTGGTAGGGAAAAAACAGCTGCCAAGCATTATCTTCTTTCTTTTCCTGGCAGCCATGGCTTATTCTACAGCACTAGTAAAAGAGTCAAACAACCCTTTTACACAACCATACATTTTCATTTGACTTCATGTGACACAGAAAAGTACTGATATGTCTGCACTCAAGTGCACAACTTTCTAAGTCGGATCTAACTACTGAGTAAAAAACATACGAAGAAAAAAACCCTCACAGATCAAAATTACTGGTCAGAAGCAGTGCCATCTATAATAACATTGTTTGTATCTATTCTCAGATATACATGGTTTCTGGAAGACTTATTACTTCTTATTAAACCTGTGTGAGCCAAGACCCACAGAAACATCTGAAATTCAAATCTCACAGGGAAGACATTATTTACCTGTCAGATAAACTGCTGCTTAGTTTTGTCTTTCCTAAAATTTGCCAAGTCAAAGACTTACAGAAGTTAAACTTCCATTTACTTTTTTTAAAAAAGCAACTGATGCTAGGGACTTGAATTTATCTCAGCAGGTGTTAACCATAAAACCAAGCAGCAGTGCTTAAATACCTTCACTTTAATTGTTTCACCATTAATCATTTTGGCAGCCACACCAAACCAGTGATTATCAAAAGCACACACTGTTATTTTACACAAGCAGAGATAAGAGCTAATTCTGCTCTGCTTTTACAGCACCAAGATATGATCAAGGGCAGCCTTTTTAACGAACTGTGATCGGTACTTCCTCAACGGAGGAGAGAGGGAATTATATCCTTTCCCAGGTACAAGATTTTCCTTTGCCACCTGCATGTCCAACCTGGAAACAGACTACTCCAATCTTTTCACACCAGAAGACTCCTTGAATGAGCTCTCAAAGCCTGCAGCTTCTCTCCCTCTTTTTGCCACAATCGTTTGCCTTTTATATTTTCTATCTAAAAATCTGCAGGACCCAAATGATCCATGCATTTCCTCAATTACACGAGTAAATACACCAGATATCCAACTTGAGAAATAGGAAACAGAGCCATGGGAACTGCAATGGGCATTGAAAGTCTTGGGAAGGCAATTTAAGGGAGCAGCACAGCACCATCCTGAGACATGTACAGAATCCAGCTGTTATACAATAGATGAATCCTGTCCTTATTTCCTAGGATATTTGAGAAAGGTATTGTCCTTCCTCCTCTGACACCACAGTCATGCAATCTCTGTGTTCACAGAGCAAAAACACTGCCCTGTCTTATGCAAGAGTGGAGAAGGACAGCTTCATTTTAAGCACGTAGGAAAAGGAACAACTGTTAAATGAAACAGCTTGCAGTGACCTAATTCAAAAAAGCTTTGTCAGGTGATAATCTTTCTCACCCTTTCTGTGTCATTCCCTGAAGTACATAAGTGTTCAAAACAGTTTTAAAACATCCAGAAATGTGAGAGAAGTAGCTGTTCTCCTGGGCAGCTCTGACAAAGATGAGAATTCCCAATATAGTTGCTGGTTGCAAAAGTGCTCTTAAGCTGCTGTTTCACTGGGTTCATGTCTGAGTGCCACTAATCAAATTAACTGTGATGGCTGCAGTAAGCTGTTTATACAGATGAAAGACCTACCAAAAGAAGTTTCTGTTACAGCTTATAAAGCCGAATACTGTTAAGCACATAAACACCCACTGCAGAGAAAATCTTGACTTTTTTCTTTCTGCAGTTCCTCACTAGAGGGTCAAGAATACATAACTGTTCTTGTTAAATCTTCCACAGGCTCAAAAATCCCTCTTCCCATCATATACCTTTTTTTTCCCCCCCAGAGGAAGAAAAAATAAAAAAGCATTTGTTTTTGTTACCTCTCTTAGAAAAAAATAAAATGAAAGGTAATAGAAGCAGTAAACAATGATTTAATAGAATAGATTATTACAGTATGATGGTTGTGTCAAGCTGCAAGCTCTTCCCCATGGTGCAGTTAAAAAATCAAGAAGCAATCAGGAGTCTGTTCCAAACCAGGGAACTGCCAACCAGGCACTTTTAGCCTGTCAGACTGTTGTGACTTTGAAAAGGAATATCAGGCTGTTGATGTTTGTGGAAAGCATCCCAGAAAGAAAAAAAAGATAAGAGAGCAGCTACTGAGATGACACAGGAGGCCCCTCAGACACAAGCAATTACCTGTAACTACAGCAACCCAGGAAGACAAAGGCAGGCAGAGACACACTGTGCACAGAGAACGACGGTGGCCCCAGCTCTTTAGCAGCATCTGGAGCAGATGCCTGAGGATTCAAGGTCTGGGAGCTCTCTGCAGCATTACACATCTACTAAGGGTCACTCACACAGCATCTGTAAGAGGCCTTCTCTCAGCTCACATCAGCCCATTTCTTTTACTTCATCATCAGAACATCCTCCTTCAGTGCTGGCTGAGCACAGTAATGCAAACAAAAAGTGCTGAAAAGATGACTAATTTATGGAGCATACAGATGTTTTCTAGAAGTCTTAATAAAAATTACAAAATCTGTCTTCTCCCTCCATTTTCTCATTCAAATATACGAAAGTCATAAAAACCCGTACTTTTAAAATATTTGATACCAAAATATCTGTTCTTAATTTGCACAGGTGAAGTGGAAAGAAGGAAAATGAAGCCTCAGACTGCTTTGCACCTGCAGCCCTTGCTAGAGGAGTACAAGGTAAGTGTGCCACTAATGAGTGCCCACTCTGGAACAGCTACACAGGAGGCACAGTGCTGGAAATCCCAGAGGTCCTTCTAAATTAGGTCTGAGAATCCTCCTGACAGGAAGAATTTATTAGTGGTATTAATAATGTCAGAGGTCTCTCCCTTTGATAGTATTACAATGCTCCTATATAAATATGTAGCATAAGATTCCTTTGCATTTCAAAGCAGAGAAAACCACGTTTTCACATCTTTTTGGCATTAGTAACCATTTATGTATCCACTGAATGTACAATCATTTTATCTAATGATAACATCCAGTCAGTCAAATGACTGCCAAGTTTCTCTATTTTAATCCAACAACGAAGAAAACACTCCATCTTCTCACCACTCTGACATCCTGATATCTTCAATTTTTTCCCTCCAGTTTTAGCTTTTAAGACAGGCAGTGCTAGATTAATACATGTTTAAATTGGTTCTCTGTAGACTTCACAAAAGGGGAGAAATATTTTTAGCTCAGCACAAATTTTTAGCAACTGATACTTCACCAAAAACTTCTTTTTGAGTATTTTCCTTCATAAAATAAATCTATTCCTATCATTCATCTCAGAACCACACCTTTTCTGTACTTCAAGAGAGTTTCTTTTTGTTTCCTGGGTGAATTTGTCCATGATTAGAAATATTAAAATCAGTTACATTAAGAGATTAGGGTAACTTCTAAATAGACAGACCAAATTTGTGCTTAGAAAATACAGAAATACTAACAAGCCATCATTTAATCAGTTCAACAGCTATTTTTGAACTCAAATTAGGATAAAAATGGGTAACAAGAAAATATTTTCATTTTATATATGATGAACCAGATTAGCCCTCAGTGGTCAAGTATTAAACACTGCAAAGGCATAAATACAGAAAATGGGACAAAAGGCTATTAAAGTTTAGCATAGACAAACATGAAATAACCCAACACTTCCTGATACAGCTTCCTAGAAACTGCCAGTGTTAATTTGACCAGATAACTTTCAGAGGCAGAATTATTTTTCTGCAATGTAAATAGTCTCTGATGTTAGAGAAAAAACATTTTCTTCCAGATAAAAGCTGGCTTTTAACAAAGCACATCTTAAGCTCCTAACTAGCGACATATTACAGTTTGCTTTGAAACATGGAGTGCTGCTGGCATTGGACGTGTCACCCTCACAGTACATCCAGCCAGAGAATTCTGCAGTGGGGAGCACATTAGTAAAAATTACCTTATAGACCAGTGTTTGCATTCATATGCACAGCTGATGTAAAACAGATGTCTTTGTGCTTGAGCTCCTGTTTTAAGCCCAGACACAAAGCTTTGTGTGCCTGTCCAATGAGATGTGCTGCACCAGCAGTCCTGTGTGTGCAGAACTCTGCAGACCTGGCTGCTGGGACGTTCTGCTGCTCTGCCACGGGGGTGTCCTGTGCTGCCTGCCCCAGAGCTGGGGTGAGGGGGGCTGTGCACAGACCCCAGGGACAGCAGTAGGAGGGAGCAGAGTGTACAGGGCTGCACCAGGCTGCAACATCCCCAGGCTCTCTGCCCAGATCTGATAAGCACAGGAACACGACACCTGATGGTGATTCCATCTGTCTTGTGGTGGGAACTGACATGGCCTATCATGAGAAAACACTTTCTTATCTTCACCAACAGATAATGAAGACTTAATGGGATTTTTAGGAAGAAAGTAGCTAGACCACCAAAGATACTATTAATACTTGATTTCTTGCCAAGGAGACACGGAAAGCCCTACCAGGCAAGCCTGCAGCAACAGCTGCAAAGCTGCAACAGGAACACCTTGGAGAGGACTTTGCTCTCACACATCTTGTAAGGGCTGTGAAAGGCCCAGAGAGACCACTGCAGTTCAGGTACTACCCTTGCCCTTCCCCCAGCAGCATGGAGGCAGGAGGAGACAGCTGCACTGCTCTCAGTGCCGGCACTGCTGAGCCAGGCAAGCCAGACCCACCAGTGCCTGGCAGCCTGACCACACTGCCAAGGCAGGAAAAGGGGATGCTCACAGCACAGCAAGGAGCGTCCCCCTCTTCTTGATCTCCTCACTTCCCCACATAAGACAGCAACAGACCACAAGGCTGCAGGATTGCACCCACCACAGCCCAGATTTTCCTCATCATGACTCAATATTATGTGTAGTGGTCCCTTTTTCCCCTGAGAGCCTGCACACCTTAAAGATAACAGGATCAACCAAGGCCCCACTCAAGTCAGGCAGACTCTTCCCATTTCCATGAGGCTTTGGGTCTTCTCCTTAATGTACTGCTGATGAAGTGTATTAAAATCTCTACACTCTGCTTTCTCCAGCTTATTCAGTATAAATGATGCTGCTTCTTATCTACAAATATAAATTGTTCTGTTGTTTATGTGGTTTTGTGAAGTGAGTCCTTGCTGCTCTCTCTATCAAAAGGCACAAGTATGTGTCTTGTTAGAAGTAGCATTATCTATTGCCAGAGACACCAGTTTCCATTTTTTGATTAGGTAAACATGCACCAATGCTGTTCTAGTTAATACAGCAGTTTTACTACACAGGGCACACGGGAGGCAATATATTAACTGTCCTACTGAGGAATGCAAACAGCACAGAGTGTTTGGATTTCCAGCATCCTTGAAAAGTGACTTTGCTATTATACTAACGGTGCCCTGGTGAGTAATCATTTTCAGGTACTAACAACTCTTGAAAATAACTCTTTCAGTCTAATTACACTGCTGGATTAGAGAAAGCCTTTCAGTGAAGTTTATGGGCCAGATTCTTAGTCACTGTAAACAGCCATAACCCCACAGGTTCCAGGAAGAGTAATCCAATTTATACGGTGGACCTACCTCTCTCTTCTGTAAACCCTGTATTAAAGGTTATGTAACAATTAAGGATGAAGGAATGAAAAAGCCAAAACTCTCTGACTTGATTCAATGACTTTGCAAATACTGAAATAAGGATGAAGAGAACCAGGCTTCACAAGATTAGTTATAACTGGGAGATTAGTTCAGTGCAATAAAGCCCATTTACCATAACACAGAGAACTCTCTGCTGCATTTTGGAAGAATGCATTTTAAATCTGCTGCATTTTGAAAGAATGCATTTTAAACCTGCTGCCTCTGAAGGTCTCAATCCTGCAAAGCTCACTTATGTTTTAATTTAATGTGGTTACATAATCCCACTGAAATCAAACTATTCACAGTGCAGACAGACAAGCAGAGTTAAATTAGTGGATAAATTAAGGGTTGGGCCAGGGGAAAGTTCCCTGGATTCTGTGTCTCCTTGAGACTTGACCTATAAACACATGGGGAAGTTTTTGGCATTTTGCTTAGAAGAAATAGCCCTCCTTTTCAGTGGTTTTGGTTCTACTTCAAAGAAAATAATCTATTATTTCTCAAACAAAAAGTCTAATTCTCTACAGACATGTTTTTAATGTTTCTCCAATATAGAAAAAAAATATTCAATCAAAATTGCCAAAATAAGGAAACATACATAATTCATTTTCATTAATCCTGCTACAGTTCCTGCCTTCTAAACTCATTTGAGGCCTGTGTTCTAGATCAGCAGCACAATGTTAAAGTTGGTTTAAAGAGCCCTAAAGAGCCCTTCTTAGGTGTCATATACCAAACGACAAAATATTCAATGAAGTCACTGCCTTGCTCCAGCAAGACAAATATTTTTCTCAACATGAATACAGAGGACTAAGAAAGATAGGTGCTTTCACCTCAAGTGTGTTTTAGAAGAAATACACTAACCAGAGCCAAGGCAGAAAGCCAACAACTACTAGATCAAGAACCTGAAATTTGCATTTAATCAACCTCAATTAAGGACCAGAAATCAATTTAACACACTATTTGCAGAACATTTATTCTGGAAGCATCTTGTATGATGCAGCACTGCTAAAATTACTCCCACAGAAATCAGATGTTATTAAGAAAAATACAATGGCCAAAGAAAATATGCCACAGAAGTCACTGAAATAGAACAAGGAATTTCTTTATTTGGTTTCCCAAAACTTCAAACGTAACCTTTGATAAGTTGAATGTTTGATCTTTTAGCTACCAGCACAATTTCCTAGTTACTTTTATAAACTGGAGCTTTCAAACTCCTACCTACTCGCAGTGATCTCTACATACTGGCTTATTTAATATTCCCTCAGCTTATCTCG
Organism: Geospiza fortis; assembly: GCF_000277835.1. Taxonomy (NCBI): domain Eukaryota; kingdom Metazoa; phylum Chordata; class Aves; order Passeriformes; family Thraupidae; genus Geospiza; species Geospiza fortis. The sequence goes on along the minus strand of NW_005054371.1, from coordinate 3,449,002 downwards.
AGTCTCAGTGCAGCAAGGCTTTTTAGTTGCTATGGCCCTAAGCATGGAACATGAAAGAAAAGGATATCTGGGAGCCTCATTCTATATTTTTCATTTAAAAACAAGGCCTGGGAGCCTGAGGCATGTCCCCAATCATTTTCATTTGTTTGGGAGCTCCCACTTACACTTGGGGCATTCCATCTTCACAGGGTCCGTCTTCAGACATCCACTGTGACACAAAGAAATATCAAAGCTGTATCAGATCTGTAACTCTGTGTCAGTAAGAAATTGAATGCCTGCTTGCACAATTAGCAAAAGGGACTAAACTGTTAAACTAGTCAAAGGGGTCTTGCCCAAAATCCCATGGCCTAGTTTCCTATTGGTCACTGTGGTACAGTCTTCCTAATCCCAAGAAGCATTTTCTTTGCACAGCCCAAATAACTCACTGCTCCTTCAATGCAGCACCATTGCACTAATCTGGTTGTTGTCACAAGCCCAACAAGAGCTGATAAGCACAATATGTTACATAAAGTATGAGCAGACAGCAAGAGAGCACTACATTCACACTGTCTGCTTTTGTTACTCCCAGTAAAAAAGGCACGATATCTTTGTGAGCACCTTTGAATTAATGTGCTTGTAACATCTTAGGCTTGCATAAAAGGTAAAGCATGTGTAAGAGGAAAGGAATTTGGAATATCTGAGCACAGCTTTTCCTGGCCAGTTGTACCAATGACAGAGAAGCACTCTTAGCTTGGGAGCTGCACTGACACTAGCTCTGAAACCTTCTTAAATTGGAGACTGAGGTATTGCAGAAATACAATGACTCTCACGCTGTAAAGACACCACCAGGTGGATCAGCACTGCAGGGTGACAAAACACACAGACTACACTAGATTGAGGTGCTGACAGCTCTTCTGGGAGAGGGAAGCTCCGTGGCAGGGAGACAGAAGAAACAAATGAAGCCCCTTGATCCTATATCCCTTCTCCAGGCAGAGGGGGTGCATGACCACAGTGCACTCAATTCTGCCAGCTCAAACACCTCATCACAACTGCCTGGAGCTGGGGCTGGACTCATTGAGGGTCAAGCCTGAAAAACACAACAGAAATTATCTTTTCACTTCTGCCTGTGCCCATACTCTAAAAGTACATTGTGCTTAGTCCCTTGGACTTCTTGCTTGAAGCACCATGAATGCTTCATTAGCTCAGCCAGAACAACCATGACACACCAAGCACTGCTAGTGAGAGAACAGCTCCGCTGAATTTGGACACCCCATGGAAACTTTAGGATCTAATGCAGTCTACACCTCAAACTTCACACTGCTGTACCTAAAGTCTCCCTGCTATTTTAAAATCTGGCTCAGCCCTATGTTGCACTGCAATGTGCCATGTACTTGAGCTCAGTTTGCCCTGGCAGGATGGCACAACCCAATAAATTCACTGCCAAGGTAAAAGTGCTGTTGTCTAGAAATGTGAGGATTTGCTGTTCCCTTCAGAGGTACTCTGACAACAGCAAAAGCCAGACTCTAGGTCTGTCTCTAAATCTCCCTCCTTCAGCAAAGAATGTTGTATACATGAAGTAGTCCAAACACTTAAGGCTGTTTCACATCCAGCTTCTGGAATATTTCAACTTTGCCTGAGGGTTTTAAAAGAGCACTAGCTATAGAGCTGTAAATATGGGTCCGAAGAAATCTACCAGCTATTATACATATGATGAAACAAAATGATCTCTACTGAATTTAAAATATGCTGTAGACTCTCATTTCCATTTTGTCCTTTGCTGTAAACACTGGCAGACATACATATATACATGTATGTATATATACACACACACCGGTATAGCAGAGAAACTGGGAGCCTTTTACTACTGGGGAGAATGCAGAGGTGGTGGATAAGGGTAAAAGCTGAATATTCTCTTCTGTTTTCCTCCTCCCAGACAAAAAATGCTGTTCATTCAAAAACATAGGAAGGCTGGCACACAATGGTAAAGATAAAGCCTGCCTAAGACAAAAATTTCCCAAGTAACAGAAATTTCCAGCTAATAAAGACACAAAAGATGAAGAACTTCTGTACAGAGAGAAAGGCTTAAATACATTTTTCAACTTCCAATTTCTGATTATCCGAAAACCTTTGATTTCTACTCTTTGAAAGTAACTGAATACTATGCATGACATCTAATTTAAAGCTTGCTGGTTTTAAATCATTGTGTTCACAAGCAGTTTTTATTGACATTAACATATAGTTATTGTTCAATTAATAAAGAAAAATCCTGCCCTTGGAAGTCAGCAACATTTTAGATGAGCTCAGAAGAAGACATTACAAAACTACTGTTCTTTGTGAACTCCACTATGATTTATATGTGCTTGCTGTTGTTCATTAAAGTTTGATTAAAAATAATGACTCATCAGTAGCAAATGAAACTTTGCTACAGTGCAAATCTTTTGGAGATTTTCACCTGAATTTCTCAAAGAAACCTGAGTATTACTCATTTGAACTCAGCAATAACTGTGACATAGACACAAAGCATATGACAGATATTGCTGAGTGCTGTGGAACACGATTCAAAAATTATATAGACCATAAGTCAGCAGATATTACTACTGTGTCAAGTATACTGCAGCACTCAGGGAACTTCAGCTTCTTCTCCACTGAGAGTTCCTTGTAGTCATGTGCCTGAGCAGTTTAATAAAACAGGTATATTATAATGCTGCCAGAAAAAGGAAGATTTCTGTGAAAAGGAAAATATATACTTGGGGTGTTATATGCAATTTAAATTTATAATAAATTCCAGATGTTATCAATTGTGCTCTGTTTTAAAGAAAAAGTAAATGAAGAAGAAAACAGCTCATATTCATTATACATTGTATGCAAAACTCCATTTACTTGCTTTATGAGGGATTTTTGAAAGGTTTAAAGCTGGAGTGATAGTTTAGTTTTGTATGCCAAATTAACCTAAAATTTTCAATAGGCAAATGGAGCATGTATTAAGATGTAATACTTTAGTACTAGTTAAAGAGCAAATGTGGCTTATCTATGGAGAGCTTTCCCACACTATAAATTCAGTGGAAAGATAAATCACTGCTTGTTTTCTACATTTAGCTTGATCTAATGCATCCATGAAAGAAATATTCTGGGAGCTTGGAGAAAATAATAGGTGTTACAGAAAAGCAGATGCTTACTTAAAGAGTTTCTTCTAAAGTCTTGTGAAAGAATTGTCTGAGCAGTGTGGATGGGACAGTATCAAAACCTGCACATACTGCTGTTCCTAGTATTTATTATTCTGCATTCGTTTAGATTCTTACAGTCTCATTTGTCATCAGCATATGAGAACTTTCTTCCAAAATTCAACCAAACTTCAAAGGACAAAGTCTGTTTACAAAGCTACTCATACTTTGCCATCTTTCTGAGCATTCTCAGAGCTAGAATTTCTAAAACACTAAGAAATTTTTTCTTTCATGGTGACTGGAAAAAATAGAATCATGTAGAGTTTCTTTTAAGAGAGATCACAATTTCATTTTGCTAATAAAACAGTCTTTCATGCAAAAACTTCAAATGAACTTGCCCCAGGACCAGCTTGAACTTTTGGCACCCAGAGTGTTCCTTGTCAAGGAGATCACAGGCCTGCTACCCCTTAATCCTGCTCATCTTGTTTGTTTTGACCCCACCCATCCTGGCTTCCTTCAATGCCCTCCAGTCACTCTTACTGGAGCAAACAGCAGCAGCCAGTCCCCCTGCATGCTTTGCATGCTGCTAATGATTTTATAGACTGCAATCATGTGGCTGTTTGCTGAGTTGAGAGAGCCTGGCCTCTTCACTCACACACAAAAGCCAAGCATGTTAACTTTGCTGCTTTAACTATATTCTGCCTCGCCTCTTTTTTTAATCTTCGTGTATGGCAAATAAAAAAAAAAGGGGAAAAAACCCAACTTTACCACAAGCAGTATTGGCCTCTTACAAAAATTCTGAAATTTCCACTAAGCAAAAAGCATCAAGAAAAAAGAGGAAAAGGAAAGTTTTCTAATGCATAGGGGCTGTAAACAGAGAACAACCACTCTACTTTCTTGATGTAATTTTCATAGGACTTTCAATAGTTTCAGCCATAACTTGCACCATAATGCAGCAAACCCACTAGAGAGGGCTACTTCTAGAATTGATACTCTATTTTTCCTTCCTTCCTCTCTGGAGTGTCCCATGCTTGTATTTATTCCTTCTGTCCTTCCCAGTTGCTTCATGTTCTCTGAAGACCATAAAACATCTTTCACTTAGGCAGATGAGTAAAATAACTCATTTTCAAAAGTAGAAGGGCTGTGTTTTTTTCCAAAAAGATGAACACTGATATGGTCGACCTGGCATTACATGGAAGAAAAACTCTTAAAAGGTAGAGGTCACAGGCAGCAAATTTGCTTATTGGACTGTTCTTATGATTTCAGTCATAAACCAGCTTTCAATTTCTAAATTATCTTTAGGTGCTTGCCCAAGCTGACAGCCGAAGGAGAAACACCATCCCAAGAGCAAGCTAATTATCACCAAAGGTTTCAAAACTTGAAAGGAAAAAAAAAATCAGAAAAATGAGAGACATGCTGTTCATCATTTCTATTCTTAGTGTATATTTGATGAGATGGTTTAAACACTTTGAAATGAAAGGATTTTGATCACCATAATGGCTGATGCAGTTAAACTGTTTATGAGGGAGGGTGACATCACAGACAATTCCACGACATCACAAGACTGAAATCAAGCCTTGTAAAAAAAAAAAAAATTATCCATTTTATCCCTATGAACATACCAATTGCTGACTCTCAGGTGATTGACAAAATGGTTTTACAACATTTCTATAACAAAGACCATGATTCTATAGTGAAAGGTGTAGTCAGAGTGACTTTTAAAAACCCTGTACTTACTATCCACAGAAAAAGGGAAGAAAATAAATGTTTCTGCTAAAGGTCTGGAAAGGTCTAAGTTAATAATGTGAATTCCCTTGAGTAACTTCTAATTTGAGCATAACTCAAAGATTTGCATGATGCCTTCAAGTGTCATTATTGCTGCTTGATTGCATTAATTAATACATTGCCAGCATCAGCTCAATAATTGCTGGTTCCTGCTTTGTGAATTATTCCTTAAATTGTAAGTCAGTGCAGGATTTTGTGAAAACAAGTTATTGTTATGCTTACACCAGTAAGCTTATAGATCACTGCAATTATACAGCAATATAAAATTTTATATGCGAAAAATTTGCATTTCTAATGACTTGGGTTTTTCCCTTCAGAATTTCTGCTGCTACATTTTCAACTGTCATAATCAGAGAGGATTCTCTCAAGGATAACAAGGCAGGATGGAAAATTCAAACCAACCTCCACAGACACCAAGATGTCTTTCATTAGATTTGGTATCATACAGCTGCACTTTGTTCTTTCAACCACACAGATAAATACTTTCATTGTGTATGTTAATCAGACTGGGAAAAGATACAGAAAATAGAAGAGTCAGATTTAAACTACATTTCTGAATAATTACATCAAGATCTGCCACTTACTGAGGATTTCTTTTTTTTAAGTGAAAAACATTAAAGAAAATATACAGTAATTATTTTTCTTGGAGGATGCAAACCTTTATACTGACATGAAAAAGGAATGAACCAGTATGTCTACTATAATAGATATTAATAGGCACCCCAAGGAGAGTAGTACACACTGTCTCACAATACTTCAGAAAGGAAGGAAAATCAAAGCAGTGCAGTATAGAGCAAACAAGGCTTTCAATAAGCTGCTTCTATATTAAAGGCTTGGGCAAAAAGGTTCAGAGACCTTCCAAGACAGGGAAGGCACCAGCATACACAATTCCCTTGGACACAGAGGTTACAGCCACAGTCCTATTGATTCTGATGAGACTATTATGTCCTGAAATGAATGCTGTTTGATTCAATGGGACTTCTTATAGATACAAATTGCTTTCCTTAATTGTGATGGGTAGAACGGAGGTAAGAGAACAGTATTGGATCCTCAGTCTTTTTGTGTAGATAAAAGAGCAATTTCCTGAGCTGCAGGACTGAAATGTTCCATCCCATCAGGGAGGTAGGAGGTGTTTTTTCATCTTTGATTTTAGGGTGGTTTTGTCCTAGTATTATTTCTGAACAAAGTATCCTTCATCATGTTAAAAAAAACTACAAAAACCGCATACAGCTGTCATCTTCTAATGTCTTTTAGTTATTACTGCAACAGTACTTAATTATCCTTTATCACCTGACCTGCGCCCATTACAGTTGATGAAAAAATTTTGTAGGCTTTTGACTAAGCCTATTATAACATAAAACTTCATTTCTCCACCTCAATTTCAATTTGATATAGAACTACAGTACAATTTTAGCAAGTTCTATCCAAGAAAAGACAATTTACTGAGATTAAATTGCATCACACTCATCATATGCATTCTAGATGCACTGACTACACAAAATCTCAGTTGAAGTTTCTTTAAAGCAAAAGCCATACAAGCTAAATGAACAATTATTCAAACTATAAATTCAAAAATGTATCAGTATTTAAAGTCTGTCTGTCTGATATGAAATGGAGACAAAAAAGACAAGTGTTAAATAGTGACTAGTGAGAATATACATTCAGAACATGGGGCTGTTCCTGTCCATGCTGTAAGCATGAGAAGCAGCCTGTGAGTGGATTGGAGCTCACAGTGCTATGGAGATGAATCAAAGAACAAAGCAAGTCTAACACCCCTCAGCTTCATCCTTCTCTCTGCACAGCTTACATCGTCACCAATAAACAATACTGCAGAGCAGGAGTCCAGTCAATCTTTTTGTGACCTGTTTCACAGATCCTTCTCTGTGGAATGTGGTATCATGACACACATGATAGCTTGCACTGAATTATTTTACCAGAATTCCATTCATGGAAGAGATTCCCATCCACTCCTATTGCAGTTAAAGTTCATTCAATGGTTGTTACAATGACCTTCCAACTCCTGGTGAAAGTGACAGATTTTCTGTGCTTGTTATTAAAAAAAAAAACAAACACACACACACAAAAAAACCCCTACCCTAATTCTCTGGTCTAAACACAGAGAATTCTTTGAATAAATAGACAGAAAAATATTAGTTAGTTGACTTAATGTACTATAAGAATTGTGGAATCCATTGTCATTTGGCATCTTAAATTGGCCACACTTGTTGAAACACCAAAGGCAAACCACTAACTTTTACCACTGCTATAGGGCTGCTGCAAAGGAAATGTATTCTGACAGACAAATTACAACCTCAGCTTCTATCAGCTTCTTTTGAGTACAGCAGTCAAAATTATGAAATGCTTAAATAACTAAAGAACTCAAACCACTTAGCATGTAACATTCTGACTTGCTAAGAATATAAACATAAAATTCAAGTTAAAATGTTCCTCTTCTCCCTCTAGAATGGTTTAGTCCAAGAAATCTCATTTTCATTTAATAAAGAATATAGAATATGCTACATATGTTTTCAACAGTTACTAACTCGAGGGAATTCGTGAGTAATAGATCATTTAAATTCAAAAAGACAGAATTTCCCTTTTCAGCCAGCATACCACACAGAATTATTTAAAATGGTGAGAGGACAGGGAATTTTTTCAATGCTTTTCACTTACTAGATGAGCTCAAACAGGTAAAAGACAAATTACACCTTTGGTGGGTAACTAACCAAACCTCTCCCTGCCAACAATTACAGCAGCTGCCTGAGACTTGGAATTGTGCCACTGGAAAATGGACAAACAGCCATTGCATAAAGGAAAACCTGAGTTCCTTTTAGGATTTTGCTGCATCTCCAGAGCCTGAGCAGCTGTGCTGCCCTTGGGGGGGCCCTGGGACTGCATTCCCAACACAGACTGCCAGCTGCACAGCCCAGGGGGATGAAGTGTCAGGGGATGGGAAGGAGCAAGGGATTGGTGGCAAAACCCACTAACTGCTGTCCTGTCTCACAGGCTGGAGAAAAACCTTTCATCAGCCATGCTCTCTACTGGGAAAATTTCCCACTTTGTTCCTCTTGCAGTGTATTTCTGTACCTCATTTCCTATTTTGCTTAGCACAAGCCAAGTTTGAGCATCATCTGTGTTTTAGTGCTTTCTTCTCAGCTGGGAGGACCTGTAATTGTACATGTTTCTATTCATGTGAAGGATTTAATGAGCTACCAATAAAATCTGCTATCAAAGGCAAATAGGCAAGCCGTAAGGACAAAAATACCTGTGCACCTCAGTTAAATTTCAAATACCCTGAGGATCTACATGAACTTTCATATAGATCCTGCCTTGTGTCTGCCTGAAATAGCATAATACATAAAAATGAACCAATTAAAATCTAAACCTTTTCCTTGATTAAATCTCCAGGTTCATCCAATGGAAGAGCTTTTACTCTGCTGTGCCAGTGTGTTCCATGTAATGATGGCAACATAGGAACTGAATTGTCCTTAAAGCTGATGACTACAATAAACAGTGTGTTGCAGGAACAGTATCTGATGCAAGAAAAATACCCCTGCACTGATGTTCTATACTTAGTAACAACAAAGAGTATAAACAAAACTTTGTCAGAATGAACACACAAAAATCCAAACCCCACACAAAAAAACAAACCCAAACTTAAATCTCAGAAATACTGAGTTCCAAACTATTTTCATTGCATTTGCTCATCTTTTTCAACTTTTTTTATATTTTGTTCTTCAAGAAAATGAGTTATCACAGCTCAAAAACTATCACAAATGGGTACATTTTTATGGGCCCAGTCAATTTTACAAAGTTATGGCTAAAAACAACTGAATAATGTTCTTATTAAAAGGGTAAGCAGCAGAAAGCTGTGCTGTGGGCAGCTTCTTGCAGCTGTGTTAGCTGCCCTGTGATCAGAAGGAGGGAGTTTTCTCTTGAGGTGAACAGAAGAGAACAAATGAACTATGCAGAGACTGGCTCTGCTTTGGGAGATTTTAACTACAGTACAGGGAAGGGTCCTTGAAAATTATTATTTGTTTACTGGAGTAGCTCATTTAACTGTGAAATTCCCTTTAAAAGCTGCAGCTGAAATAGTATAACAGACATGCAAAAATTAACTCCACAGCTTGCTTTGCTTTCCAGTATGTCAGAATTTTGAAGCATTTGAGGTGTGGAGAAACAGCAGCATTCTTTTCATCACTGGTAAATATAGCCAGCACTGAAGAGGCTCCAAAGGGAAGCGGTCACAGCCCCAAGGCTCACAGACTCCAAGGGTCTGGACAAGGTTCTCAGGCACAGGGTGTGACTCTTGGGGTGTCCTGTGCAGGGCCAGGAGTTGGACTCAATGATCCTGACAGCTCCCTTCCAATTCAGCATATTCTGCAGTCCTGTGATTATTGTATCTGCTAAATGACATTCCTGTCCTTCACACTACAGTATTTCAGGCAGTTTAGCCTCCAGCTCACCTATAAATATCCTTGATAAATCTGTGGCAGTCCAACCAACAACAAGGAGAAATATTTGACAGAGGAGAGAAAAATTTTGCAAAGCACACAGTACAGTTCAATGCAATTTGGTAGCTGTACTGACTGTGACCAGTCAGCTGTGTGCTTTACATGGCACAACATCCATTTCCACATGGACTTCATTCTTGCTCTACATCTGTACTCCAGCAACATGGAAAGGCTCTTGTGCTTGGAGATCTAACTTTAATAATAGGGCAGAGGGTGATGAAAATATCATATTTTGCCCTTACTGCTAATATATTTTAAAATAAGAAAATAATCAATAATAAACTAATTTCCTTGACTCCTAGGGGAAGAAGTAGGAAAGCTCAGCATGATTATCTGGATGACCTCAAATTCTTCTTTAATAGCTTTTCATTTATTTTCAGACTAAAATTTGACACCTAAGATTGCTGATATATACCCTTTTTTGTGGGCTGCTGCTAGACTGACTCCCTTTACTTTCCCATATTCCATAGAAGGGAAGAGAAATACATTTCAAGTTCTGCAGGATTCCAGTTTCACTAGCAGTGAAATTGTGATTTGACAAACATGAGCTGGATGATATTCCACCACTCACTGGGCCTTCAAGAACCTGGGATAAACACATTAGAAGGGCATTGCCATTAATGGCACAGTCCCACATATAACAGACAGTTACTGACAGTTACTTATTCATGAACATCCAATGAGAATGGAATTCTGTAACAGTCAAAAAAATTACTAAGACAACACATGCCCCTTAGATATCATATCAATATCTATACTCCTTTACATTTTAAAGGGAAAAAACCCCTAACTACGAACCTGAATAACTTCACACACTTTGCTAATTCAGGGTCTCTGGTGATTTACAAATTACCAGCGATGGGCCATAAGTTTTCTTGTCTAATACAGACTGATAACTCTCATTGTGTGCAAATGACTAAGTCAGCCCCCTTTCAGATGAGGAGGAAAGTTCTGCCACTAATCATCTTCCAACCAAAAGAAGTCAAAAATTATCATATAATGGAAAACTGGTAACAACTTTTCCACTCTGTGACAGGCACACACTTGTCAGTGTGCATGGGGCCCTTTATTTGGATCATTGCAGTATGGAGAGACAAATAAGCTGTAAAATTGAGATTACTTTGGTATCTATAGTGCTCCTTACTAGCAGCTTACAATAAGAAAAAAAAAATCTCATATATGTAGCCTCATATTCAGGGGATATTCAAAGTGCAGAATAAGAAACTCATTAGATCTTTGATACTGTAAAAGGCTAGGTATTCATATATCAAAATGTTAAAAAATACACTCTCTGCTCCAGAAATTTAAATTACCTCTCTGACAAAAGTGGAGAAAAAAATAGACTAATTAGATGAAATATCTATAATCAGTTTGCTAAAGAACCTTAGCTACCCAATTTTTTTTCAAGAACATCTATAGTACCACATTCTAAATTATTATACCTTTTTCTCCTTACAAAGATATTCTACTTGTGAGATTTATTCATGAAGGGAGAGGTCTATGCCCTAAGAAAGACGAATGACAGAACACATTAACTCATAAGAGGAGCTCTTTGAGGGTTATTCAGCTACTCACTGATTCTCCATATTTTTGTCATGTACAGCAGTGGCTTTATGCTAGAAGATGAAATCTCCATCCTAGGTACTCTAGGTAGCTTTACAGAACTGCACCTCCCTAAGAATATTTTATTGTGACCATAAATAAGTATTTGTAGAGTACCAGAGATAATTGATGTTAGCTGAGAGTAACTCTGTTAATAACAGCTCCCTCCAATGCTCTAAATAAAATTTATTTATGGCCACACAGGAACCATATAAAACACAGTATACACACTACTACAGGCATCAAAAACTGGTTAAATAAATGATGCTTCATTTGCATGTGAAGGTAATAAACATTCTTGCATTTGCTGAATTTATTTGTGCCTTACATCACTCTCTGGCTCCCCAGCAGTACATAAGTCTCTGCATCCTCATGAGAATTGTAGCCTTTCCTGACTTTTCCTAGACTTTCCTCAGAACTCTCTATATCCCCAGGATTATTCATCTCCCATATACCCCTACATTAGTTACTAGTATTCCTATATCCATTTCACTTATGTCTCTTTTTTAGAGTAACACAATTTTTGTTACCAGCCTTTAAGCCTTTCTAAAATCCTAAATACAACATACAAATATTGACTCTGTCTTAATTTGGGTCAGTAAAGCCACTGGCTTAGTCTTGCTCTGCATCAGATACATCCATGTAGGGTTTACAAAGTTGAGATCAGCATTAGATATTTTTCCAGATGCCAGTGCAATGTGCAGCAGCAGGTCATTAGTAAGAATCTTCAGATCTCTGTGTACAAATACTGCACACAAGCACCTTGCACATGCCAAAGCATTAACTATTACCTGCAGAGTTAAAGCTCTGGAGTTAAAGAAATTTGCTTAAAAATTTATATGCTATCTTTGAATATAATACTAATTACATGAAAGATTAATTTACTTTTAAACTTTGATAATCGTGAAGATTTAAGTCCAGCCTCTCTTCTCTGACTTAGTACTCAAAAGACAAAACATACCTACTCAACATAAATCACATAATACTAGAATTCTTTCTTGAGCCATCACTCCACAATTTTTCTCCTAGCATGAAAAACAATTCTGATTTCACTTTCTTTCATTAGCGCTCACTTTTTTTTTAATTTTCATATATATCTTCTATTTAATTTATTCCAAGTACCCTTGGTCTAGATATGCTTTATGCTCTTATATGCATGTGTTAAGCATTTTTCTACTTCTAGGATACCTTCCTGCATTAAGTAGAGCCAGAGCTAAAAACAGCTTTGAATCCAATTAATCTTTTAACCAGCATATCACAGGATTTTGGGTAACAGAAAAAAAGGAATGCTCCTCACTTGTAAGTGATGTTCTAAGGACCTGCTCACACAAGGAACTGACTTCTAAGATGCAAATGTCAGGGGAGGGTGCTGTCCTGAACCGATTTCTCATGTGAGCACTTCTGTATTGAAATGAAAATGTTTCACATACTGAGCTGAGCAGTTTCCCCTGTAGGCGAGCTCCAAGAGAGCGTCCCCAGGAGCAAGTGCCGGTCCTAAGCTTCTTGATAAGTTGATCATGTTTTCTGGGTGGCTCATTTTTATTACAAATACACTAGATCAAATAAATACCAACAATTTGGAGGAGCAGACTACATTAAAGAGAGCCCCAGCAGATCAAGCCATGGCCTGACAGAGCACAGCTTCTTGTCAGATTTATTCCAGGATCACAGCCAGCACAGGAGGGACTGAGCCTTCCCCTCTGCTGCTCACTCCCTCTGCACCCAGTCAACAGTGCCAGGGCTGAGGTTTGTGTCCAAATCTGGGTCAGAGCTCTCTTTGTGCAAAGATGCCTCCAAAAGGGAGGGCAGGAACAAGTGAGCCTAGACAGAGGAAACCTCTCAGGCTTCTCATGAAGTGACAGCCTCTCACCTGCTATCCATGAGGTCCCCCAATCTGATGTGTCCTACAAAACCCGCCAAAAGAAATTAATTTCTTTTCACACCCTCTAAAAGCACGGTTGTTTTTTATTAATCTTCATTAATATGCATTTAGAATTCATTCTTGGCTATAATAATTTCTTTTTTGAGGTCCTTTCCTTTGGTCCCACAAAACAACCAGGTCTTTAAAGAAAACACCATAGATATTCACTTAAAATAGTAATTGGCTCTAACATTCAAGACCGTCCTTTCCCAAATCAGAGATGGAGGGAATCTTTTACAAGCAGGCAAAATTGCTGAAGCAGTTGCTGAAAGGCCTAGCAAGGAAGACAGGAAAATGCTTGTCTCTCAATTACTAGTTGTGGTTTAATACTAGAATATTTTATGCCCCCTTAGACTGAATTTTTTTTTTTTTATTTTCATAAATGCATTCACCTCAGTTGCCTGAGTGGGATCCTTTTACTTCATAGCTTCAAACATTAAACAACTTTAGCAAAAATGTGTCTCTTTACTTCATGTTCTCTGGTGTCTAGTTTTTAAAAAGGCTTAAGTAAATTTGTATTTTTGGTCTAATATTCTAAACACTTTCTTTCATCTGCTCTCCCTGTATTCCATATGCTTTGCTCAATACAAAGATCACTAACAAGCTAAGGCATGAATTTGATGTGTGTTTCCAGGATACAATTAAACTAACAGCCTCCAAGAAATCATATCAAATAACACAGGGCCCTAAGGGCTTAATATATTAAAAAACCCAAAAGATTTTTCATATTTACAAATACATTCTCCTCTTATTTTTGAACAAGTGTCTACTTACTGTGCATAATCTATAATTTGTGCTGCTAATAGAATGCCAGAGAAATATGAGAAATGTGGAAAAATATTCAAAATATACCAAAAAAAACCAAAACCACTTCTCTTTAAGGGGGAAAAAAAGAAAACAACAAAAACCTCTTCTAGGAATTATGACAGAGCTGTGTCCAATCTCTTCTTATCTCAGGCTTGGCATCAGCCAAGAAGAACCTTTCCTAAAAAGGCAGATTTTCGGCAGACACAGCAATGCCAAAACAATAAACAGGAAGCTCAGCACAAACACTGCTGAACAATTCACCAGAATTGGAAAACCACAAATTTTATGTTCAAAACTATAAAGGTTTAACAAGAAACAAATATATTCTTAGGCACTAGGTATTCATGACAATGTTTCCTAAATCTTACTAAAGGCTACAAAACAAAACATTCCTTCTTAAAAGAGGCTTTTCAGGGATATGGAGCACAATATGTGAGGAACCCAACCCTGCCCAGAGAGTGTTGCAGTGGGGAAAAAAAAGCTGAGTAGTTTCAAATGGAAACTTCTACAATTAAGAAAATTCTCCCACCATTGAAATACAAATGTTGATTTTTCAATTTCACATTTTAGTGTTACTTAAAAAAAAGACATTTTTATGAAGTCCTATAACCTTACCTTGCAGACTTTTTTGTCATTACACTTGAATTTTTGTTGTGTTATTGTATTTATGTTTTGTTCCTACTAAACATTCAGTTATGATATATGTATTCCATGATCCTGTCACTTTCCAATCACTTTAGATGATTTTCTTTCCAAACAATATGTATAAAAAAAATCATTTCTGCTTCAGAAGTGCCACTCATGTGGAACTAAACTAAATCAAACAACAATTAACAATATGTTAATGAACTAAGCCAGAAGTTTAATGGAGATGAAAAAAGCATTTTTAGCAGTCATAGTGAGGAGATTATCTTAAACAAAAGCTTCCTGCAGCTAAGTACATCACATAAACAATAAATTCCAGGTTTTTATTACAGAAATTGATTTTTATTTACAATAATTGGCAAATTTAGCAAAAGGCAGATGGAGCATTTCCTGCTACTGATAAAGTGGAAACTTATTCATCTCGTAAAAAGTGGAGCATGGCAACCATAAAACACAGGGGTTTTGGCAAGTGATCACCACACCTGGTATTATTTTAATAGGCAAAATCCTAGCAGAAGGTATAGTTGTTTCAAGCTGAAGCTAATGAAATACTGGCTTCAGAGAGACCACAGTCTGACAACAAGAAATGAGCTCTCACGTTATGAGATAAAAATATACCTGATATTAAAAAAAAACAGGTGGTTAACACATCTTAAGTAGGTATATATCTTGTTAGCATAAATCCTGTTAACATTAATCTCCATTTTTATATACACATTCTACCTCCCCCTCCCTTGCTGAATTGAATTCTACAATTATTTACATGGAGAAGGATTAGGCAAAGGAAGGTTAGGTTAGAAATCTCCAGAAATAATTATGAATATTTTTTCATCCTCCACAAATTCCTTTAATAGTATTTAATACTAAAACTAAAAAAGAAACATAACACAAAAAGATATTTAGGTAAGAAATATTTAGCTCAGAAAATTACTGCATTGCTTACTGTTTTGAACTCCTCATTACAGTTCCTCACCATTCGTGCTCTATAAATTTCAAGGGGAGCCAGCAGTGGTGTCCCCAGCACACAAATGGTGGGTGACACTGACTGGGCAGCATTGTTGTCTGGAATTCAGAGGGGAAATGAAGTTCACCCTTGCTCCAATGGCAGCTTCACCCACTGCTGCAAGATGCAGCCTCTGTGTGTGACACACGTGGGGAAAGGACTCTGGCAGCATCTGTGACCATTCCTGGCCACCACCAACATTCTGAATTTCACTACCAGATACATACAAGCTCATCTGGGTACATCAGTTTTCCTGCACTCCCAAAAGATCTTTGACGTCCAAATAACATTTTTCTTGCTAAAGACAAAACAATTTCAGTCATTTTATAGCTGCCATTTATATCATCTACCTTGTTTATTAATGGTTTTAATTCTGCTTAGAACTCTTTGTAAATGTTTTTCCTAATGTAGCCAACTCATTTTTCTGGCATGGACTTTTCTGTTTGTCTATTGTCCATATGTTCATCAAACCCAAAATATAATTGACTGCAAGCTTATTTGCATGGCTTCCCATCTGTCCCTGTCCAGTAAACTTTGTTTTATTATTTACTAATGGAAAATTGACCTTCTGTGCTCTTGAAAAATGAATCAGTCACCTCCATTAGGTAATTTATTGTCCTATTGGATTTGTAAGGCAGATACCCCCTTGCAAAGGAGGGCCCTATCAGCAAATATTAAGGGAGGAGAACAAACACCTGGGTGCTACCACTTCCAGCACTGGTCTGTATAACAATTTCTGCTTCCTTATAGTTGATTAAGTTTTTGTCTTTTTCTAGAGCCTCCACAAGACACTACATTATCATTCTGTAATTCAAACAAAAAAAATTATAACATATACAGGAATTGCAATGTCATGTTATTATAAAGTCATTCCTGGAATGATGCCACAGTTCATCTGGTTAATAAGTATGGAGACCTGATTCCTTCCAATACACATATATTTAATAGATAAAATCTTGTTCCTACTAGCACTTAACACATACCAAAATTAGATTTATAAATGAAAAGTGAAATTAACTTCAGATTGCTTTATAATTATGCAGCAAGTAAGATTTGCTTAATTTAGACCATGCACACCAATTGCAGCCATAACCCTGACTCCACAGCCTCTGAATGCACCCAAGACAACAGTTGTGCCACATACAGATAGAAAGCAGAAGGATATCATTCCCCAAAGGAAACAGCAGGATCTATAATTTATCTTTGCATATAAAGAGGAAAATACCTCTTTAAGAGTGAGGGAAACCTATAGTAACAACCAAGGAGGGAAGGAAGGTACAGCACGTGTGAGCAATCCTCATTCACTCAGCTGGCAGGGAACAGCTTTCACCAGCAACAAAGGTTGATAAGTTTGGCTTCAGCACTCTTGTACAGCTCTGTCTTGTGCCAAAATTGAAAATAAAAAAGAAACTAGAGAAATGCCTGGGAACAAAAATTCACTTCCCTAAGGTTTCTGAAAACTAACATGGTGTAGAGCTGTGGTCTCCATTATTGCACAGGTGCTGCCATGCAAAGGCATTTAAAAAGCAGCAGCATAGAAACAATGTAGTGTAAGGTGTTATACACCATGTCCCTGGCAGCAGGGCCAGATTCAAACATTGCAAAACTGCCTTGGCAATGAGATTGCAAAGCATGTGAGCACTGTCTGAAAGCATGCGCAAATATTTATCCTATCTACACAAATGGGATCAGCAACCTTTATGGTTGAAGGATATTTCTTTACACCAAGCAGAAATAATCAATTAAGCTTTTAATTAATTCCCAAACAGCAAGACTTACTGGTGCATTTACTTAGCTCAGAAGCAGATGATGTCTAGGTCTTGTTGCTGCCCCTCATACGCTACTATGGGTAAAAACAGAGCTTTTCCCCCAAGGCTGGTTTGCACTGCAGGGGTATCTCCAAGCAAAGCTGGAAAAATCCTTTCAGCTGAGCAAAAAACCCACAAAAAATGAATCCATACAGACACTCCCCAAACAACATCAATACACATTTTCCTGCCATAAATTCAACCTAGGTTTGTTACGATACAGGAGCTGACTGGCATTGCTTTTGACTGATTTTGTAGCTTAGGTCAGACTCTCAAGCAATCAGGCTCTGTTTTCAATCAAGAGCTTTGGACTAACTAAAGAAACACGTAAATGTATTTGGATACAAACACAAAAAGGACATACGTACATAAATAAGTACATAAATACATATATGTATATTAAAGTACACATATATATGTATGTATATGAGTGTGTATATATATATATATGCACACACAGACACCAGTTTGACTCACTGTTGATAGAAGTCCATGTGAGAAAATGCTGAGGATTCAGATGCTCATTGCCAGAAGCTAAAGAGTAATTTATATCCTCATCTGTCCTTTCTGTGGGTCATAGAGAAGGAGAGGAACACTCTCCCACCATTTCAGGCTTGTTCTGGCACAACTGGACTGGGATGCAAACACCGAAAGGGGTTACTTGGAAAACTTATTTGGCCATGCTTTGTGACGTGAGATGGTGCTTTTCTACTCTCCCTTCCCAAAGGGCCCTTTGGGAAGGGGAAGACAGAATTGGTGGCCTGGCTGGGCCACTTTGTGCCCCAGGAGGAGAAGCAGCAGGGGCAGGGCTCAGCAGGGACACTGCTTTGCACAGAGCAGCCCAGTTTACCACTGTATTTTGCATTGTGCATTTCCTCAGTCTTCCAAAAGTTAGAATTTGAATTTAGCTAAGAATTTCTTGGATTTGAGTATGTATTTACAATATATGGTGTAGGAAATAAATGTGAAATGAAATAAAGAAATTAATGTAGACACCTTAGACAGGTATACCTTCTACTTTCAAATAAATACAGTTCTCATGTATTTTTGTGTGAATAACAACCAAATAAAATCTTTGCAATCTACCTTTATGTGTTCTTATACATTACAACGCATAAATATGCAATATAAACACAAAATATCCTCAGAGAGACTACAATCACCCAGGAAAAAAAAAACCACAGAAATCTCATAGCTTCTCTTACTTAATTTTTAAAAGCTACAGTGTTGTTGGCATACTTGTCTAACATTTCAGAAATTCAATTAAAATACACCTTTTGCATTGTTCCCAGATTTTACAAACCTGCTCCTTTGAAATAGAGGGTGCTGCAAATGGAAGCTTTTATGGATACTGAACACACACCTGAGCACAAATTAAAATAAAGGCATCCTATGGCCAGTGGTACCCAGGCAGTGGCCTTGCTTCCAGCAGCATCCTGGGGTCCTTTGCCAAGGCTGTGCTGGATTTCAGATCCCTGACTGACAACCCAGCTCGTTCCCATCTCTAGGCACTGCTGTGTGGTTTGATGCTCTGCCTGCAGGCTGATCTGTGCTCTGTGAGGCTCCCTGCTCTCAGGCAGGGCAGTGCAGCCCAGGTGTCACAGCCAGGTCCCTGCACAGCTGCAGCTGCTCCAGTGCTCAGAGCCCAGGCTCAGTCCCAGCTGATGATGGAACCCAGACAGCTGCACCCCAGAGCAATCAGCACCTTGAACACTCGAGGCACTGAGCTAAAGCTGCTAAAGCCAGTGTGAAAGAGTCTGCAGGATTAGATGTGCAGACTACTTAGCAAGATTTCCTTAGCCACAACAGACTGAAAATAAAAATCATGAAGTGATAAATTCCTCAGGATGCTGCTCTAATCAGCAGGCTTTTCATAAGCATGTCCTACCTGTGAACTGCACTCAAACATGAAATTATTTAATCAAAAGGAAATTTAAGTACTTGAAAGGAAATAAAGGTTTTATTATCTGCAGGCAATTGTTCAGTTGTAGTGTTCTTGTTCATTGTCTGGGGGAACTGAGGTGATTCATGAATATATTCTGCTGTCACTTCCACTACAGATACAAGCTAACCACTGAAATATCAGAACAATTTTTACTTGGGTTCTGCTTAACTGCACCATCTTCTGTCAATGTAAAACATCAATTGCCCAAGAACAATCAATCAAAAACTAAATAAAAATCAGACATCAAAATTTCCATGTCACAGGCTCATTTTCCTCATGTTAAAGGTGATGGAAGTTCATCGAAGCCCAACAATAAGGTGAGGAAAATTAGGCCCTGCAAAAATGGTGAACAAAAAAGTTTAGGAAATATGTGGGGTTTAGTTAGTGTTGCAGCACAAGCAGCCCAAGAACAGCTGAATGCATTCTATAACAATAACAAAAAAAAAAAAAACAAATAATAAAAATAATAGAAAGTCTGTTGAAAAATAAATAAAAGGCATTAGTGTAGTATTTAATAGAGGATTATTTTCAACATCACATTGACAGAAGTTTGGTGGAGCTTTTTTATTTGATTTTTCTTTTAATTGTAAATTCACCTTTGTTGCAAAGCTCTTGCTTTAGAGTGGGAAAGACCATTATGTACCTGCTCAAGACTGACAAAATGACAATTTATGATCTTTTGCTCAGCACATCCAATTCCAGTATAGAGCAGGAAAGGTAAAGAAATTCTCACATATTCCACATCTTTCAGATGCAAAAAAAAAAAAAAAAAAAAGAATAGAACACCAGTCTGCAAAGCCTTATGGTATTGAATTAATATTGACTCAAAGGTAAATTCAATGTACTCCATGATTTACTTCTGTATAGATTATATTTATGCTCTACTTTCATCATCCTAATTTTTGTCAAGTCATTGTTTGCTGACATACTTGATTTAGGTGTGATTTTGACTCTCAGATGGTTACATAATCATTGGCCTCCTTTCACAGTCCATTATGTTAACCCAAATCTGCAAAAACATGATTATTTCAGTCTTAGAGCAGTTCAGAGACATTAAATATTCAAAACTTTCCCTTTTAGCTGCTGAGTGACTCCTGAATAACCATTAAAAAAAAAAAACACTATCTAATAGATGCAATTGTAAAAAAAACCACTGGCATATGCAGACATTGCTTTATTTCACACTCAGTTGTTACCCTCTTTTGGCAGCAACAAAGTGACAAAATGAAGGGAAAATGAAGCACCTGAACTCTGCTATCATAGCACAGATGTTGGACCCAGTGAACGGTGCAGATCAGGTCAAGTGTGCCCTGTCTGTGCTGCCCCCAGAGAGTGCCTGGCGTATCTGCAGCTGCAGGGGCAGAGGTTGCTGTGTGTAGCAGTGTGACCTACATTTAAGGTGCACACACCCTTTACATTTTCAGTAAACCAGTAACCTGCAATTAACATTTCAAATGCAAAACGTACTGCAGAAGGGCGGTGGTGTTCAACCTACTCTGTCACAAGCAATCATCATTTCCCAGCCCTTACACCACCAAGGCACATGCATAAAACATATTTATCTGTTAGCATCCTCAGATTTCTGCCACCTTGCTATGTCTAGCATCACACTGACAAACTGAGGCTCCTTTGACCACACAAGCAGAAACAAACATAACAAAAAAAAAACCAACTGTATGAACACAAACACCTTGTGGAGAGAAAAGAAAATATACAGGTGTAAACAACAGAAAATTTAAAGTGTGCATGGAGAGGGCAAGGCTGAATTCTTCAGAACACTGGGAGCACTCCCCTTTTTCCACCTGCAGCACTGAAAGATCAGATCCTGGACAGATAATTGCCCTGTGTTATGTAAGGTTGTGGTTTTGGAGTAGAGCTGACAGAACTGCTTTACCATGGGCCAGCTCCTCAATTGTGACTTCTGGCACAACCAGAAGAGGAGGCAAACCAGAGACATCTCAAAATTAAGTCAGGAAATAGCCTGTTCTTATCTCCCCCTGGTATCAGAGAGCTTAATCCATTTGGGCAGGATTCTGTTTATTTGCTATGGATGAAGAAATGGTTGCCTGACTGCCTGTAGAACTGAAAAGAAAGAATCTGACTCCAGGCAAGGTTTGCCATCTCCTTGTCACACACCTGCTCCCCACTCACCTGACTGCTGAGTGTTCACAGGGACTCGGGCAATTCTCCAGATATTTGGAGGTATGGCAGGTGCCAGCTGCTCCCAGTGTCTCAGGCTGACAGCCTGTGGCCAGTCCCTGAGACACCTCAGCTAGGAAGGAAAAAGGGCTGGGAGCACAAGCTGAAAAGTACTGATGTAACACATAAGGAAAATTGAATACAACCATGAAGACAAACTAACCTTGAAATGCATTTAAAGAGTTATTTAAAGAAGCCAAAGGTAAAGACAATTTGAAAGCAGTCACCAGTGCTAGCAATATAAGAAAATAACATCACTATTTGTTGTATTGAAGACTTCTGGAAGTAATTTTACTGTAACAGCACCACTGAATGCTCTATAGAAGTGTGTTAAAACTGGGCTGTTAAATGCTTGGATGTTCACATTTATATAACATTCTGTGCAGATCCTAGGAAGGCTGAAGAAATGATACACTTTAAAGACAACACATAAAAAAAATTATATCCATGAAGTTCAGCAGTGGCTTGGCAGCTAAGAAGAACACAAAAGAAAAAATCACCAAAAAGTAACCAGATAATTGAAAGTAGGCCTAGTTCAAACATTACCCAGAGGATCTGTGCTATTTTTTTATTTGATTTCTGTGACACATCACAAGTGACCAGCTGTTCCAGAATAAAACAGGACACTGGGTCAGATACTGATTTTAGTGAGAAACACTGACGCCAGCCCCAAAAGGAAGACACTGAGGTTGAATATTTTGTGTTTCCCAGGTATTTTAGCTTGGAGAATCAGTGAGCTGCTGACCAGAAGACAGAGATTCAACAATTCTCAGCCTTGATGCAATCTGCTGCATCATCTAAATCACCAGATGTGCACAAGAGTAAAAGAGTTGCCTCAAAACCAAACATTGACCATCTATCACATGCAAACATGAAATTTAGAAATCATCATGAAAATTGTAGGCACAGTGTATGATCCAGGAAACCAGGCAGGCATCAAACTAAAATATGGAGAAAAGCTTATTATATTTTTATGTTCTGCTCACATGCCTAAAAAAATATTTTACTGAAACTAGGTCAGAAAACTCAGAATCTTGCAGGATCAAATGCAGAAAAAAAACCCAACAATATTAGGACTAAAAAGAGAACTGGTGAAAAAAACAGGACCTGTTTTTTGAAGTGTTCATAACATGTTTTCAATATATCCAGTTTCTAGGCTGCTCAACTAATTCTACAGCCATCTTACACTTTTTAAAAGAGAACTTTTACTTTTTTTTTTCTCTTGAGGTACATAGATATAATTGCACCAGATTGACCAGGCATGAAGTTACAGTGTTTGGAAAGCAAAAGCTCAGCTGGAGTTGAGACTTAATTTCCAAGAGCAAAGAGATCCTACAGCCACACTGGTGGTAAAATATTCACCTCAGAGTTCTCCTTGCTTTCAGCTGGAGTTGGGACTGAGGTTCCTTCCAACCTGAATCATCCTACAATATTACTACTTTTAATACTGACTGTTCTATTAAGTTATATTAGTATTTAGTAACTTAGTTAAATTAATTTCTATTAGTTGGTAGTACATAGAAAAAAACCCACAAAATTAAATAAAGTGAAAAATATTTGCATGATTCAGAAATAAGTTGTGTGAGAATAAAGGTTTAAAATTTGCTTTTTATAAGTGTTCACTATTTTGTTAAAGTTCATATCTACAAATTTTGCATTCATTTGTATTCCATGAATACCCTCATGACCAATTCCTCCAAAATTCATCTGTCATTTTTGCATGTATTCATACAATGGTCATTACAAGCCCATAGGACCACTGAGGTCCTTTAGAAACCCATAAAGTGGTGTAAATTTCTACCATATTCCTGATGTTTCAAAGTTTCTGCTCACTCTCCAAGAGTGAGTAACAAAAGACATTTTGATGTACAGGGTAAAACTTTTGGCCTATTTTAATCTGTGGTAAAAACTCTGTTAACATCCATGTACCCTGATATTATTGCATATCATTCCCAGTCAGGGGTCAGACAGATACAGAGAGTGGAGAGCATCACTCTCCTGCAAAGCAGCCAACTTCAGTTGTAGGGGAAGGTAGGAGAAATATACTGGGAAAAGAAATTAAAATTGTTTGCAAAAGTTCCTCACTACAGACTAGTCCTTGTTTGCAAAAGTTGATGATTCTATGACTGCCGTATAAACACTGAGCTAAACTGAACCAGAAGTTGCCCGAACCAAGAGCAGCATGAAATAATCCTACCAGATGGGAACTCTAAACATTACAGTTCTGACCCTGATACAATAAACAGTGTGCAAACAGACAGACACCTTATTTAGACACACGTTAACACATTTTTAGGAGAAAATGTGTGTTTTCTGACACTTCTATTCAGCTCTCTTCAAATGAATGATGAATTGCTTGTGCTTTGAAACACAGTGAACTGGGAAGCTAAACTAAATAGAGATGTGTGCCCTCCATATCTTCTGAAGCATAGTTTTATGTCATTGAAAAGGAAAACATTGGAAGGAACACAGCAGTATGTAAACAGTGTTTTCATTGCTAAACTGCCTGTTTCCTGCAGGCTCCTCTGTGCTAACAGCAGCCTCATAAGGAGCAGGGTCCTCAGAAAGGAGAAGAGGTTGAAATCCAAATACTATTTATTTGAAATTTCAGCAAGATGTAGAAAGGTAGAAAAACCTGAGCTCTGAAGTGAGACAGACCCACACAAACCAGATCAGCTCTGAATTCTCTTGATCCAGCCAAGAGAAAACTGTAACCACATGACAATATCCATAGAGAAGATGGAACAGGCAGCAGTAATAAGATCTTGGCCCTCTAGCCCAAGAACTTAATCTTTAATTGCCACTCACAAGAGCAGTGATTTCATCTTCTTCCTATACTTCCTACAGTTCTTCAGACTATTATTTTTACATTTATCACATGCAGTGAATCTTCAGGGACTGTAAGATCACAAACACTTCATAACAAAACTGTGTTAAGTCTGTTGAAACTCCAGTGTACATGTTAATATTTGCCCTTGCAGGAGAGTTATGGAAACTTCTGTGCTTGACCCTGATATTAAGCCAAATCACAAATACTACTCTTTGTGGGATGATTTTGCTTTTCCTTGGAAGCAAAATTTTAGATTGTTTGCTTCATTTAAATGCATATATTTATTCCTTGAGTCAAAACAGCAGTCCTGGGATCCAAATTTAAGGTATTATTTCCCTGCCAGAAGTATACCAAGTGAAACCAGAATTATATAAATATTCAATTTCTATGTTACATTATTCTTCATTCTAAGCTTATGGCTTCCTGACACTGAGACCTCTAAGAATAGTCACATTTTTGGAGTCCTCTGGGTCACACAAAAGAAATCTGTACTAAAGAGATGTCAAACCTTAAAAAATGTGGTTTTTCTCTAATATCTCTCTCTGCAATCAGGAGTGAAAATTATTTTTCACAAAAACTCAGCCTGTGCCCTGGGAATTTGTAGGTAACACCTCAGGATTGCTGGTACCTGAGCCCTTATGCGTCACATATCCCTGTGCTGGGACTTCACATCAGGACAGCAGTGTACATTATGGATGCCTAAAGAACATCATTACAAGGAAGAGCCATCATTTCATCCAACCTATGTTCTCCAGAACAGTAATGTTTTCTTTTCAGTACCCCTGGTCAATGCTGGTGACCTGAAAGGGTGGAAAGAATTAAAAGCAGGAACATAAAACAAAGATCAGAACAAACACTTAACAAGACAAGGATTGAGCCTGGAGAGCAGTACAGCAAGGACAGCTACAGCAGCAGATTAAACAAAGGCACAAGCCTCAGTTTAATCACAGGTTTATATACTATGACTGTCTCTATACAGCCAGTAGAATTTTAATCATCAGTTTCCTGTTTTTCTTCCCTGTTATTTTGATCTCAACATGGTTCCAACCTGTCAGGTATTAGGGATTTAAACCTTAATTAGTTATGAACAGGAATAAATTTGATTTCACTCAACGGAATTTCACACTTACTGATTATAATCACAGAAAAATAAAACAGAAATCTAAAGTACAATCCTAGAGTGACAATACTGGAAATTATTCTAATGATTTTCCCAAAGTCTAACTGTAAACTTGTTGGAAACTGTTGTTTCCAAACTGCTTGTAGTAGCAGGCATCAGACTAAACCCAGGAAACCTGGATTCAATTTCCAATCTCATGTTCAGCTAAAGAGTAATTTTCCTAAACTGATAAAGAGGGACTGCTTCTCTAACAGTTCCTTATTTCCCAGTTTTGCCTGCACAATGCTGCTTTGATTTGTTCTAAGCCTGGGGAAGAGCACAGGCTTGAGAACCTCTCCAGCAGCAGGTGTTCGACACTTGAAGAACACACCAAGCAGCTGCTGTTTCCTCTTTCTCAGCAGGGATTCTACAGTTACCCAGGGCAGCCCAGAAAAACACTCACTACAGAGAAGTGGGACAGAAAGCCTTAAGAATTAAAGCATTTGGGAAAACACAATTTTTAACACTGATTAAAAAAACTTCACAGAAAATACCAGCTAGGAAAAAAACCTAGCTGGGGTGTACTGTTTCTGTTTACCTTTTCTTTTTGTTCCTCTCCTGGTAGCCCTTCACATTTATGTTTCAAATTGTCAAGTTTCTATTGCTTTACATATAAAAAATATCCTTAAAGAATATAAAGAAAGAAAATTCTGCAGTACGCTCTCCTTCCCCAAGCTATTTGCTATCCAAATCTCCAGCTAATAAGATGCTCTTCACCAAGAGGCTGCTAAATCACATCTACCTGCAAAAGTGACATGGAGCTGACTGAATGCTGCAAACTCTCAGCTTGAGACAGAAATGGTGGATAAGAGAAGGGTAAGCAGTATATTTAGTTAGCCATTAATCTGGGCTAAGAACACAGACTATCAGGAAAATTGCCTTCCACTACCACTTAATGCAGTTACAGTTACACTTTATAAATGTAACCATTAGCATGTTCTACTCCAGGCTAGGGGAGATAACCATAACCAGAACACAAACACTGGTGTGTGTAACGTTTCAACAGAAAATGCTTTATTTTTAAGGGAAACAAAAGGTGAAATGCATTTGACTAATGCACACTGATGCTGACTCTTCCTTGAGTGAGTTATATGCAGCATCCATAAAAACTGAGTGTGAGGAAGAATTAATGAATTTATGGATGCATGAACAATGAACATTTCTTATGTTTCATAGATCTGTGGCCACTATGGGAGGAATTTAAGCAGGAGGGAACACGCTAGTTACTGCACAGTAGAGACACAACTTAATGATGGTTTGCAAAGCAGAGGCTTTTCACTTTATGGGAAAAAAGACTAGTAGCGGATAAAGACCTGTTTTCAAAAAGAGAGAAAGGTCTTTAACTGTAGTTTCCCTGTGCATAGAGAGGCAAGAACTGGATTTTCAGTACTCTCTCATTCCCAAACTGGCCTTAAGAGTAATTTCGAAGTCTACTGAAAGAATTTAGTTCTCCTTAACTGTGTCACTGTCTGCACAGCTGCAGCATCTTAGAGAAATATTTGGCTTCATGTGCACTAAACTCATGTTTAGTTTCCCTGTCATAACTGTTACACTTGCATAGCAGAAGTTTAGACTTCTGTTTCACTGCAATATGTCTGCATGTTATTTTTTGTCTTCAGTTTGTTTAGTACCAAAGGCAAATCTGGAGGAAAGATGACAAACCACAGCTGCATTTGCTTGTGCAACAGCCAGGGCTGGCTCACAGAAAATCTCTTGAGTTTGCAACCCACCATGGAAACTTGGGCTTGGGGACTTTCTCCTGCCAAGTTTTCATTTCAATTCCAGGTTTGCAGCTGATATTGCTGAACCTCCTGTGAATGAACTTCCAGAAGGGGGGAGGACAGAAAGAGAAGTCACAGCTGTAAGGAGCCCTCCCTGCTCAGCCCCAGCCCAAGCCAGGGGTGTCAGTGTGGGTGGAGCAGAGAGCTGACTGCTGCACACCCCAGAGTCCACGCTGTGCTCACAGCTGCTCCACTCGTGTGGGAGGCAAACTGCAACCTGCCCAAGCTGGCTTCACTGTTACTCATCAGCACCTCTCTGGAGAAACTGGAGTAATCCTTGAAGAATTAGAAACAAGCTGCTACACGCATGATAATGCGCTCATCAGGAGTAAAGGGAATAAATTATTTCACTTTGTTAGCTTGTAAGTTACTGAAACCAGTTCTTATGGTTAATTCCTACAATTTTTATTATAATCAAATTAATGATAAAATTAATTTATGACTCCCTAAATGCAGAGCTCTGTGCTTGACACAAAGGGATCTTTTCTTCCCAAACAATCAGTACACAGGACTGTTGAAATTTCCTTTTGTATTCCTTTTTCACTACCCCATCCACCAGCCAGTGTTAGACCTGTGGGGGGGAAAAAAAAAGAGGCAAAACTATCCATGCTGTGCAACGGCACTGTCAAACAGGCCATGGAGCTCATAGCCAAGAAAAATAGAGCAAAACAGACCAAAGGTACTCACAGAACTGCAAGTTACTTTGCTAGTGAATTTCCATAGGTCACTCAGTGTCAGCTAGGAGATAATGATGGCTGTGATTTCCACCACAACACACACCTGCTCACCCTGCACATAATTCCTGGTTTTGAAGGACTGATGACTTTAGCAGCTCTAGCCAAAGACTAAGTCTGGCCCTACACGTTTAGGACACAGCAACAGAAGGCACTGCTCTTCACACTCAGCTGAACAAAAGCAGGCAGCCTGTTCAGCTGTTTCTAATGCTCACACAGGGAAATGTTTATGTCCAGAGCCCAGCCTCTTTTTACTGGCAGTGAGAAAAAATGACTGAAAGGGACAGGACAGAAATTATATTTGAAGGCAGACTTGCAGGGGAGGGACAGGGAGCACCAGTCACATCAATAACAGCAGAACACACTGACATAGTGTGGGATATTACATATAAATAACCCTAGAAATCCTCAATTCCAGTTCTCTTAATAGAGACTGAGGCTTCCCAAAGTAGAGAAACATTTGTGCTTAAGTGCTGAGAGACCAGCTGTGGGCACCAGACAGGTCTGATTCTGACACCAGTCCCTTAGCAGACATGGCTGAGGGAGGGACACAGGTGCAGGAGGGTTGTCCCAAAGAGGTGGCACCATCTGACAGCCACCCAGGAGTCTCTGAAGTGACCACATGGTGTCAAACCACCTTCTGGAAAAAAACGTGTATGTACAATGAGCAATCCCAGTCATCCCCCTTCCCCCATTGTCCCTTGAGTTTCATGATTGCCAAGGCTATAATTAACCCAGGAAGCTGATTAGAACATTGTTATTCCCTGCTACACAGCAGTACTATTGTAGTACAGATGGAATTATTTCCTGTGTATAGTAAAACACTTAAATAAACTGTAACCAGCTCAGGTGACAGCTGTGTGTTTGACTGGGTTCAATTTACAATGTCAACAGATAACACACCCCAGTGATGAAGACAAGCCTAAATTCTGGGGCTTATGAGTGTGGCTCATTTTGAAAAGGTCTCAAAAGTGAAGGTCAGCCACTTTGGGGAAGAAAGATCTAAGCAGCAAACACACAAACTTATCCCACTCCTCACCAAAGAATGCCTGTGTTGCCTCATTTAAAGTTGTTATGGAGAATAAGGATGAGTAACTTTTAATAATTATATGAATATTGACATTTCAGTTGATGAGTCATTTTAATGATTGAATATTCAAAATTAACTATATTTAAGTTCAAACAAAATGTTGCTCTAAGTTAAATGTTCTTTTGGCTATATACTCAGTGGTACAGTCCCATGAAGGTCCTGCACACAGTAACACACAGTGCAGCTCTGTAAAACAGGATAATCTTAATCCAGACATATAGAGAAAATTATTTAATACAATGCTGATTTGCATTTGGCTACACAGACAGGACTACTTAGGTTCTGCATACTTAATTATCACTGAAAACAAAGCATGTTTATAAAACACCAGGACAGCATTTTTTAGCCACTGGAGAGGGAAAAAACAAAGTCAAAATAACTTTTTCCTCTTCTTCTGCACAAACTGTATCACACCCTGACAATGAGATCCAGACATGTCAAAGAGGCAAGCAGCCCCATACATTTTATCTATATATCTAATCTTTTTTTATTTCATCTAACACGATAGGGAGCTATTTATGATTGCTAAAATTGAAGGAGCAGCATGGCAGTATTAACAAAGCCCAACTTGAATCCATGTTAACAGCCATATGTTTTTAACATACTCAGTAGATAAAGAGACAGGATCCTCCTGTTAAGACTCAGACTATACTTTCCTGAAGTAGTGTCTGCCATCATCATCCTCATCCACTGAAGAGTGTAAGGAAACCGGATTCTCTGGTTCAAAACTAACCCACATAAAATCCCTCTCCTTCCCTGCACCACTCCTTTCCAACTCACCCTATTTTCAGTCAACATAAAAAATAGTTTAGTTAGTTTGTCTCATGGGTGTGGGGGTATTGTGTGTGCTCCTGTCAGCCCTTTGCATACATTGCAAAGTGTAAATATAACATGGTTACCCAGGCTAATCAGCTGCAGGGAGTTATTGGCATAGTCAGTCATGGACAGGGCTTGGAGAAGTGTACTGCACCAAGTTCTTCAAGGTTAGTGTGAAAAAACAGCAACACAATAAAGGGAAATAATTCTCTTTTTGGATGTACTTATCTCTTTGCAACTTCTGAGAAAATACTTCAGCACTTTTCAGATCAACTGCAATTTTTCCCAGGTCAGAAAAGAGGCCAAGCAAAATTCAGAAGAAACTAAAGTTCTGAAAGCTAAATTACCTCCTCTCTCAAAGAAAATTGTGCAAAATTATGCCTTTAAATTCAGGGAGCAGCAAATAGAGAGCTCTTGGTAACCTTAAACAGTAGCAGGTATTTATTTATACTTGAGAAGTTCTACACCCTTCTGGAATAAAAGAATTTCCGTGCTGGTTCAAGCTGACATGTTAATTTTGCCTCCAATTATCCTGTACATTGCAGTGAATGGATAAATACCCTGTGCTGTAACAGCCATGTCAGGCACCTGCAGAGGAGCAGAGCTATCCCAGCTGGTGCAAAGCACTATTCCATCATACCTGTAGTGATGTGTGCTACCAAGAGATCCTCAAGTGGCATTCAGGTACTTCCCATGTCAAGCCTATCTCAGCTACAGTGTGCTGCTATTTGAGGAACACACCAAAGTCAGGGTACCACTTAAATAAATATATTTTGCAGGTACAGAACTACCACAGCAAAGCAGCTAGACGTTGTTCTGTTGTGTGAAGGTTTTTGCCACCATGTAGAATAAATTACTAGACAGAATAAACTAATCCTGCTTTAACAGAAGAGCAGTGACAGGAGAGCTGTATTTTTCATGCATTACTTCAAAATTTTCCAGTTTATACAAGTGCTGGCTTCTTTGTCACTTTTTTCTATCACACGAACAAAGTAAATGCATTTTTAAAGTGTGGTTTATAGGAAATATTTACCAAGCGATGAAATAATTTACATAGTAAAAATTTTCTAGATTCCCAAAACATTACAAATTTTCATTCTATTAAAAGATAAATTACATACACTTCTGAAAAATGTTTGCTTAATCCCATGACCATAAAACAACTAGACCCCCCAGAACAAGAGAGGTCTAAATTATACATATATGAATACATGTATTTTAAAGTGAAAAAATATAAAAGGTCAGTGTGCTATAGAGTAAGAAAGTACCCTAAAAATCTTAAGAAACTAACTGAAGTTAAGGTCTCATTTTTGGTGAAAATGTCAATTTTGATTGACCGCTCCAAAATGGTTTCATTTACATTTGGAAGAGCATCTTTCAAAAAAATATTTTTCCTACAGCTTCTCTTAGTGTGTCCTCTCTCCTTACACAATTTCTGAAAGCAGTTTCAAGAGAAGTGTGAGTAATTTTATATTGGCCTCAAGAGAGTATAAGGGGTTGTGTTAGCTTTCACTAGCATGAAGTAGGGAGGAGATGTTCTCTAAGTAACTGGAAAACCTGCTGAGTAGGATGATCATCTTTTTATATGGCATAATGTTCTGGGTATGGGCCAGCTTTTCCAGAGACAGCCATCCATCTGCTTAACTGGAGTGCATTGAAATTCCCTGCTCCCTTATCATCAATTTCATGACTCTCACACCTCCATTCTGACCAGAGAGCATCACAAAATCAGGTAAAGAAGTAATTGCTTCAAGTGCTTCTTGGTGGTTTGGAAGAGACCTATACTTTTTCCAAGCAGCAGCAAATCAGCCAGGTAATATTATGCCAATAACTAAAAGCAGGCAGAATAGAAAATTTCAGAATTAAAAGTGGTTGAGTGCATTTTAAAAGCATACAAAACACTCCCTTCCCTTCTGCAGCTGCTCGGGGAAGCACGTACCATGCCCTTCTTCAAAGCCTCAGAAAAAGAATTTAGCAGTAAATCTAACACTCTCCAGAATCCTCCTCCTCTCCCAGAATTAAGCAGAATCAACAGAAGCACAGAGATTCTTTCTGTATAAAAACCTCCATACATAATTTCTAAATTTAAGGTTTAGTCACTTCTTTGTCCCTCAGTCTTTTTCATACAGATGCAGGACCTTAGGAAAGTGCAGGCTGACTTGGCCAAGATACTGTGGAGCTGATTCTCAGTGCCAGCAGAGGTGCCAGGGGATGTGGGTGTGAGCACAGAGTCACTGCCCAGTCACACCCTCCGCTTTTGCTGAGCCCTGCCCTGCTGCCCAGCTCCTCCAGATGTGCCAGTGCAGATTGCAGGTGTCCCTCGTGCAGCAGGGCAGTGCTGCTCAGCCCAGGTATGAATGCATCTCTTATTCATGCTCAAAATAACCTCCCTGAAAATCCTGAGATTGATCTGCTGGAAAAAGAAAAAAGCAGTACAGGAAAACACTTTTTTCTGTCATTCTTCTCTCCAGCTATTCCTTCTCCAAATACAAAGTCAGTACTCTCTTGTACAGCTCTACACTCTCACTGAGCACTTTGGGCATCCTGACCTTTTTCATGTCTGCTCTGAGATGCAGGTCATAAACAACATCAACCCAAAAGATGTTTTTGCAGCTGTCTCAGTTTTGAGGAACCGCTCCTTGAACCTCAGTTTCTAAATGAAATTTTATTGAAGTGATCAGCTTTAGCTGTCTAACTTTCTGATCTTCTATCCTACATAAACAGATCATGGTAGTATAATTTTCAGAAGAAATGGAGATGAATTATCATGGAGGATTTTCTGAGATCTTTCCAAACAGACATTGCATTTTCCTTGGTAATAATGGATGAGACCCACTTGACCAGTTTTGAAAACTGGGATGTTTCAAGTACAGGACATACAGGAGGCTGCTGCACATGAGCATTCATATGGCTCCTAGTAATTTCCAGAAGAAGCAGATCTCTGTTTCTGGGAAGTATTACCATTTCCCAGACACAAATAACACATGAGCTTTCCATTAGGAATTATGTGAAACATCAAAAAAAAATGAAGCCACTTATGTCAATTATTACATGTGAAAAAAACAAAACCTCAGACCACTGGTTAGAAAGTGGAAAGCAACAGGCTGTCCTATACAAGACAAAAAAACATACATTATATAACTTGTGAATAATCTGAACTGCAGTTATTGCATCTGCAAGCAAAAAACCAAACATTTCTTAAAAAAAAAAAAACCAACAACAGAAAAAAAAAATCTCAGTAAATCTTCCTTAAGTCATTCCTGAAACTCTAGTGTTCAAAAATCCCTGTGCTCCCAAGGCGTTCTGAAAACCCTTGTACATCCTCAAGGGAAAAATATCTAACCCAAATGTGGTTTTGGCACATGCTTTGGTTCCAATCATCAGCACAGATGATTCTATAATAACCACTAAACTTTTATCTTAGAGATTTCTCTTTTTATTAATACATTTCCCAGAATATTCAAGTTGCATTTCCTAATTTGGAGCAATCAGAGTACAAGGCCACATATGTTTTTTCTTTTCCTCTGACACATCTAGATGTAGAATTCCTGTGGATAATGACCTTATTTTAAATAACTGTAGAGTGATGATAACAGGTATCATCTGTAACTAGGATTTGTTAAAATTCACTGAGCAGAAATCTTCCAAGGTGGCTGCAGGAGATGCCTGCTGAATACTGGGTTCTTTGTACACTTAAACAGATGTTCATCCTGCTTATTCATTTTAATCTGCTAAAAGTATCTTAGCTAGAAACATCTTAGGAACAATTTTATCAGCTTAACTGTACAGTAAGGAATAGAACCTGGGACATGATTAGAGCACAAAGAATTATAAAAGGCTTGAATATGTGCCACATATAAGTTGGCATTAAGCCAGCCCAAAAAATAACCATTTTTCTTTTCAGAAGGATGCATCTTCATAGAATTGCAACATGTAAGTTAATGGCTCTTATAAATCTTCTGTAAGAACATAAAAAACATAATGAAACTTAATGAGACTTAACTATGATGTAAATCTTAATTCATCTAACTCCAACCAGTGGTTTTCAGGGATTTTTATGGCAGTATTTTTAAAGCTGTTTTCTAATGAACAAGAGATTTTCTCTCACAGTGTCTCTTTAGGTTGTCTTATAAAATAAGTTGCCCAGCAGTGAAACACCCCTTGCAGTCTAAAATTCTATATATCCCAAATGGAAGCAGACAGCTGCTTTGATTTACCTTCTTATATTCAGCTATCTTGCCCCCATTTAATGCAGAAACTATTAAGGAGATTAAGTAAATAGATTCAATTTGCTATATGCCAATCAATATTACAGAGTCAGTGTGTTTTTTGTGTTCATAAACAGAAAACAGCACAAGTTAATTGCAAAACCACATATCACAAATGGCTACACATCTGCTGTAACTATCTCCATTTTTCTTTATTTCACAATGGCTTTAGTAACCTTCACCCTGAACCATAAACCCTGATTAGAGGCACTAAATGACTGGAATGTTCCTGGGAGCTGATTACAGGCAGTTTGCTTATGGCTGATCAAGTCTTATCTACTGATAAGGTCTTCCTCATCTCCCTTCTTCAGACTACCAGCAGTGGGATACAGGAAATATTCCACTGGTTTTATCAAAGACATAAATGAACCGAAACATCACTGCTATAATTCTCTGTAGTCTAAGGAAACAACAGCTCTGTGCCAGTTTATCCACCCTGACACTGGGTTTACAACGCAGACACTGTAGATTCCACTGATGGATATTTATTTGGGTTTAAATATGACAGGGCATATTTGTTTCAGGATCTTTTTTAAAAATATTTTTCATGGCTTTAAATAAGTAGTTCTGAACTGGACTTTTCCACAGAGGTATCATCACCAAAGCCAACAAACAACCTCCAAACAAAACAAAAGCCCAACAAAGACATCCCATCTCCCCAAGGCCACCCCCCACCAAAAAAAAAAAACACCACAAAAACCAGTAACATAAACAAAGCCAAAAAACCACTTGAGTTTTTAAGCTAAACAACTCAACTACGTAGCACAAAGACATAGAACTTAAATAGTTGGCAAGAAAGATTGATCTTCCCAGCTGTACAGTTTTCCATGAAAAAGCTGTCATACAGATCAACAGCTTTTTCCCACAAAGGCAGAGGGAACAGAAAGGGTACAACAGGTGCCCTTTATAGCTGTAAATTTCCTGCACAGCTGAGGGAACTGACTCTCCACTGCAGCAGTATTTGGGCAGGAATTCAAAGTAGATCAGATCAGAATAAAAACTGGCAAGCCCTTATTCTTTGTTCATTGTTTTGGGGATTTCTTATGTGAATTCAGTGACAAATGGAAGCAAACCAAGGGTTTCCCATTTCTGTATCACAGTACAGTAGGAAAGAGCCTTAAGCTGAGGGTGGGAAAAGATTCTTTACAATGAAACATGGCCATGCCCAGCTCTACAAAACAGTTACAGAACTAACTTGCAAAAATGTATGGATGTCTCAGGTATGACCTCTGCCTTTCCAGATCCTCTATCTACATCACTTTTGGAAAAAAACAATATACATCAATAAAATACTTTTTTCATACATTTATTTGTAAATAATATTTCTATATATAAATTTATTGAAAAATTTTTAAAGAGTTTCCAATAATCACAATGCCTCTCAACACATGAACACCCAATTTAAATCATCTGGCTTCATTTTGCCCCTGCTAACACAAATCTTAAGCAGATGATTATTCATATCTGATTTAAGTAATAGTGCTAACAACCACAGAAGACCTGGCTCTGCTCATACTCTAGGCCAAAGACTTGCCTGCATTATATTGACTACTCCCGTTACTTGGAGATAAACATTTAAAAGCTTGCATGATTAGAGGTTCAAAGCCTGTTTTGAATATTATAATCCCATGAATGCTATATTTTTCTGAATTAGTTGTATAAAAACTGAGAACTGACAAACCAAACCAATCAGAGAATGAATAATTTTGTTGGTGCTTGCATAGTGATTATCCAGTATCCTCTAGCCAGATAACTGAGTCCTTTTTTGCTACCTGTTATCTTTTGCTCCTTCAGCTCATTTGTCCTGAAATATAAATATTTTGTGTATTTTAATGTAATAAGCCTAATACAGATAGCAAAGCAGTTTAGGATTATAGGTACTTAATACTTAATCATTCCTTATTAGTTCTTTCTTCATTACAGTTCTAATTTTAAAGAGGCATAACGAAATAAAAAGAAAAATAATACAAAAATAAGTAGATTTTTCATCTGTGCCGTACTTTTGAAATTGCAAACCTTTTCTTTGATATTTTCACATAGCTAATTTTTACGAAGAAAAGTCACTGGAACAGTATGGCAATGCCAGGAGGGAGGAGGAAGGAGCAGATGGATCAGTATTAATGTGAACCCCTTAGATATCAAAATGACACCAAAAATAGGTGGGTATTGAGAGGAACTGTGTTTGCAAAGCTGGCCAAGCACAACACAAAGCCACTCAGACACACCAGCTCCAGTGAGATGGGTGACTTTGAAGGCTTTTTACAATATTTTTCAGTAGCCTTCAGTCACAAATGCTCAGGCACTGAACTAACCTTGAACCATCTTTTCATTAATACAATCTTCCTCTCATCTTTCAATACAGAAACACTTTCACATTCTGAAATGACTGTCCAAATACCACAATCAGAACAATTCCTCTCAGGATGAAGGAAGTCTTAGTACATTTCCCTGTGAAATACAGCAATATTCCTGTTCTGCTGCTTACTGCAGGGCACTCCCTGGCAGGGAGAATGGATCTGTACTGGAGGCAAGTCAGAATGGCAATAAGGGAACCAACAAACTGGTGTTAGCCCTCCTGGGGAAGATATTCCACACTGCTTGTGCTAATAGGAGGAAAGGCAAGATAAAATCATTAGTTCTATGAGCTTTAATTAAACACATTTTAGATTCATATTTTAGACCTTAAAGAATGAGTCCTGAAGTTATTCTTGGTAGGGCAGTGGCTACAGTCTGGAAAGCAACACAGTCAAGTCCCTGCTTTACCAGCAGAGAAAGATGTCTAGCAGAGAGAAAATTTATCTTCAACTGCCAACTGCTACAAATGTTTACTGTAATTACCAAGATGATTTCTGGCCATCTCTTTCAACAGCCACAGAAGAATTCTAAGTTTCTGTGGTTCCCCATGATAATACAGTCATGCTTCCTTTCACCACTGCCTACAGAGGCAGCTCAAGCCAGGCTTTTGTGGGTAGGAACTCAGAAAAATGCAGAGACACATGGTAAGTTAAGACGACAAGAAGATGAAGGGGTGAGAATAACACAGGATTGAGAGAAATTAAAAAAAAAAAAGAGAAGTTGAAGCTGAAGTTTTTAAAACATGCACCAAGGAAAGCATAGTAGAAGTGATTGATTTTTTTTTAGGCTTATCTTCTTCGAATGCTTATGACTTAGAACCCTTCAACAGTGCAGGAACTCATAAGGCACAAGATTTTCTGGACTTCGATGGGATAGAAATTTTTCCAGGATTCTCATAATAACATGAAGAACAATTTAAGTTTTGCATCATATGCTACTATAGCCTTAAGAAGATTTAAAGTCTGTATATTTTTTAACTGTTTGTGGAAGTGTTCATTAACATCTCTGCTAAAAATTCTGCTACTTAGCACTCATGGAACCAGTGTGCATGAAGCAAAATCTGATGCAGAAAAATAA
This sequence comes from Geospiza fortis, assembly GCF_000277835.1. Lineage (NCBI taxonomy): Eukaryota > Metazoa > Chordata > Aves > Passeriformes > Thraupidae > Geospiza > Geospiza fortis. The sequence goes on along the minus strand of NW_005054371.1, from coordinate 3,411,523 downwards.
TAGTATTAATGTTTAGCAATCCCTCCTTTTTCAGCAATTAAATTACACGCACCTGCATGCTTTGGTATCTAATTAAATTTCCCAAAATACCTTTCCTACTGATGTAATTTAGATGTTTCCTAGAACATTTAAAGCTGCTGGAATTAAGTGAGTATGCTATTCAACAATGAATGACACATGAGTCAGGGAAAGCACTCTGCTGACTTTACACAGATTCCAACATTACTAACTTATTTTAGTGATAATAAATAGCTTATATGATTTGTAGCTCGTAAAAATTACACAAATTTATGATTTTCTGAGCATGTTGCAATAAGCAGAGTATTCTTGCAGTACATAAGGGGAAGCTTTATCTGAGGTCCCTGCACCTACCAGCAGATTTACTGAAATTCATTTGCATTTATTTGTCCTGGTTTCTGTGGCCACAAGCATAATATTGATATACTCCCACACAAGCATACTCATTGAAAAACCTGGCTTTGTAAGCGTGCTTACATTATTAAGATGGGCATGTTAAGACCTACTGCTTTTTTCCCCACTCCACTCCCACCCATCCCACATCATCCCCACTGGTTAAAGCTGAACTACTTCAATCTTGCCTACCCAGCACACATCATTAGGGGCAGCAGGCACACAACCCTCAAGCAGGTCTTGACATCCTTTTATTTCTCACAAACTCCTAAACCACAACTCTGTGGGACAGGGACAGGTATTCACCACGTTTCCCTCAGACCTAGCTGAGGGTTTTTGACACCATGGCAATGTTTGACCACAAACTGAATCAATCAGCAGCACAGTCCTCTTGACTCCTCAGTCAGAGCTGGGGATTCCAAGCCTGCAATTAATATGCTTCCAAAAGCAAAAAAATGGCCCATCTTACACTCCTTCATCTGTTTCCCACACCATCAACAGCAGAAATGTAGGGTTTATCTTTTGCCTGCCTCTTTTATTTCCCTTTCCTCAATCCCTTGTAGAATAACAGAAATTAAAATCTAGAATTTCACTTGCTTACGAGATTCTTTATTCTTTTATTTGTCTTGTCAGACTTACTGCATCTATACAACTCCCCTAGTAGATTAAGAAGCCTCAGAGGCTATTGCTCAGATTAAGCACTAGTTCTTACTGTAATCTTCTTATTCTCAATGTTTCCATCTTCTGCTCTATCCACATGATTAAACAATAAGTATATTATATCTTTCAGTACATCTGTCAGTTCAGGTCCCATCACTCAGCCTATTTCTCTCAAAGTCCATTGCAAGGAGACTTGCTATCTGTCCTTCATAGACAGAGCATTTAGTCCAATTTTCAAGCAGTCTAGAAAATTGTCTTATTCAGCCATGCCTAGGTTATTTCATATGCTGCCATTTTCTGCAATCTTTTAGTAGAAAAGGTCTTTAATGAGGTACCAGGCAGGTCCATTACTTAAATTACAAGTGATGCTATGTGGGTCTAAAGAAAATATCCTACCTTTAAAAAAAAATGTATCAATCTTCTTCTGAAGTATAATGTGACCATTAATTTTAACACCATTTGCTGCCTTGGGAAATAGGCACAATCCCACTCACAAGCTTTCAATAGTTTCCAGACAAAGGCTGGACTGATGAAACTTTATTACAAATTCTATGGAAAGACAGTTCAGCACCTTAGATAATGAAGAAAACATAATATTCTAAATGTGATGCATTTCTGTTTTCCTTATTTCTGGCTGGATCCTCAGCAGATCAGACAGTTAAATACAGACTAAAGAAAAGAGCCATACTGAGGAAACATTTTATCATCAAATGTCTCAGTAGGCTAGGAAGAATATTTGTGTTTCTCTTGGAACATATTTATCTAAAAATAAAGATTTCTTTCCTTTTACTGGCTAATAGTTGAGAGTATTTTATATTGTTGGGGTTGATTAAAATATTAAAACAAACATGATATTAAGATGGGCCAGAACCAGAAAAGCTGCTGCAACTTAAGTAACATTCTTCTGGTCAAACTGTACCAAGTTCAGTCTCAGTCCTCCAGAATATAGAAAGTTCTTTTGGCCTGGTGAGTGGGATTAGGTTGGCAATAAATCAAAGCCTGACCTTCTGATGAGGGCACCCAACTGGCTCTGGAAAGGCTCCACTGCTGTCAGTGACTGAGCACAGCAAGGAGCTGAGCAGCACTTCCCCAGAGAGGGAATGGAAGGGAGCAGGACAGTGGGAGAAAAACCCAAAACAGGACAAAACCCACAGAACCAGACCTTAATGCTTGGGTTTGATCTGTTGGACACTATTAGTTAAGCACTTAAGTAAATCAGCTGAATATTACCCAAAGCAGAAATAGAACTTCTGTTATCAAGTGTGGTGCCAGGACAGTCTATAAACATTCCTGTGCAGAAAAGAGCCAGAGCAATGAACCCTAACCAGCAAATACTAGAGCTACAACCAGAGTTCCTGTTTAGGGAAGAGGGGAAGGAAGGTATTATTTACATGTGAAACATTTGGAGGTGAGCAGGAGGGGATGTAGCATCTGTGCTTTTGCTTCATGGTTATTAATACTTATGAAGTAGAATCCTAGGTCATGTTTAGAGCTCCTAAACAAATTGTAACAATGAAGCTTCACCTCTTGTCAACTCTACAGGGACTAAAAGATCTTAAAAACAATCTCATTAGAAAAGCCAAGAAAATAAGCCTTAAGCAGCTGTTCATTATCTCACAGAAAACATTAACATTCCAGACTTCCTTGACACAATATATAAAAATAAATAGACAAACAAAAAAAATTTAAAACACTCTTCTGCAGCACACCAGCCAAACAATACAAGTATTCATGTCAGTCATTCCGTTAATTTTGTGTATCAATTTTTTGATTCTCACATTTCTTCCTGTGTCAGATAAGGTATGAAGAAACATCCTTTATTTTCATCTAAACTTATAATTTAAACCAAAGGCCTGAATGTGGTTTTCCTTTCCAACTCCTCTTCCTGCTTGCTTTTCTAGAAGCAGGGTAGTAGCCACTGCCTGGCCTTTTACCTCAGGCATTTTGAAACAGTATAAAAATGCAATAAAATTCTTGAATTAATCAGGATAATGCTATTCTAGTGACATTTTTTAACTCTGCACATAATCTTTTCTGAGTCTTACAGTCTGTGGTACATTCATCTTCCATTCAGCACCTCTTAAAACCTACTGGAGCAGAAGCTGGGCTTCACTTTTCAAGAAAAACCCAGACGTAAGACTGCAGCCAAACACCAGTAGCTGGGAAGAACAAACAGTAGGAGCCCTGGGAAACCAGTACCGATGGAGACTGGACCAAAGCAGGGCTGAATTTCTTTAGTTACAATGGATTGCGAAAAGTGAGGAAATTGTGACAAATAAAAGCAAGGACAATGTTTCGAGAAAAGGACATAATGCAAAAATTAAGAGAGGCAGAGCCACTTCTTCAGTATTCCCAAACCAGGAATCCAACACGGAAGTCTACAAGCCCACTGGTAGGACTGTGTCTCCCAGTTGCTCCAGACACAGAGCTCCTCACAGCACACAGTCCCCACTGTCCCTCATCCCATCCTGTCCCCAGCAGCCCCTGATTCCTGCTCCCAGCCCTGCTCCTGCCAACCCCAGCACAGCCTGTGCACACAGACCTCTGAAGGCCTCTGGAACTGGGCATGGATAGAACAGGGGAATTGTCACCATGGTAGAGGAAGCAGCCTGACAGGACAGCCCTGGGCAGTGAACCATCCTGCCCCAAACGCAGCTAAACAAGAGCCTTTCTAGAAATCTGCTGAACAAAGTCATTGGTCTGATTTGCTCCACGATCTGAACTACAGCAAAGGCAAAAGGACATCCAGCTACAAAAGAGCACTGATCTAAGATATGTAGGAGTGCTGACCTTCTGTATTATCTCCAAATATTACCTCTGTGGGAAGGGAGTCATTCCAAGAAATTACAAACGGCTTTTGCAGACTGAAAGGTTCAGGGTCACTTTCTTCCAGTTACTCACAGTACAGAGATTTTATCTAATTCTAGTGCATTGGCTTCCAGTATTTGTAAGATTAAAGCACAGTCATTTGGCTTCTCGCTGAGGAAATATGTTGTTAGGCTAAGACCTGATGTTAGAGATCATGTCATGTATGCAAATGATGGCGCATATTCATTAATATGCAAATTAGAACACAAAATCAGATTAATCCCAATGCCTAAAATCTCCAGCTCTCATGACCTACAGGCTTAAATTGTGCCTGTACAACTACTTGTTCATCAGTGTGACTTTGTCTTGCTTCATGATTAAATACAAATCAGCCACATACACGTAATTTTTCCATGTAACTAGATGCTATCTAGGTTAAAACTGAAATATTTATTGTAAAGACTTGTGCTTCCAAATACCTTTCAAAGACTGTTCAGACATCTTCAGGTTTGCATGTTTATTCCAGCCAGGCAGGTATTTCAGAGCGCCAGTTTTGCTTTTTAACCCCTCATTAAATGGAATGAGTTGCCAATGCAGCAAGCCCATTTATTTAGGTTTTGATTGATTTTCTAAGAGTTACACAGCAAAAAACTCCACTGAGGTCTGGTCAGCTGCATGGGGACAGCAAGTACACAAAAACCTTTGGCAACCAATTACAAATCAAAAACATCAAAAATGTTTGTCTGAAAGTCTTCACCACACTGGATACACTTATACAGCTACTGGATAACTGAGTTATGACAGCCTGCATTAATTAAGCAACTTCAAACTTGTGAACTTTTATAGCTAATTCCAGAAATTGCCTTCTACACTGACGGATCCTTTGAAAAAAAGGACACAGAGATAAAGTCTCATCAAAAGCAATCATCAGTTACACTTTCCTCCTAACTATATCAAACTATCATCTACATAATTTCAGGGTTAGGAAAAAATAATTTTGTTTTGACTGGATTGAAAAAATCTAAATTCTTATATGATAATTGAATCCTGCAGAGCAAAAATAGTCAAAATAGTTTGGATTTACCATATATGTTTTCAGCAGCTACATAAGGCTTGATTGTGTATGATTGAAAGACTCTAATTTAATCATGGATTGATTAGTCCTTTCATAGATGTTGATTTAAGTATGAAACAGTCACCATGCCATTTATTTTAGTAAGGAGCTTCCTGTGTTCTAAGGGGGCATATATTGCTGACATGTCTGCAAGTAAGGCAACTACATTTCTACCCTCTTCAGATCTGTCTTAAATGAACACCCAGTCATGGAGTAATACTTTACATTCCTTAGATTAAACACTTGTAAGAAAATTATGGTTGGAGGTTTAAAAGACAACATTGCATTCAGAAATTTGTAAACATAAGCCTAGGAAAAAATATAAGCCTGAGATTTTTCATCTCTGAAGAATTCTTTGCTTGTTTGGGCTCCTCAATTCAGTTTTTTGCTGTATTTTAGACACTTAAACATCTGCTGTAGCCAGATCTTTGTCACTAGGTCATAGTCCCCCCAACACGAGCATCACTAGAAAAACTGTAATGGCAAGCTAGATATTATTCATTCACAACCTATGATAATTTAGGAATGAGTTTGATTAAAAATATTGATACTTAACTTTTCACACTTATACATGCTTCTTAGCAACTTCTGACAACACATTCACAGTTACAGACAGATACTCTGAAATCTGAGGTAACAACTGAAAACCAGAAACTGGGAGAAAGCTAACACTAACTCAATATAAAAGTATTACCTTCTCATTCCTATGTTAGCCCAGAGTAAAGGTCTGAAGAGAAAATATGTTCGAGCCAGTACTCCCTCAGAAAGTAACATTCATTTTAGGTTTTCTGCCTGAATATTTTACATTTGCAGAATGAAATATGTTACAGAGGTCTGAAAGGGGGGTGGTGGCACACCACAGACAGACAGGCAAGACTGACACAGGCAATTACAATGAAGCCAAGGGGCCCATCCTTTCCAATACCACAGAGAATAATCAATAGCCAACACAAGTTACCTTCAAGCATCCTAACAGTCCTATTTGTTTGGGTGTTTTGCTTGAGGGACTTGGTAAAATTCAATAAGAGGGGATCTGGGCTAAACCCTTCCCTAATATTAATTTATAGGAACAACAAAAGAGCTGGGTTTTATCTGAAGGGATGCAGACTGCATTAGAGAGCTCTAGATCCAGACAATTCCACCAGAACCCGCTTGCCATAGGGCTGGCTGTCAGATAAGAGACAATTATAGGCTCCTAGTCTAAAAACTGGAGAGTCCAAGTCAACTATTAGACACCCCCAGAACTTTAGAGGTTGTTTGAGAACTATTTTGATTGTTTCCTTCTCAAACCCATTTTTCTTTTCACAAGAACTATCACATCACACTGTCAATTTCTGCTCCCTCCCTAGATTTCTCCCCACTTAAAAGGGCAAAGCTCTTGACCTCAGCTACAGCAGAACTCCTCTCCTTGCAATAAAACTCCCTGATCTCTAAATATGCCAATACAAGCAGATAAACATGTCAAAACAGCCACAATCTTCCCCATAAAAAGGATGGACAAAAGCCTGCTGGCTGGATGTACACCACAATAATCATCCAGATTTGTCTAGGAACAATACAGCATTGACTTCCTGTAACCTATGGTTTCAGCAGGGGCTTATTAAACATGTTTAGCCCACACCAGTGAATATTTGAAACTGATGCAAGTTGCTGCAGCCCCAACAAAAGAACAGATGGCTGTGAAAGCTGCTGTTCATACACCAGAGATCTCATATGTATGCAAATTTGCATTGCAGTATATATACTGAGTCTGTTCCCTCCCTCTCCCCCTCCACCTTCTTACTTCAATGTACAATTAAAA
>NW_005054371.1:3401242-3404679 GCF_000277835.1 Geospiza fortis | reverse complement strand
TGTGACCCTTCCAGTGACCTCATCCCTAACATCCTCCAAAAGTGAAATTTAGACCCTAAGCTAGAATCCAAATATGCCTCAAGAGTTTTCCTTTTGTTGTGCTGCAGCAGGTATTTTTAATTGGGCTTTTAAAGCAAAAATAAGGATAAAACAATTGAAAAAGTGAATCTGAAAAATAAAAAATTCTGGTTGTATTTATTAAACTAGAATCCTTAGTTCTTGAATTAACACACAGGCATATTTGAATTTTTTTTCTCTTTAAACCTTTGAGACTTCACTAGCATTAAGCATTAAAGTGAAAATACTGTAAGCTCACCTTTAGTTCAGTGTCACGTTTCAGAAGAAGCTGAGTAAAGAGTGTATTTCTTGTGCACCATTACAACCCAGCGAACACTGCCCGAGCTACTATTGTGTTCCACATAAAGATGGCTTCAGAGCATTGACTGACACTGCTTTAAGCTCCCACACAGACATAACCACAACTTGAAGCACAAGCAAATATTGACTTCATCTGCAGCCCAAAGGCTGTTCTGGTGATTACTCAGGCATTCTGGCAGGGCTTCCAACCACCAATAAAGGCAACAGAAACTTTTACAAGCATGACATAAGTCAACTATTTGTCACATTATCAACACTAAATATGTTATCATACTTCAGAAACGTTAAAGGGTTCAGAAAATATTTTATGCAGGGCCTTAACTTGTTTGGGCTTTCCAAATAATAAAGAAAAATATTGTTCTTATTTCTGTGAGAGAGGGAGGAGAACAGAGAAGACATTTCTGTTATTCTTGGCTCTGGGTCAGACGGATCTGGTTTATTCTGCTGAGTGAATAGAAGAGTGGAAAACTACTTAAAGCTGAACAAAATAACATTAACATAGATTTTGACTACTTTTTATCTTGTTCTCTGGCAAAAAAATAAAAAGGCACACATTCACATGCCACTATTTTGGTCTCAGGGAAAATATGATGAAAACCAATTGTTTGCATGAAACAGCGTGCAGCCATTTCCTTTTGAAATGAGCCCAGTTAATAAGAAGTAGCAACTAAAAGGTTAAATTCTTCATTAAAATAAGAAAAGAATGCTAAAGATCAGTACAGCCAAAAGCAGATGCTTAAAACTAGACTGCTGAATCCATACCCAGCCACATAAATTAGATCCTGGGGATTTATGTGATTAGCCATATGAAGAAACATTTCTAATGTTCATCCCAGAGTCACAAGCAAAAGAAACAATGATATGTCAAATAATAGTCACAGACATTTGTCTGTGATGATTTGGAATCATGTTTAGTGTAATATATTATTTAGTGTAATATATATTATTATACAAAATGGCAAAATCTGAAACAAAATGTACTAGAAGACTTTACCTTCTGTTAGTTATAAGTCATCACCTTTTCAAATTGATTCAATGAAATTCTTAAAGCCTCTGGTGAAAATACATTGATCTAATAAAGGTGTATATTTATGTTTCTAAATTGCCCTCCAGAACTAAATGTTTGATTTTCTGCATAACTAGAGTGACTTCAAGGTTCACATTAGAGAAGTAAAAAAAAAGGGAGGGGGGAGGGCATAAAGATCTGTGGCTTTGCATCTTCAGACAAGCAGATATTGTACTCAATCACTGTTCATCCACAAAGTCAGAAAGAAGAGCTACCATTAAAAGCTTCTAAGAAACAGCTCCTTTTTATGGCTTCCAAGTGCTTCACCACAATGTAATTAGTCTCAGTGCAGGATAATCAAACACACTGATGACTTGGTGACCCAGTCATATCGACAGGGCCCAGGTAATGAGGGCAAATACCAATGTAATCTTGTTAAGCAATATGGTTTTTAACTTCAATCCCACCCACATTGTTGGGATTTAGAGAGATTGGAATAAACTTGCTGAAGCCAGCACTTGGAATGAGAAATGTAGACATAAGGTTTTTTCCACCTCTTTCATACCAAAACTGTTATTTGCTCTCTTTTGTCTCATTTTAATTGACATCACTGCAGTGCTTTACAGGAAGACAGAGCACTGTAGAACAAACCCTCAGCTGGCTGCCTATGTTACCTGTGCCCTTCTTGTAGGTAACAATTCCCATTGATTTCCTTCAAAATTCCCACAGCTACTGTCAAGGAGGAGTGCTTTTCATCAGCCCTCATCAGGACAGCCCTTACAAGCCTCTAAAAGACACAAAAACCTGTTGCTGTTCTTAGGCACACACCAGAGCATTGCCTGGAGCAGCCCATGCGAGGGTGATTATTTAGGAGAGGAACAACAGAGACTCAGCCTCATAAATAGACTTAGCCCTACTCCCAAACAGTGTGTTTGGAACAATAAAACCCAAAGGTAGATCAACTGAAATGGAAAGTCGAACCTCCAAACTTCACCAGTCAAAAGCAATCAATCAGTTTTGTTATTTCATGTTAAGCATTCTATGGAGCTATTCATTGAAAACAACTGAAAAAACAATTGCTGGGGAGGCCAAGTATGCCAAGCAAGAAACACCTACAAGTGTAGTTCTAAGAGCACCTCTTCCAGGGGCAGTGCCAATCTGAGTAGTGCCTTTCTGCCTTCTCATTATCCCCTTAACTGCCGCGCACTAAAGAAATTCACCTGCACGTGTTCACTGTGCTACCACATGAACAAGGCATCATCAAGGGCCATGGTGACTCCCCAGTGCCATCAGCACAGAGAGGGGATGCTTAAATCAGCAGTGGCACTGATGGAAAGTCAGGTGAGTCTGTGGCATAACTGCAAGCAAGTCAAAGTACAATTGCATGGGGATTTTTAAGGCACTTCCACTCAGACTAGAATGTGGTAGAACAAAGTGAAGAAACTTCTGAAAGCTCTGTAAAGTAAAATTTGGTTCTTCTGGTTTGATTTTTTTGAGGGGGAGGGGAGTTGTCTATTTGAAGGTTAGTTGATGGGGGGGAGCAGAGTGTTTAGCATTAAACCATCTGAAAAAATGTGAAAAAGCACCAAGCTCTGGGATGCCTCCCTTCAGAAGTTCTGAGAGAAAGATTTCTCAGGATTTCTCTCCTTTAGCAGCAGGATAGCTCAGGTCTTTCCTCTCCCCCTTGCACTAGCCTTGAGCTCCTGCCCACCCACCCCCTTGCTGCTGCCTTCCAGTTGTGCCAAATTAACCATTTGTGGAGCTGATCAGTGAAGCAGAACAGTGAATTAATTGCTTGGTGTTTAAAAAAGACAGCAGAGATTCTGACTTGCACGAATCTGGTTACAATGTGCTACATCAGGGAGCACAAGTGGTGGGAAGCAGGAAGAACAAGCACAGGAACTGCTCAAGAGAAAAAGAACTGCCAAGAAAGGGTTCCTCAATATCACTGCCTCCGAGACCATGATTTAACCTAATTAAGTTAATTAACTGGAAAATTTGAGAGAAAGAGTAGTTGGCATTTGAGAAAGGGAAGACAAAACCATGGAACAGA
>NW_005054371.1:3400956-3401232 GCF_000277835.1 Geospiza fortis | reverse complement strand
GAATGTGGATAACAGACCATTGGCATCTGCAGAACAGAGAATAGCACTGTAAACAGTGAGATCTGAAAATTTTTCAGGGACTGATTGACAAGCAAATATGTTCACCCAACTGAATTAGAAATTAAATGTACAGAAAGCCATATCTTTTAACTTGTGTTTTCAAGTAATTTCAAATCTGTTGAGCTCCAGAGTTCACAGTCCAAACCTGAGCTTTAAACTCACACATCAACCTCTGCACCAGTCATGTGAAGTTTGAGTATCAAAATAAATCTAGTA
>NW_005054371.1:3394417-3400899 GCF_000277835.1 Geospiza fortis | reverse complement strand
TTGAATAATTTTCTCAATGTACAAGTTTTCAGAGTCATGATATCCCAAATGGCATAAAGAGTTTGATAACAATTTTTTTCCATCTCATTTTGTGAAACACAAGTAATACAAGTTTTAGGACAAATAAGTAGTTCATAAAATCAGGACCATCTCAGAAAAAGACTTTGAAATTTTATCATCCCAATTACAGTAGAATAACAATTCAATCATCTCCACACCCATATGCAATTGCAATGCTATAATCACAAACCTAGAATCAAAACGCATCAAATTATTCAGAAAATTCCTCAGACACAGTACATAGCACGAAAAAGCACGATTAATGCCTTAAGAGCAATGGCAAGCAGCATCAAAAATATCTACCCAATGATGACCTGTTCCCCTAGGTTTCATTGCTTGTCACTAGATTAGGCAAGATATTTTAGTAAGATCTTTCTCTCCTCCCTCTCCACAGATGGAGTAGTTTTATATTTTAGGTTAGATGGACTGGGAAAAAAAAAATTGCATCATTATAAGACCTCACAGAGAAAGGCAAAATGGCAAGTACAGACACCACCAAGTCCAGTTAACAAGATTAGGAAAAATGCATCATCCTGAAGCAGGAAAATGGAACTCGTGTGTTTGGCCATGAGCCAAGCTTTGCCTATAAATAGGCCCAAATCCACTACCTTGGGAATGCCACAAGATGAAAACTGAGATCATTAGATACCTGGGCACTACAGGATTGTGTGTTTCTCCCACCCACCCAGCAGTGTTATACACATCTGCACTCTGATAGCTGCAATGCAGACATAATGTATTTAATACTGAACATGCCATTCCTCCAGGACCACTTATGAATATCCTAAGAGAGCAAACTGGGACTTGATATAAAGCAACCAAAATTAACAGGCCCATTCAGGAGATTTTCACAACTTAAAATAGCAGCATTTTTCTTGGATTACTATAAATATCACAGGAAAGGGTCTATTGTCACTACTGTTTAACAGTGTTTATAGATTCCCTTTGGCCTGAGTTGAGCACATAGAATCTGACTCCTGGCAAAACAAAAAAATCCTTGATTTACTCTCTTTTATTTCCTTTCAGCCATAGTTTTAAGTCACAACAAATATAGAGACTGGAAAAAAAAAGGTGGCCAAGTAAAATATGGCCTCAAATATCACTCCATTTAATTTCTCTTTTCTCTACACAAGCAGTGCTCAGAGGTAGAGTCAAACTGTCTCTGCTTGGGGACAGATGATGAAAATTCCTCCTCTACTGGGTTTCCAAAACAGGAAGACATGTTCTAAGGGCCATTCTAGTTTGAGCTGTATAAAGCTGGGATTCACACTCACTGAAGATCATTAAAAACACTTTTGATTGCTTTTATAATGTATGGTGACAAGCCTAACTCCATTAACCTACTGAGGCTTAAAATTATTATTGTGCTCACTGTCCTCATCACTAAAGGATAATAAAGATGTCATAGCATATTATTTAAAGAAAGTTACCATTAAATAGACAAAGAAAGAAGTAATTAATACTGGTACAAGGTTTCAAATGTACTCTATCTATACTTATGAAAGCTTTCAAGGGATGCTTGTGTTTTAAAGCAGAAAACTTCATGGATTTGTGCTACACACTTGCAATGATTAAATAAGAAGTGCAGCCTTGAGCTTTTCTACAGAGAAACATCAGCCATCTGGGGCAGAGGCTGAACACAAGGCAAGCAGAACAGAGAAGCTGCTTGCAGAAAAAGAAAAAAGAAAAAAAAAAAACAAAACAAAACATGTAAGGACTGGATGGGAACAAATTTGTCAGCAGTGGGGAGAGAAACCCCACCATCACCCAGCTCCTCCATAGTGAAAAGGCAAGTCAGGACTATGGGGCCCTTGGATCCCCACAACCTTTTGCAGGTGAGCATTAACTCCTGTTATACAGCTGGATGTGTGTTGCTGTTGTTATCCAGCAGCTCTGTTATACAACTGCTTCATTTTGGTACTTCCCTCTTTTATACTAACACTGAAATCCTTTTGGCATTATTTTCTAATTTCAGCATTGTGCCCTGCTGTGCACTCACATGAAGGAAAACTAAAACAGCTCCAGTACAGCCTTTTCCTTTCTCTCTACTACATATGACCTTAATAGACATCTGAAGACTCAGAAAAACATGCAGCACTCAAATCAGACTACAAACAACATATGCACCAGCAAGTACTTCATTTCTACAGAGCTGTTGTTTTGTTGTTTGCTTTTTAGAAGTTTTTTTTTATTTTTATTCTGCAGAGAGTATGCACAGTAAAAAGAAAGGCCTGAGAGAAATTAGAGCTAGAAAACCATTGACAGGTCTTCCTAAGCCTGTAAGAGTTTTCGACCCCAAGACAGCCAATTAAAAATAAAAGACAAAATCACCTGTCTCCATAGAAAAAGAAATTAAAAACAAAACAAAAAAGGGGGGCAAAAAAGGAAAAAAAGGAACCAAACAAAGCCCAAATAACCAAACAAAAATCAAAATTAAAGTGTTCTTCATGTATTTCTAGATCCCCCACCAGACTGAGGGGCCCACCTCGCTGCAAAAAAAAAAAAAAACCACTTGTGGACAGGGTGGAAAATGGGTGAATATATCTCCCTAATAAAAATAAATAAGCAGCATATTTAAACAGGGAAAGCAGTAGAACTGTTAAACTAGCAATAGTTTAGAGCAGTTTAATAAGCAGCATTTTAAATAGCATCTAGACATGCCATATCTGGTATGTGCAATTTTAGTTGAGTGAGTCACTTCTATATGCTTGGATGGGATGAACTTGAATTTGGCCATGCCAATTAAAGCTCAGCACTCTAAGCTACTGAACTAAAAATGTATTTTGAAATCTCTCCTTCTAAATAGTCTTCATTTCCAGGAGGTGGGGGGAGTATGAGCACCAAATGCAGTCTTTGGAAATCAGCTGAGTCATGAGCTAGAATAAGAAAAAGGCTATCTCCAAAAGAATATAGCTACTTATAAAACTCAATTTAGCCAAAAGCCAGGACAAATTAAGAAAAAAAAAACAGGAAAAAAATCAATTCTTTTATCTTTCATTTGCATAGAAGGCAGCAAAGCTACAGATAACTTACTAAGAATAAAAAGAAATTTAAATAATTGTGGAACCTAATTGCGTTATGGTGTCCAAGTATAACTTAGTACCTCTAGTTATTAAATCTAAATAATAAGCATGGAATTCTGATGGGCTTTAAACAGAAAGGTCAAACAAATGCCTCCAACAGCAAATCTATGCCAATAATAGAAACCACAGATTTGTATAAAGATATTGCAAAACTGGAGTAATTTGACCAGATCTAGACAGAAAAGCAAAACTTCTGCCCTTTTCCTTTTTTTTTTTCTTTTTAATGGCTAAGCTTCTGCTGCAGCTAGACATAAACAGGAACCAGAAAGTTGGCTTTAAAGTCAATCATTGTATTATTACTGAACCATTTCTCTAAATTTTGCCATACATACATTTGTAAGAAACACAGAAGCAAAAGAAAGGAAAGCTTATACAAATCCTGCCATGTGTCCATCATGAATCCTGTCATTTCAAGACCAAAGTAGATGAATAAACATTTTCTTTACAGAAGGAATGAGAGCCAGTGGCTGGTGGCCCAGCACAGCTGCAGTGCAGCACAGAACAGCTGGTTTCACAAGCCACAGCCCTGGCCTGTCACACATGTTCTGCTGAAATTAGAAACAGCAGAGTTCAAGGGTTAAGAGGGAAGTTTACATGACACACCAACTACCCAGAGCCTTACTGGAATTTGCTGGTGAACTCTCACCCAGGGGAAGAATTTGTCAGAGAGGTTTTCGGAAGAAGAACAATGGATGGGAGCTCTCAATCCCTCAATTTTTAACACACTGTGCTGGCATAGGCAGGCTGGAGAATAAGAGACAATGTTTCATCAACCAGAAGTTTCACAGTACATTTCTATGGTTTCTGGTTTTAATTTGATCAGTGCAGCCCACACTAACATAGTCTAAATTGAAATGCAGTGTTGTGTGCTTAACCACCACGAGAGCAGTGAGACATCCACTATTTCCTTCCCCTACATTTCGTGTTCAAGCTGCTCATCCCACATGGAAAAACGATTTCTACTCTGATTTCTTTTCCCAATCCTCTACCACTTTCTGCAGTCAGGGGCTTCATAATTCCCTCTCAGCAGGCAGGAGACTACAAAAAAGTCTATAACCTCATGTGGAACACAGGTTACATTTTTAGTTTAAAGTCACTATTTTAATGCAATGGAGATTCACTAGTTTCCACAGCCAAAACTTTGGTGCCATTTAGCAGAGCTTTTCTACATATAAGGAGTCTCAAGATTGTCACAGCACATGTCACAGTTGAGACAAACAGAGTGTCACCACACAATATCAGAAATTATCAGCTCATATTGAGGAGCACCTTACCACTTCAGAAGGCTTCAGGTATGTGCCCATAACACCAGATCACTTCAGAAGGCTGCAAGCATCTGCCCTTCTGGTTCTTGAGCCCAACCTTTTATCCCCTCCTGTTAATGCATTGCACCTGTGTGCCCTCTGTTCCCTTTGGTGGTTGGTCAGTGCCCCTGGGCACTCCATGGCTCGTTACTTTCAGTGCTGTTCACCTGCTGCTCACAGCTGAAACCAATTGGGGATGAGGCTCAGCCCAGCCCCATCCCAATTACCACAACCTGTGTACTACATAAGATCTGCTAATTATTTATTTAATTATTCTAGTAATTATTATTAAATTAATTTATTCTTGGAAAGACATTGCAGTCTCCTATTTAGTGTTTTATTTATCCGCTCTACCAAAGGACAGTTGCAGGAAGGTAAGAAGTTACTCACTTTAGAGGCTTTACCAGCAATACTGACACTGCAGCCTTTGAGAAGCTCATGCCAAAACAGTTCCTCCAGTCTAGACCCTGTTGGTCACCTGGGGGAGAACAAGCACCTCCCCACTGCTGGGAACTTCCAGCACTGTCCTGCTGCAAAGTGTCAGTGCCAACATCACAGACCAATTCTTATTCCTGAGAACATCCTCGCTGCCAGTACTGTCTCATGCCACTTGTCACAGCACTGAACACTCATCATTTATGGATTCCCTCTCCCCACAATGGATACGCTATCTGACCTTGTAATGCTTTCATTTCAAGGATAGAATAAAGGGGATTGAGAGGCATTGTTTAAAAATCAGCCCTATAATGTGGATCTTACTGAAAGTTATTGGAACATCATTCATGCAGTCACATCATCCTCAGAAAAAGAGCCCTGCATTCCAGCCTTCCTCATTCATTGTCATAAATGGGTAATTGGCATCATTAACATTCTTCCCAGCTGGAAAGAATGTCCTTCTACATTGTAGCTAAAATAATATGTTGTTCAGAGATGCCTGTTCTTCCACAGACATTCAATGGCAACTTCAATTTTCTATTTATTCCTTTTATGTAGTAGCATTTTATTACATAAGGTATTCCTTGTATTCTTAAGGAAGGTAAAGTATACCATTCAAAGAATAAATCCTGCATCAACTATAAACCAGCAATGACTATTTTGGCATTTCAGCATGACTATATCATATCCATTCCTATGACTGGGAAAAACAGAACTATAACTGCTAAAAGAATCTCACTGTATGAAACCAAAACCACAAATCCCTTTTATACAGAAAGCATACAGTGGAAATTAACACCAAATGACAGAAACTTAGTTTTTTGTTATGGAAGTTTATGCAGGCTGTGATTTGTATGTCTATTTATATGAAAAGCCAGTTCTCTTTACATAATTAGAACAGCTCTCGAGGCAGGAAGAATATAATAGGCAGTAATGACTTCGGAGGGAGAGAGCCTCTCTGGAGTCAGCACTACATCACAGCCAAAGCACGTTGCATAAGGAGAGTTCTCAAAACAAGAGACAAAAGCAATCTGGGGGAGGAGCAGCATTTAGCTGCAGACATTTTTCCTACTCCTTGGCTGTGAACATGAATGGCTGGAAAACTGACAAGTTTTCACAGGCATGACTGAGCCCAGTCTTGACTCAGAATTAAATGGGACATAAGGCTTTGGCTGCCCAAAATCACTAGCATGTACAAAAATTAAAACTAAAAATACCTTTACTATTTGTATTAGTGTAAGGAAAAAAAAAAGCCCAAAAGCAATTGGGAATGGCACTATGGCACTGTTTGTTGCTTGGCAGGAATCCATCATTACTATGGGCTAATCAGAACTGAAAAGAAACAAAATTAACCTGAGTGTTGTTCCAACCTGGACAATAAAAAGTAGTAAATTCTTTTTTGCCCAAATTGAAAAATAAGTTAATTTTGTTTACACTTATGATTGCCATTGATTATGGCTTAATTTTTGTAAGCTAACATGATCACACTTTGAGCATTTCATACTTAATCTGCACTTGTCTTTCCAGCTCTTGCAAGTGCCCTGCTGGGGTGCACAGAACCTCTACAAGTCTTCACTGGGCTGCTGAATCAATCAGCAGG